>NC_060897.1:13902185-14245935 GCF_014805685.1 Silurus meridionalis
ATTAAAAGCTGTGTGCCAACAAGTAACATGGATCAACAAGAAAACAAATCTAATATTAAACATAATGTTTCTTATATTAAAAAGTGCTAATTGAAATAAAAAAATAGTTTAAAGTAAACGGAGAACATTACACATGTACAAGAAACAAAGTTGTAAGATTTTATAGTTCCTGTATATCTTGAATGACAGGTGTCTCGTCCAATGATCGGTAAGTGTTCCATTCACAAACCTACCTACCTTTTCCGGTTTGTCTGAATTGTCATTGTGTTTTCGGATTCGTTAATGTGTTTTCGGATTTGTTATTTTGTTTTTGGATTTGTTCATGTGTTTTCAGATTTGTTATTTTGTTTTTGGATTTGTTAAATTGTTTTTGCATTTGTTATTTTGTTTTCAGATTTGTTCGTGTTTTCTGATATGTTAATGTGATTTGCACTTCTCGGCCACCGTAGACTGCCCCAAACTGAAGTCAAAAATGTTGGTATAATATCACTCCCAAAACTCTAAAAGTCAAACAAGAGAGAAAAAAAACAAGAGACAACAAACCTTCTACAAATAAATTACACGAGTAAAGTTAAGTTAAATAAATAAAAAAAGGGGGGGGGGGGGGACTTTTAAAACATTTTTTATTACAGTTTTAACATGAAATAAAACCTTTAAATGTAGATACATTTTATATACAGTCAACTTAGTGTGTTTCTGCAATTGTCATGCACGGATCAAGAGTCGGAAACCGGTAGTCAATACACTTTATTAGCCTTAATACACCAAGCAGATTTTTAGAGAAGCAAACACCGGAGAATGGGTGGAATGCAGAGCATCGGTAGTCCAGAGATGATCTGTGTTGTAACCTGTAGATCAGACGGTGAACGAGGGGGAACGGGGGCATTATAAAGCGGTGTAGATTGGAGACAGGTGTGCTGAGTGCAGGAGGGAGGCAGGGTCCGAGCCGTGAAGGGTAAACCGTCTGTAGGGATAAGGCCACCCCTGCGCCTGTGGAGGAGACATCCACTTCCATTATAAATGGGAAATGGCGATCTGGGTGTCGCAGGAGAGGGGCGGTACTGAACCTACGTTTTAGTTCCAGGAAGGTCTCCTTTGGCCTCTGGGGTCCACACGTAGGTCTTGGCTTCAACTTCAGGAGAGAGGTGAGCTGTGAGATGAGGATGTTGTCAATGTAGACGATCACGAACCAGTGGAGGAACAGCCTAAACACCTCGTTCAAGGACCTCTTGAACAACGCAGGAGAAATGGACAGTCCATACGGCATGAGCTGGTACTCATAGTGCCCGGAGGGGGTGATGAAGGCCATCTTCCACTCATTGCCCTTGCAGATGTGCACTAGGTTGTAGGCTTTGTGGAGGTCCAGTTTGGTGAAAAACTGCACCCATCGTAGATCCTCAAGGGCGGCTGGGGCCAGAGGGAGCGGGTACGGGAGTGGGGTGATTTGTGCGTTAAGGTTCCAATAGTCTATGCAGGGCCGGAGTCCCTCTTCTCCATGAAAAAGAAGCTAGAGGCTACGGGGGAAGAGGATGGCATAATGAAGCCCTGCCATAAGGCCTGCTGGACATTATCCTGCATTGCTGCACTTTCCGGAACCGACAACAGGTATACCCTACCCTTAGGCATCTTAGCACCTGGCACCAGGTCAATGACGCAATCCCAAGGGTGATGAAGGTGTAGGCAAGTCGCCGCCTGCTTACTGAACACATACCCAAATGAACGATAAACGGTACCCAGAATGGACCTCCACCTCCTTGTGATTGACTGGGCTTTCCACTAGTGTGGCTTCTAGAGGGATCGGGGCTGTGCGTGGTTGGGGCAGGTGGTGTAGGCAGTATGTCCTGCACTGGTGTCTCCACTTGAGGGCATCACATGGGTTACAGGAGAATTTAGGTGAGTGTTGTGCCAGCCAGGGACATCCCAGTATGATGCTCTCCGTGGAGTTCTCGAAGACCAAGAACTTGATCTCCTCACGATGGAATAAGCCTGGCACGTGTCTATATTAGTACCATGTGATTAGAACACGTTCAGTGGTCGATGGTGAAAAGATTTTTGGCTTTATAGTATAGATCTATATTGCATTAAGTATATATCAAGAGCAGCAGTGGTCCTGGAATTTGAGCCTGTTTTACATTTTGAATTGTTCACTGATTATATGTATTATAAATTTACCTAACCTGCTTCATCTATCAACTGTTTGAGACTCAATTACATGACATAAAGAGTATTCATCCGTTATTTTAAAGGCAATTCAGTTCATACATGTTCATATTTGCATGTATGGGTGCATAAAATAAACATTTTTCTCTGTTAAAAAAAAGTAAAAGAAATTCAAGAAAATAAATAATGAAATGTAACAAATAAGACCAATAAAACCATTTGTAATTCAGGAGCTTCAGGGAGTGTTAATAAAAGAGATTGAGCAAGACGAACTAAAGGTCAATTTATTATAACTTTGTGCCAATCTGCACCAATTACTCCATAGATTCCCTCTAACCATGCCAGTTCTTTAGCGCTAGAGTCATTAATAGAGAACAAATTGCCAATTTAAGATCATCTTACTTCAACTGTGAAAATCTTATTCTGGCCCTCTGTTGCTAACACGACTTAATAAGATCAGGTGCTGGTGCACTTTTGGTTCATGTCATTCAGCAATCATGCCAGGACTGACGACAGTCAGCAATAAAATGGCTTTTTTTACTGGTGCAAATCACTGAAGCACTGCAGTTTAAGTAGGTTATCCAATAATGTCTTGATGGATGCAAATCAGTCTCATGAGAGGTACACAGACTTGTAATTTCCATGTTTTTGGCTTTGACCACTGTATTAAATAGCCTGCATAAATGGACCTACATATGTGAGTGTTATTTAAGCTAGTTTGTTGACTGCCAATATTGTAATGAAGCTGCCCTGGTATTTATCTCAACATTATATATCTTTTCCTGAGACAATGCATTTCACACACATGCACACACGTGAACACACAAACACATTGCATTGTTATTAGATTAATTTGATGTACTTTCCACCCACATTATACTCATCTGTTTCTCCTCATCTGGCTGGTAGAATAACTTACATTGTATTAATATAACATAGAATGATCAAAGAAAAAGATCACAAATGATCACCTAGTTCTCCAGAGAAAAATAAAAATGTTCTGCTCCTTTGTTTGGGATGAAAATCCATTCATATTGGTAAATGGCTTTGTGAAACAATTACATTATTGGGATCCCAAGCAGAAAACACTTTTTAAGCAATGTTTACATTTTGTTGGGAAAATAGCTGCAAAAAAGTGTCCAGGGTACAGGCAAAAAAATAAGGCAATTAGGATGAGAGAGAGCTATGTTAGTAATTATATGCAAATGCAAACATGAGGGGAAAGATAAAGAGAAAAGAAGTCACTGATTGTATTAGGATTGTTGGCACATAATAAACAGTGATTGTGTCAGGCACAGGGTCTACTAGCACATTAAAAGTAGAAAAAAACTCATACTGAATGAGAGTTCACACGATGCACATAAGGCAAAAGAAAATTAAAATCACTATATCTCCACATGCCACACTTCTTATTTCACTTCCAATGGCACGCCACCTGAACTGTTGTTTGGGTTTACCTGTTCCTACTGTAGCCTCAGCTATTTGTTCTTGGCTGACAGGAGTTGACCCTGATGTGTTCTTGTTCTCCTGCTGTTGTAGCACATTTGCCTCAAGTTTTAATGTGTTGTGCATTAAAAGATGATATCCTGTTCAAGTTTTCTTTTACATTCTTTTACATACATCCACTCACAATCACTTTGGCAGTTCTTCAAAAACCGCTGGACCCTGGATGTTTTTTTTGCAGCATTCTGATTAAACTTTAGAGACTCATATGTCTGAAATTCCCAACAATGAATTTAAATTCATTACCGTGGTATAAATAAAAATCATATTTCCATGAAATAATCTATTAAACTTACTTTCTTTCAGCTTCTCCCATTAGGGGTCGCCAAAGCGGATCATCCGCATGTTTGATTTGGCACATGTTTTTACGCTGGATGCCCTTCCTAATGCAACCCTCCCCATTTATCCGGGCTTGGGACCAGCACTTAGAGTGGCTGGGGTTGGTTCCCTGACCGGGGATCGAAACCCGGGCCGCAGCGGTGAGAGCGCCACATCCTAACCACTGGACCACCAGGGGACCTCATGAAATACACGTATCATTCTGATGTTTTATTGTTCTGTTTTTTTTTCTATTAAAGTAAAAAGTGGGTGCATTTACCAATACATGTAAGGTTTCTTTTCCAATAAGTCTATAATGTTCTATATTTTCTTTTTAGAAACCTTTTATTAGACTGCACGACTTTACATTACTCAATCAACAAACACTTTCACATGTTATGTTTGTTTTAAGTTTCAAATTAAACTTGTGAATATTGCCTTGTAAACTCTTGAGTGAAAAATATTCCAAGCACAACATTAATACATTTCCTGTTGCAAAATTCAAATGGGAAAAATGATTGGTGTAACAGCTTAGTAAGATCGTACAATCAATGCTTATCTTCTTGGTATTATGCAATGGCTGTACAAAATAGCACATAAAAAAAATAATTTAAAACTAAGCCTGGGCAGTGAAGTGCTATCTAACCCTTTTTTACCCTTGTGACATATTCACCAAATAGCATTTCAGATGGATTATATCTCTTAATAAGCAGGCTAATATGTTTTTCATTACCTATTGTAAGTAATTACTGCAGTGTTTAGTTATAAATCCCTGATTTATACAAAAAACAATGGATGTGAAACAAACTGTAGTATATAGATTGTATAATTAATTGAGAAAAGAAAAAGGTTGAAAATATTTTAAACATAAAAGGTCACAGCTAAAACAAAAAAGAAGATATAATGATAATAAAAAGGCTAAAACTAATGGTTGTCAGTCTGTGGACGGTGGATGCAATAAAACAATGAACTTTCTTAAATTATTGTAAATTATTGTAATGTAAATAAGTGAGTCTAATTTAGAGTGAGAAACCAAAACACTTCTGAAACTTGTCAATCCTTCATCAAATTCATTCAGAAATGAAAACAACAACAACAACAAAAACATCCTGGTTTAAATCATAACACATTACAGGCAAACCCGGTTGCTTGAGCTGGCCATGGAAATTTTTTATTACGGTTGTTATCTTACAATTTCACTTTGCGAGTGCAGCCATGAAGTGTAAATAACTGTGTGAAATGCCGTGAACAATGTGGTACAGGTCTAGAAAAGAGTGCATAAGGATTTACTCATGAAGAAAATGGCGCGACAAGAATGATCAGTTATCACAGAACAATGCAATTTCATCACAGTAATGTCACCTGTGTTCAATCTGCACACACGCAGCACTTAGACTTTGAACTATATTTTGCAAGGCTGGGGATTAATTTCTAAATCCCAGCTATTTCCCTGTCAATTTGAATGCAGGAATTGGAAATATGATCGAAATTTCTGCATGATGATAAGACCTGGGATTTATCACCAATCATGCACAGGGGCAGGACAGATCCCTGTATTATAGGTCATGCTGATTAATGTACTTATACATGTATACATGTTTCCAAGAGCTGTATAATGATGTTGTGTTAATTGGAAAAGACTAATAGTAGTTATATAATATAATATAATATAATATAATATAATATAATATAATATAATATAATATATGTTACTGTTTTATTCTATTCTAGAAGTGTTGCATAACATGTTCTTATTAAACCCGAATACAAGTACAAATAGGAGGCACATCATTAAAATTTGTTAGAATAGAGATTAGATAAGTAGAGGGAAATAAAAATCGGAATATTGGTGTTATTCGAAAATTTGTAATTTTCATCGGTATTTGTACATATTTGTTTTACATTATACATTTAAATAGCTTATAGACATCCAGGTTAGTAACATGTCGGGCAAAATAAAGCTAGCAAGAGAGAAAGCACGAAAGAAAGCAAGAAAGTAAGAAAGAAAGAAAGTAAGTAAGAAAGAAAACAAGAAAGAAAGAAAATTCTTTAATGTGTCATTAATGGAAAAGACATAAATGATTTACAAGTCAGATGCAGTGAGAATTTACCATAATTGTGGTAAAGAAATGTATTATTTTAAATCTGAAATCATTAAAACATGGAAACTTAAACAAAGTACAGGGTGTAATAAGGCTACAAATTGTCAGCAAAAAAGTCTTTAAGCATTATAACCACATCCACAGTTTATTCTGATTGTGTCAATTTATAAGGCACTAATAATTATTTTAGCATTGGAAAGAATGTAGTTTGGATTCATCATGCAGAGGATGGATGTGTCTCCAGAGACAGGGCTGCTGTAGGTGTGCAGGACTACAGTTCTGGCAGAATAAGACGAGAAAGTGGGTGTCCTAAATCATATGGCAACCAGAAAAAACAGTGGCATAAGATTCATTAAGGTTTTTGTTTTTAGTGGTTAATACATACTAGTGAGTACTTCTTATGATAGCCTCAATAAATGCCTGCCTTTGTCAGAAAAGGGTTCTTACTTGTTTGATAAGGCATTCTATTTTGTATTCTAATGTTTAACCATGTGTGATGCCTTGTTTATGTGTTTATATATAGAGAGAGATTGTCAGGACAGTTTCAATAGTTTTCTTTTAAATAATAGTTTTTGTAATGCGTCTTGTGCTGGTGTGTGCATTGCTAAAACTGTAAGATTGGAACCTTGTTTGCTGGTATTTCTCCACAATGACATGCAGTGCATTTAAAAAGTGCTGTTCTTCACTATTTCAGCCCTAAAATATTATAATGAAAATCTAGCTAGGGCCAACCATTTTGTGAATCTGAATGCAGTAAAGAGACTGATTGGGCAATCCATCCTTTTGTTGGTAAAAGCAAACCTGGTACAATAAGTCTCTTTTTTAAAACAAGCATACTGTAGGTGGTTTGGTGTGAAAGTGTAAAAATATTCTAAGGGAATTCAAATACAGTAAAATTACACCCGGGGTAATTTTAACCATGTATTTCTCAGTTACAATGCAGGAAGGAGACCCCTCTAGCACACGTTTCTTTACAACACAAGTTTATCTCCCAATTCAGTCTCTGCTTGTGCATCAGTAGCATTATAGTATTCACATTTACATTTAAATTTACTTGCGGCATTTAGCAGACGACATTATCCAGAGTGCAGAGTACAAAAGTGCTTTGAGTCTCTAGCAATGAATAAATCTACGCTGGTTTGCCAGATTACAAACCTGATATAAATATTATACTTTCTTCCAGCAGTGAAACAGCAAACACCCTCAAATTCTTGAGACTCATGACTGCACATTGGTACCTACAGTATGTATAAATTTCTCAGAAAAATAAGCGCAAGCTTTATCCTCTGCTTAAAATAAAGTAGCACAGTTACCTGATTTTAAACACTGTATTTAAAGTAATTAAAACATAAAATTTTCATATTCATCAGAAGAAGGAAATGCCTTGTGGTTTACTAATGTCACATCCAGTCTTCTTTTAAATTAAAGGGTATACACATAACAAGTAGGGACTCTTTCACTGCCCATATTTGTGATCTTGTTACTTTCTGTTGACATGAACGCTCATTTTATTGGGGTCTCTACAGTCTTACACTAAAATATGTTGATAAAGAAGCTCATGCATTAATTTTCTAAAAAAAAAAAAAAAAGGTTTAAGGTGTATCATGGAGGAGAAAAAGCTTCTTTACTCTAGTTCAAAGTGCCACTGATTCTTTCTGTATTACTTACACATAGCCAGACACATAATCTTTTGTTAATCGCCTTGACTATTCTCCCAGCTCTGGATCCACCACAACCCTGATCAGGATAAAGTAGCTACTAAAGATGAATGATGTATTCTCTTCCAATAATTTTAAACTCTTGACTCTAAGCAAGGCAATCATATTAGGACAAAAATATGTACTGTATTTACTTTGGATTTGTGACTGTCTAAGTTCTATTTTTTGTATTTGTACTACTGTAGCTTATACTATAATAATATTGTAATCTTTCTCTAAATATACAATACAGTTTGGTACTAGTCTGCACTGTGGATGTACTTACTAGGAATATTTCATGTCCCTTGTGAGCATCCTGCCCAAACATGCCTGCTGTCAGGGATCCTGTTTTATCTGTAGTCATACCTCTGTACATACAGATAGTGAAAATATAACATTGCATCATGCTATATTCTCAGTTTAAATTCTATCAGTTGAATTGGCCTTTACCTAAAATACCAGGATAAGCTTGAGCTTTATATATCTCGAGACCTAGAGTCTCTCTGGAAAGGTTTTGAACATAAAAATCTATATCTATAAGTAGATAAACAAAATATTCCCTGACTTTTGACTTTTCGTGTTTCAAATTAAATACATGTTTATTCACTTGGCCTTTATTCGATTGCATTGTTTTTTTTATTCTTCAGCATTAAAAGCCTACTGATGCTCAACTGTCTCAGTGCCTTCATTGAATACAGAAAATTAAATATTAAAACCTCTGCTTGTAATGCAGATCTGTTACTGCGGGACAGCATGATCTGTTTGCTCTTAGTATAAGTACCATTGCCACATCACCTTCAAAAATATTTTGGTCATTTAATGAGGCAAAAAACAAAATACTCTATTTGGACTAAAAGGTTTATGGACACCCAGCCTTAAGATTCGTACTGTATGTACTTTTTAAACAACCTATTACACATGTAGTCCCCATTTGCTATTATAATACCCTTTACACTTCTGGGAAGACTTTTCACTAGATTTTAGAGTGTGCTTGTGAAGATTTCTGATCATTCAACCACAAGGCCAAAAAAAAAACCAAGTTCTGATGTAGGGCGAGGAGGCCTAAAGTGCAATCAGCATACCAAATTATCCCAAAGGTGTTCAATGGGGATGAGGTCACAGCTTTACAGCAGTCTATATGGGATCCGCCACTCCAACCATTGTAAACCATATTTTTCAAGAATCTGGCTTTGTGCATAAAGTAATTGCCATGCTGAAACAGATTTGGATCTGTGCAGGTAAAAATTAAATGCAACCGCAGTCAGGCGCATCATAATTGTGTGTCCTAATTGTGTGTCCACAATTTGTGATAACTGTTTGGAGAAGAACCACATATGGCTGGAATAGTCAGGTGTCCCAATACTTTTGCCCATATAGTGTATTTTCCACGTGTTCCAAGTGTTTTGTTCTGAAAGGAGAAATAGACAGTTGGTCTAGCTTTATGGTACTGTTAAGTAATTTATTTGATTCCACCTACCCAAATATTTAACAGCAATAGAGGATACAAATCTTGTGCAACCCCCTTTCAAATGTGAAAATCATTTCTTTTTTATTTATCTGTCTCCTAGTAGCTTATAAATTTTCACCTTCCAGGAGAAACACCAACACAGTAGTCAATACATTAGAAGGGGTGGCAATGACGCAGGAATGATACACCACATCCAACCCACTCACATGATTTTTTAGAATTAAGCCAAGAGAGTCAATACCTATATGGTCTCTTTTTTACTGAACTGTTTCTTGCTGATGATATTCAGAACAATAGGCCTGAGGGAAAAACTGTGACAACACATAAATAATAGTTAAAAACAAAATGTTTTGATGGCTATGGCTTGGAATACATATTTGTAGTTACAATTATCTAGCTGAGTGGAGCCTGGTACATAAAATTTGTTTCTCTGCATGCATATTCTAATTAGACTATTCATTCTAAATACCCTTTAAGCTGGCACCAATTTAAAGCACTAATAATCCCCTATAAAGCTATTTGGGCCTAGGCAGTATGCAAGTCAAATGCCATATTACCTACAATGGGCAGCATTTGCCTGATACATATGCAGTGTTAAGGGAAACCTTTGCATATGATACTTTGGAATGTTCTAATCAAATGGCATACACAATAACAGTAATAATGATTAGGATTCAGGGTGAAGGGGTGTTTACAGGAACTGGGAAATTTTAAGAAACAGGGATTAAAGCACAGTAGCTATTTGAGAATTCATAGACTTAAAACCCATAAGCAAAAGATATCCAGTACATGACAGTGCCCCTGTTCATAACAAGAGGTCCTTTGAGATTTTTGCCAAAGTTGGAGTGGAAGAACTTACCTGGCACACAGCCCTGTCCTCATTCGGATTGCCTACATGCCCCAACATTTGCACCTGACTAACTAAAATCCAGAATGCACTGTTCAAAATGTACAAGTGTAAATGTCAGGTATCCACAAAACATTAGTCATATAGTGTACATTTTTATTGACATATTTGTGCTTTCTCTATCAAAGCTTCTTTATATATTGCATTCTACAGTACAAATAAAACTGTATATTTACACAGTAAATTTTGACTAATTATTATCTGTTAAATAGTGTAGTATAATGCAAAAAACTATGCATTATGTAAGACGTATAAATACGAAAAGAAAATGTTTGCATATGTAAAAATGGGGCGTGCTTACCATAGGTTCTTGGGTGGAGGACTGTCTTTGGAAATAAATATTTTAAAATGCATGTGGGATTGCATGTGCACTCACTGTAGCTGGTGAGCAGCTTTTTAGTGTGGGCAGGAAATATCAACACCAGAGGTCTGAACATACTTTATTTTGTCTGGAATTTTGATAGACAGACTAACCAAAAGGGGAAATGCAATAATGAAGACTGGATGTCAAGAAGGCATGAATAAGGGTTTTAATGTCATGAAGGCTGAGAGTGAGATGGATATGGATGACTGCAGGGATACAAAAGACAGTTTTTGTTATAGAGTCTATACGAGGCAGAAAAGAAAGTGGGGTCAAAAATAACTTCTATATTTGACAGGGAGAAATTGGAAAGACTGATACCAGCAAATGCAAGACACAGAGACTTGCTTAAATGCAGTTTTGAATCATGAGTATTTGTCTTGCCTCTAAGCTAAACATTTGGAAGAGGAAAGGAAGGATTGATGCTGAAAGGGGTACTATATTTAGTGACTAAAGTTAAATGACAATAAAAGAACAATAGGAGCAAATATCATATTTAAATGCTCAAACAATAATAGATCTATGTGGATCACCACATGTATCTGGATATATTAGTGCATGATATTTTTAAAATCTTGCACAATGACAAAAAGATGTCTAACAGCACAAATTGAAGTATTGCAATGAAAAGCAAAAGCTGACAGAAATCACAATTCAGCAGTTTCATTAACAATTAACAATAATTAACAACTAAAAAACAAAACACAAACAAAAAAAAAAAACAATAACAGGAGCATAAACTGTCATAGCCTAAATGAACAAAAACACTAAGTTAACAGAACAAACCAGATAAAATCCAGCAACAGAAATGAAAAGAAAAAGCTGAGCAAAACACTCCATCAGGAAACAAGAACTGACACAGGCCAAAGCATATACACTCTTGTGTATTTGTGGCTGGTGTGATACCAAATTTTTCCCTTGATATCAATAAACTACTCTTTACTCAACTGTACTGTGAAGAAAACATAATGTAGAGAGACCACATAAGTAAGTCCAGTACTGCACAGGGAAATGATGTAATGGTGGGTCATTTATAAATCATGTAATGAGCAGGAAAGATGTTCAAGTTTTAATACTCTGGTGAGGCTGCCAAAAGTGTGGCATTTTTAGCTGGGTAAAGTTTGCCTTGCTGGCTGGGCTAAGCATGTTATGCACATTCATACTTATATTACATTAAATAACAAAATATTATTTTGGATTCCCAGATATATATTTACTTCCAATAATATAAAAAAAAACCCTGTCAGGTAAGTCAGCAGAACTGGGATAATACAACTGCTTAATGAAAGGTATCTCATATTTGCAAAATTGAAACATTTGGTCACATTTTGTAGAACTGTTCTACTTTAAATTTTCTATTTTAGGAAAAAATAGTACATGGTGAAAGGCATTCTCCTAGTAAAATTTATCTACAGTATAGACTATATGAAAAAAACCCAGCCATTTAGGGTTGCACAGGCCAGTGCACTCTTAGAGCCGGTCCCAAGCCCGGATAAATGGGGAGGGTTGTGTTAGGAGGGCATCCAGTGTAAAGCATTTGACATAACAAATATTCGGATCAGGAATTAGAATTTCATACCGGATCGGTCGAGGCCCGGGTTACCAACGATTGCCAAAGATATTGTTAGCCAACAGGGTACCGGTAGAAATTGGGCTACTGTTGCCCAAAGGAGGAGAAAGAGAGGAGGAAGATGTCTACAGAGACAGCAGGAAACGGCAATGTGTAAGAGATGGAGCCACCAGGAGGGAGGAAAAGAGGAAGGTAAAGAGGAGGTTTATGGATGTGGTGAGAGAAGAAATGAGGGTGGTTGGGGTGAAAGAGGCAGATCTAGAGGACATAGGTATGGAGAAGGATGATCCACTGTGGCGACCCCCAATAGGAGAAGGCGAAAGAAGAAGAAGAGACTATATGTAAAAACAAACAAAAAAAAAAGTTTAGCATAGTAAGAAAAAAAAATACTTTAGGTTGTGTTTGAGGAAAATCATTTGTTTAAGAACAGTATCTGAGTTTGTCAATCAACTTCCATTTATGTTGCTGTTCTTGCAGCTTAATGGCTATTACACTGACTGTATGATTAAACTTAAAACAAAAGCAAAACATTGCACATTGTCAGTATGATCCTCCTGCCACGCCTCCCTCCGAGGCTTGTTCTCAGCCTCTCCCGGTGCAAATCGCCTGTTCCACATTACCTGGCCCCTTTATAAGTCCCCATTTCGACGACACTCGTTGTCGGATCTACTTTGTCATGTTAGTGACCTACCGGTGATGTCGCGGGCCCAGGTCTCACCAATGGTGCCATCATGCTTCATGATTCCTCCGTAGGCGCCATCGTGCTCCAAAGTCTTACTAAAGGCTACGTCGCAGCAAATCTCTCTGTAGGCAACGCAGTGCTTCAAAGTCTCTCAGCAGGCGCCATAGGGGGCATCGTCGCGCCTTGGACACCCATAGAGGGTGCCGTCACGCCCCAGAGTCCCGCCAAAGACGTCACTGCGCTCCTGTGTCCTGACGAGGGCACTGTCGCACCCCAGAGTCAGCTCCAAACCTCCTCAGGGGGTGTCTTCAGCCTTAGATCTTCGCAGAGGGTGTCGCTCTGCCTCTTATCTTTGCTGAGGGTGTCGCTCTGCCTCTGATCTTTGCAGAGGGCATCGCTTAGCCTCTGTTCTCCACCGAGGGCATCGCCTTTGGCCTTTAACCTTCCCTGAAACCACCGACAAGGTCAAAGACTTCCATCTTTCGTGCCTCCTCCTTTGACCCTGGACGGGTTGTGAGGGTGTGTTTGCGGCAACAGGTGCTGCCCTTTGGGATCCTTCTGCCACACATTTCTCCGAGGCTCTCTTTCAACGCTAATTGCCGACACCTGTTCCACATTACCTGGCCCTGTTCGGACCTTACTTGCGGTCAGATCTACTTTGTCATGTTAGTGATCTACCGGATTCCAGACCGACAGCATTCCTGGCTGGTTCATGCTCTTTGTTCCAAGTCAAAGAATTACATTTGCGTTACGGATTATACCTGCTTTACGGATTGTACTCGCTGTACAGAGTGTACTCGCTTTACAGATCATATCCGCCTTCCGGATTATACAAGCTATACGGATTATATCTGCATTCGGCATTATACCCCCGTTACGGTTAGTACTCTCCCGGACTCTGGTTTTGTTTCTGAACATTAATAAACCAATGATTGAATTCCTCCTGTTTCCTACGTGTGGTCACTGCCCTGACACCAATAACCTTTATTTTATTGCATCTAATAAGCCACAAATCTCCACACATGTCTTCAATATTTTTATATATTTCTTGAGCAAGTATATAATAGTTCTCTCCCAGACTCTATAGCTTGTATTTGCTTAATACATTTGGGATAAATCTTATTTGCAGTGCAGCAAAGATCTATTACACCTCACATACATAAAAAAGGCAATTTCTTTTTTCAAATCTTTGCTCAGGCTCACCCCTTGTTCTCTGCACACTCTCTTCAAGTGGAGTCAACATTTATGACATTGTGATTATATTCAGGTAAGTTACAGCCTATCCATTTATTATTATTATTATTATTTTTTTTTTTACAAAATGTGGTGTGTCTATAATTATATAATTTAATTTAGTTTCTCTCTCTCTCTCTCTCTCTTTTGTTTTTTGATTTTAATGAATTTACCTCACATATTTGCTAGAGGTTTTCAAAAAGACCAATTTAATTGTGATGATGTTTTAAAAGCATTTCTATGTTAGTCACATTAATCTAGCATTAGATTTTTTTTTTTTTTTTTTTTTTTTTGGTTTTTTTATAATTTCTTGCAAATCCTTTTACTTATAGTTCCAAAGGGGATGATAAACCAAAGCGCTGAGGTTATATTGCCTTTACTTAAACCAATTAAACTCTGAGTTTTTTCAGATTGTTTTATATATATATATATATATATATATATATATATATATATCTTCTTCTTATACTTTGTACTTTGTTTAAGGTAATACAGTATCAATGACATTCCAATGGGCATTAATGCTCAATTATCAACACATTGATAAATATGTAAAAAAGTAATGCTTAATGTAATTGTGTAGGCTAAATGCAGACAACTTTTAATTACTACAGCTACTGACAGGAATGCCTCCTGCACACTCTAGACCCTGAGTTGCCTGTGGTCCCCTCAGTCTTCACTTTTTACTGACATATTGTATATCTGTAGAACTTGAACGCCTGTAAATATTATATGTTTTTAGTAGTATTTTGCAACTGTGGAGACTGAAGAGTAAATTAAGTAAAAAACTTGTCTTGCTTGTTATTCAGCTAATACAGAAGAGCATGTGACATAAGGGTGAATCACTCAAACATGCTAGCAACCACAGACCAACTGGTCATAGTATACATGAGAGAGAATTTCATAAGGAACTCAAACAAAAACAACTATTAGAGTGAGAAATGGAAAAGCACATTCCTGAAATTCTCTCAATGTCTAGTTTGCATCTGGTAACAAGTTTAGCTTTCCTGGACCTGTGAAGTGGCAGCGATACTCTCTGTGACTCTGTGATAAACCAGTGATAGTTTTTAATGAATGCAGCCTTAATAATATTACATGAATATAATTATTTATAGGTGAAAATTACAAATTTCCTAGTTTTCATAATATTTCACACAATTAAGTTTTATACAATTACAATAATAAAAAAGTTATATTTAACAAAATCAATTATTCTCAAATAATGGAATAATTTTATTTTTGAATTTCACAGCCCACTAAAACCTTGGCATGCTTTGCAAATCTGGTATGCCTACTTTTTTCTTTAAGAAATATGCAGGTTTTCTAAATAAGGTCTGGAAATAATCTGGAAATGTTTGTCTATTAAAGCAACATCGTGTCAACAACGCATTTTACATGATGCAGACTGGGTATACTAATGGGCAAACTTTAATGAATGGTAATCAACAACAGCATTGTTTGCTGGATTTCTACAACAATAACTTTAGACAATGAAGCATCCACATATTTGCTTGCAGAATCTTTACTCTCTTCGCACATCCTCTTTGCAATCCATGCAAGAAGTTCCCTTTAGCCTTGTATTTTGTATATAAGATACTTTTCTCCACCGTAGAAAGACAACCAATGATGTGATGACTAATGCAACAATAAGTGGGCATATCGAGAAAGACAGATATGTAGGTGTTGGGAGTTAAAAAAAAAAATCACTCTATTGGCTTTCTGTAGCTGCTGGAAACAGATTCAAACCACAGATGCTCATCTAGAAAGCCAAAAACAGACAATTCTGCACCTACCCGAAGGTACTTATGACACCTTGGACTTCAACACATTTCCTTCAAGCTTGGAGCATGGCACGACTCAACCCACAATCCTAAGGTACAAGGAAGATTTTCTTCAAGATTCTTCTCTTTCCTGGCAACTAGCTGGTGTAATAAACTTCCTCCTACTGTCCAAATGGCTGAGTCACTAGGTATCTTATACCAAAGTTCACAAAACTCTATTACTAATTAGCACTTATCTTGTTTATTTAAAAAAAACACAATCACATATTTTATTAGGGCTGTAATGTTGCTATTATAATTTTTGCCCCAAGACTCTTGTTTAATTAATTGTGAATTTATGTGAAAAGATGATAATGTAACTAAATAATAAAAATAATAACTCTTAGCACACCGATATATTAATGAAATTATGTTAATGAGTCAAACACTGATTGATATCTATTAAAAATGATCTTTTCAACTACTTCAAAAAATCGTGCAAATAAGGCCACAGGTGTTGTGGCAAGTCAGAGTCAGGATTTTCTTTCATCATTTATTTCTCTCAAAATGATCTGCTTGCTGTTGAACTGATGCTGAATTGTATGTTCGTGTTAAGTAGATACCACCAAGCGGCTATCAAAACAGAGCTACCCTTATTGGTTGCTTGCTGTGTGCTTGACCAGTTAAGTTTTTATTCACTCATAAATAAAAATAATTTCACAAAATGTGTTTGAATAAAAAGTAAGATATTTGACTTTAAAATTTAGTGAAATTAAAGTAAAAGTCTCATCAATGGAAATATTTTAGTAAAGTACAGATACTCAAAAAAGCTACTTAAGTACATTAAGAATTACATTTACTTCATTCCACTGTTTATATCTTTAATTCCTACTGAGCAAGCTAGAGGTGACAAAATATAACTTTTCAGGGAAATGAAACAAATGGGGAACCTATCTTCATATTGAAAATTACATTATCCTTATTATTATACTTTGTAATAATGCTTCTATTTGTTTGAAGATAAAAGTAGATTTATGGTAATTAGCTATGCAATAACTAAATACGAGATGCTGCGTTATTGCTGTGAATCATGCTTACACTTCTTTATTAAGGAAAAGGACTTTCATTTTTAAACATCCTGTAGGGCATCATTAATCATAAAACAGAAATCAATGACAGTACAAACATTTTTGTTGTTTATCCTAGGTTTAAATATGTTGATTTTTTTATTTATTTGTGATTAAAGATAAAAACAGGTTTATGATGGATCATATCATTTTCTTTAATAGACAATCAGAGTTCATTGTTTAGGTATTAGAGATATTGTATTATGTTGTCTTTAATATGTCACCTGATACACCTTTGTGCTTTGCTAAACATTAGTTTTTTTATAATAAATACTGTGTCCACTATTCGCCAGCTTGTGCTGCTGACCTTACAACCTCTACAGAATGTACTCCTTTTCACCATTACCTCACTTCCTCCATCCACATGAGGCCCTTGGATTAGAAGCAATACACAGCAGCCAGTCATTCTGACCACACCTACCTGTCGTGAGTGGTACTAATGAGGGTAGTCATGCAAAAGTACACAGAATAATTAAAAGAAATGAATAGAGGAGGGACCGTTGTCTCTCTTGTGTATTATAACACAGTGTGTGATTTATTAGCTGTACCCAAACACATCCATTAAAGAAAAAGGACCATCATAATACCAACACTGATTATTTAAATTCAGGTACATACATAAAATTGATAGGGGTTTAGTGATATTACACAGCCATGTATCCTCTTATATATCTAGCTAACAGCAGTCTAGGTTTGAGGTTTAGAGTTACCCATAGTACAACATAATTTTAACAATCGATCTATTTCCTAATTATGGTATGTAAAAAACAAATAAAACCATCACAACAATTTTAATGGTTTTCTCTACAAATACAAAAAACGTATAAATCTTTACATAATGGTTTCTAGTACATAACGTGCTTATAAACATCATTTAATTATGATTGTTAAACTACAGGAACCAGTGTAGAAACCAATAGATACCAGCATGTGATATACTGTACAAGATGCCAAATGTGTTCTGTTGGTGCTTAATGGTATTCATTAAATGACAATGGCACAAATAGACATATGATGCTACCAGGTTTATAATTACCTACTGTAGAGGACCTCACTGGGACCAATACACTTTCTATTTTAAATTTGTATTGTATTCTTTCTTTCTTTCTTTCTTTCTTTCTTTCTTTCTTTCTTTCTTTCTTTCTTTCTTTCTTTCTTTCTTTCTACAAAGATTAATATACATTGCATTATAGCATGCCACCAACTGCAGCAAGAAAAACTTGACAGAGATAAAGAGAGGCACTGATACACAAATTTGGAAGTGATTATTTGTATAGAAAAAAAAGCAGTCTTGTTTAATAGCTCTAGTAAGAAATATTTTCTGATTCTTTTCCAGGGCTGTAGTGCCTGCTCCCTCTTCTCTTTTCTGACAGAATGATGAATTATACGTATATTTGAGCTGTTTTCTCCAAGGCTATGCAAAATATATTTATTGCTTAACTGTTACCTAGTCTCTGCATGCCTACGCCTCTGCAACTGTGTAAACTACTTATTACATTTTTTGCAGGCTACAAGCTGTCAACATCAGTAAAATATTTAGAACTTATTAACCATGAATTAATCATGTGCTGGTTTATCTGACTTAGATATTCAGTTACATATTACATATTACTGTACATATATGACAGTATTTGCTTAAAATGTTATAGATAAGCTGTTGCTTTTCCACTTCTTGCCTATGTGTTTGGTATTAAATTAGTATGAACTATTTACATAGCAGCTTGTGACTACATTAAGAAGAAAGTTCTTTCCTTCATAGCTGGACATAGTCTCTTCTCATTCCATTTGATCATTTGAATGTGTTTCTATTTTATATTGAACATATTATTTATGAAATTCTGCTTTTACTCACATTTGTCAGGAGTCATTGTGAGCATAACGTCCTTGCACAGAACTAGTCTTTTGACCATGTGGACTTTTCTATAGTATTGAAAGTAGGTACTATTTTCCCACATCATGTCTGTTACACATTGTGCCACTCTAATAAGTACACTACATTACTGTTGGAAGATGGACATTGTTTTGCTTACTGCATTTTGAATTAAATTTTTAATAAAAAAAAAAAACTGTGTCTGACTGACATTCTCTGGCTGAAGGTACCAATTTTCTGCACCACACACCTGGCAATTTTGCCTCGGAGCCGTCTAACCAGACCCCATCATATTATTGAGAGCATGAGCCAGGGAGCTCGGGTGACTGAGCTGTAGCTTGTCCCAATCATCCATGAAATATTTGCACTTTAGGCATAGGAAACCTGTAGGGGTTATGTCATCAAAGCGCAGACATCATTATGTACTTCAAAGTATATACAGCAACAATCACAGAAATTACCCACAGATACACTCAAAAAACTTGTTTATGTTTGCAGCTGTGTCCAAAAAGATCTTTGAGGTTATTAAATACCTACCATTTGATCCTCCACTTTCAACTCCAGACACAGGAGCATATGCGTAGAGCTGTGTTCCTGCCAGCTTCCATGTGCCTATGGCAAGCCTTTAAGTCATCCCACACTAGTTCTGTCTTACTGATTTGCACTACCTTTGGATACAAAACTTTTGAGAAGCAATTCTCATAAACAACTCACAACTCTTGAATCAACAGACAACTAAAGAATCTTGCAGAGCATGCCCTTAAGAGCAAGAGTTCATAATCAGACAGGGTACAAACATTACTCATTGTTTCATCAGTCAAAGCAGTAGGTCATCATGACAGTGGTGTTACAGTTCTTCTGATGACCAGAAGCGTTTTAATGGCTCGAAATCAAGTTGTTGCACTGTTCATAAACATTTGTTTCTGTCTTTTAAAATATTTTTACTGTTATGCCACATAATATTGCAATTGACAACAATTTCATGTTTACTGTGATCTAATTATTAGATCCACAGTTATTATCTTTTTTTGTCTAGTTTATGCACAGGTGGTTTATTAATATTACTTAGACACAGTTAAAAGTGTGTCTCAGAAGATCTGCAAGATTTAAAAATTTCCCAAGAAACACAATAGAAGAGCATTCATTAGATGGTAGTCTAAATCCCAACACTGCAACAGCTATCAGTGGCCAGAATTTTAAGGAAGCATGTTTGATTTTGCTCTCTAACAGCGTATGATTGTATTACTGTCCTCCCTGTCAACCAAAGCAACACTTAACAATCATGTTTGTAAGATCAGTTCTGTGCAATGTGCAGTTATTGCTGTCCCTTTGGTGTGATTACAATAGAAAAAGACTTGTGGCTGTATTTGATTTGGAGGCAGTACATGTTAAAACTCTCATTCCACATTTAGTAGCTGTCATGTGATAGAGCTTGAACTAACTAGTGGGTGGGTGACTAAAATTAGAAGAAAAATAGCAGGGTGGGTTATTAAAGAAAAAAATAGCACAGAGGTCATTTAAAATATAAATTGAGGCAAACTGTAAAGTTTGGCTCCGTAAAAAGTTTTAATATAAATAAACCTTTTACATATATATTTGTCTTAAACAAATATATATGAATATATATTTTTCTTCTGGACAGAGAAATTACACCAACATTGTTTAAAATAAGTGATGTCAACAAATATATTACTACAGCTACTATCCAGTGCATTTCCAAGAAATTGTAAAGGCTTTTTTCAAGGTAGAGGCTTATGACACAATGGAAGAACAAAAATGTAATTCACACTAGTCAGAGGTCACCTGCACCATCTTATCCATGATTGTGTTGTCCTGGATAACATAGTAAGTGTGTAGGACTTAAGAAGCTTTAAAGAGCCAGGTGAGGTCGTGGTGTCTAAACAGCCTAAAAACAGACCGTAGAATCCAAATGGCTTTTGCTATTTTGAGACAGACTCAAAGCCTGGCCTAATGGAAATATGCACAGGCTTTCTTGAGTGGTTTTGTGATGAAATGGCTAAATCATATGAAAAATTAGAATGCTGGACTGAAAGCAGGTTGTTCACCCACCTGTACACACTCTTAAACACTGCCAAGTCCCCATTGAGCCTGGCACAAATCTGGCTATGGATAGAAAGAACCTTCTGTTGTCTCATTACTTAAATCTATTTGAGAATGCTGTACTTAGAGACCAAACATTAAAAGCAAAATCTAAAATGTTATACAGACAGAACAGTAACCCAACGTTCTCAACTCCTTTCTAAAACAAAAAAGGTCAACTAATGGTCAACTAATAAAGATAATTTTATAGAAATATTTACTCAGCTCCTGCTTCATATACTTCATATGTACTGTAAAAATTATTATTCCAAATTGCATTTTATTTTTGATACTTATATGGCAAAACCTTTTGACTTATGCCAAAAGCTTGAGAGACTTTAGGAAGATTTGACTCTGTTTGTTGGGTGTCTAATGCGCTTCATCCTTAACGGAAGGACTGGTCACATGCCTCTCAGCCAAAGTTAATTACTCCCTAGTTAATCGGCTTCCGGAGATCATTGTTCTGTTTAGAAGGATGTCTTTAATACTGACCGCTGTCTTACTATTATTTTGCCCTCTGCCCTATAGGTTAGAAGCTTTACAAGGAAGACGCCACCAGGGATGGAAAAGATGGTGGGTATGTACTGGACATGTGAAAGTATGTAAACTTATATTGAAGTGAATTGGTGTTGACTTGCCTTTTGACACAAAACAAGATGTCAAAGGGAAATATGGTTTTAGAACTAAAATTTTATACATTACACATTATCAGATATAGTCAGGCACACAGCTCACTAAAACAAGATGTGTAAACATAGACATCATCTACAAGCCCCCTTTGTCCAGTCTACCTTGTTTTTTGTAACCGCATGTGTATATGAGCTGGCTCAGCCAAGGGCATAGTGTCTGTCATGTTTTTACTGCAAGCCATCTGCTCAGTCATCCATTGGTGGTGCCAGCAATGAAAAAACAAGAGAACAATCTGCCCTATACATGGCCACATGCATCCATCAATTTCTAGGCGAAAATGTGGTATCACTGTAATAATTGCCCAATATTATTAAAAGAGTTGTCTTGTCACCTACAATTATTAGCCAGCTACCATCTAAGCAGCCACTTTTTATTTAAAATTCAGCACCATGTTATAGTTGATAAACTTTCCAAACTATGTAAAACATGCTGACTAAAAGCATTGTGCCAGATAAATAGTCTGCTAGCTGATCACTGTCAAGGTAAATGCAGCAAATGACTAAATATATTATCTTCCTGCATCTAATATAGAGAAATAAATCAGGGTTATATTTCATCCTTGTTTCCCTTCTGATTCACAACAAACCACAAGGCTTTACAAGCTTTCGGAGAAGATTGTGCATCACTTTCCACAATTCTGGCTATAATAAGTTTCTTAAACTAAGACTTTTGGTTCTGATGACAGGATTAGCCCATGACCACATCCTTTTATTTAAAAAATGCCTATGTTGTAATCATATCAGGAACACAACTGACCATTGACATCAATATAACATGTGTGTGATATGTTACATCCCACAAAAGAATTCATGATATTACTTTTACCGCAACGTAATATGAGCAGCAGTTCGAGAATAGGTAAACAACTTCTGAAGCACAGTGAATGATAAAGAAAACTGATAGAGGAAGAAAAACAGAGGGAATAAATCTGCTTCTGACATTTATGGTAAAATACAGCGCTCGTCTGACATTTATGATGTTTACAAGTGTAGAAATGTTCAGTTTATATCATACAGGCTTGTTAACATGTTGCTTGAAAATTTAAATCAACTGCCTAATATTCTGTAGGTTTCAAACAAAACAACTGACAAATCAAGACATAGGCTCCATAAGATCCCTGAGGGAGTGCTGTGGTTTCCAGCTTGGCTTCTTTACTTGCATCCTGGTGTCATCTCTATCCCAACAGTCCATTCTCTTTCATTCTCATTCTGATGCTCATGTGCCCATTGTAGGTGCTTTCAAGACAAGAGTCAGCAAGGGCACTCTGACAGGTCTGCTTTTATTAAGCAAGCTGTGATGAACTGTGTGCACTGAAACCATTCTATCACAGCCAGTATTATCAGCAATTTAGACTACAGAACCTTTTTTGTGGTATTGATCAAGACAGGCTAGCATTTATGCTGCATTGCACTTCAGCCAGCATTGGGCACACATGATCCTGACACTGGTTTGCTGTTTTTTCTCTGTTGTATTATTGTTATTATTATTATTTTTTTTTAGGTACTAACTACTGCATACCAGAAACCCCCCCACAAGACTTCCGTCACTGTCAGTGCGTTGACCCAGTCGTCTAGCAATCACAATTTAAACCTTGCCAAAGTTGATTCAGATCCTTTTTCATGCCCATTATTTTCTTACCCAAATCAACTTTGTGAATTGACTTAACTTTTTGCTTAATATATCCCACCGCTTTACAGATGCCTCTGTCTCAAGAATCAATGTTATTTACTTCACCTGCCAGTGGTATAAATGATATGGATAATAAGTAATCAAATCAGTGATGCATATGCACAATGGCATTTTGACTAAGACAACTTTACGAAATAAACAGTGGTAGTCTGTTCTGCAACAAAACAAATTTCTAAATGCCCTGAAAGTGGTGTCTGTCCGGGTGAGTGGTCTGGTGTCTCAGATGGCTGAGAGGGATGGTAATGAGGTAAGGCTGACCACTTAACATTTAAAGAGATTGGTCTATTATTTGACACACACACTCGCACACACTCCTCAGATGTGTCTACACCATTCATAGACACTAAAAGGAACTGTCACTCAAATTCATCCATGCTGGAACAAACAAATCAATTTCTGTTTGTTTGCAGAGACATTCATGTGGGATTGATGACAGCACAAAGTTGAGCCTTGTGCCTTTTTAAGACAGACAAAAATATTTTAAGCTCACTCTGTGGACACCCACATGAACAGGAGAACCACTGTCCCAGAAATCTGGATGCATAGACATTTATTTATCAATTCAAGCAGCAAAATATTCTGAGAATAATTTATATGTGAAAATATATAACATTGTTCTGTATCTGCTGGCCACATGCACTCGATCATCATCTCAAGGCTGTCATATCTGGATAACTAGGTCAATCATATATATTTTTGCAGAAATATTGACACACAAAGGTTATAAGAGACAAAAATGGTAAAAGTTTTCAAACACATTATTATAAGCATGTTAAATCCAGGGCCTTTAAAAAACCCTGCTTATGTATAATTTTTTTGCTGCAGTGCTGATGCTCATGAAAGTATAAAAGAAGGGACTCATCAATCTTTTTACATCATAATTTATTACCAAAACTCAACCTACTGTATATACAGAGTCTGCAGACCCACTGAAACACTTCAAAAAGATGAGCACAGCTTGCAGGCATGTCCTGAAAGAAAGCAGCTGGCACAAACTTGGGGTCAGTATAGAAATGGCTAAGCAGTTGAATTTTTTATGGATATTAGTACTTCCCCAAAGCAGGAATTACAGAATAATTAGAACAAGTTAAGGTGAATTTCATGGTGAAGGACACTGAGGAAGAAATAAGGAAAGCAAAAACTTTCTGAAGTTTCTGGTGAGATAATGGTTACATGAGTACAGCTAAATCAAGGTAATGGGAGAAATATGTTCTGTATTATTTGAAACATATTATGTATTCACAGTTCCCCTTCAGAAATTCTAGCTGCATAAGAAATGCTTTGGGAATGCCTCCGGTTGGCATTCCCTTTCGCCTCCCTAACCTGCCCAGTCCAGTGCCCAATCACAAGATTCGGAAGCATGCCTCTCAGCGGTTTCTTCCCTTTGCAAGGAGAGCGATCAGCTTTGTCTTTCTTCCTCTGAGGAGAGGGGAGATAAGGTCTTCAAACCCTCTGAGACTACCCCTCAGGTAGTTATCTTCGAGGAGCTCTTAGAGGTGGTGATCTGTGCTGTTGCCAAGCTTGAAATTGACTGGCCGGCCGATCAGCAGAAGGCTCGTCCATCTAGTAAGCTGAACAAGCGCTAAGGATCCATGGCACCCTCGTCTCCACTAAGAGGCATATTTTTCTCACCCTGTTGAATCTTTCCGACAGGTATAGGGCTCTCCTCCTGGACGCCCCGCTGATGCTGTCCGGCCTGTTTGGCGATGCTGTTAATGTGGTTGTCGACAGGTGAGTGAGACTGGTGAGTGGGAACTAAAATGAGCACTGGAATTTGTGGTTATAAAACTAGGAGCTACTGAGCAACTCATAAAATAGCTCAACATTTGTAATCATCAGATCCAACACCAGCTTCTCCATGCCAGATCCTTTAAACACTCAAGGAGGTCCAGTGTCCAAACTCCACATGAAGTGGGATCCATTTGGCACTGGTATGTCTCTAGATGGTTTGGGATGTTTGTGGGGTTGGCTCGAGGCCGAAGCCCTGTGAGATGATGGATCTGAGTACCGTCATCTTCAATCGGAGCCCTTCGGCCAATAGTTCCTGACCTCTGGGTTTTACAGCTGCCATGAGTGGCCGCTCTGCTCAAGGTCTCTGGGGGAGGCATTTTCTCCCAGACCTTAGAGGCCACCATGTCTCAGTCTGTACAGAGAACACTTTGTGGTTTCCTATATCAACTACAGGAGGGTCTGCAATCTCGCCTCCTGTACAAGCTGGCATGGCAAATCCTCCTGTGGGCCCAAGGTAAGCTGCTCTTCTTGAAAGCAGCGTGTATCCCAGACCGCTTAAACCAGGAAGCAGACACCCTCTTGAGAGAAGGGCTGATATCAGGGGAATGGTGGCTCTGCCCCAAGGTGGTGAAGCAAATCTGGGAACAATTTCACAGAGCTCAGGTGGACCTGTTTGTGACTCAAGAGACATCACACTGCCCCCTCTGGTTTTCCCTAACACTCCCAGCCCCTTTAGGGCTGGGTGCAATGGTACAGGCATGGCCGAGGCCGATTTGAAACATTTAACTGCCCAGTTGGTTCAGTGCTGAAATTCCTTCAAGAACAGTTTGACAAAAGGGTTTGTTTCTACCACCTTTCCAAGGTCTATGTTATGCTCCAGGCATTCTCTCCTCCTCCCTGTCAGGCCCCAGACCAGGAGAAGCTTAACTGACTGTGTCCAGTGCGAGCACTGGACATATATGTCCACAGAACAGATCTGTGGAGGAAATCGGAGCAGCTGATCGTCTGCTATGACCCTCCGAGGAGAGGTGTCCCTGCGAATAAGCAGACGCATTGTGGATGCTATTTTTCCTCTTATGAGTCCTCTGGTCTTCTCGCTTCGTTCAGGGTCAGAGCCACTCCCCATGAAGTGTGGCTGCCTCTAAAGCCTTGTCCTTTGGAGTTTCTTCATTGGACATTTGCAATGCTGCCTGTTGGTCCATCCCACTGACCTTTTTCAGGTTCTATAGCTTCGACCTCGGTGCCACTCCTTACCCCTCTGTCTTTAGCCATAGCTGTACCCACCCACACTAGTCAAGGATTGGTCAGTCTGGTTAGATTCGACTCTCATTCCCAAAGCATCTCTGATGCAGCTCGAGTTCCAGAAGGAGAATGTATGTAACCATGGATTCCCGAGTGAATAAGATGCTGTGTCTCTATGCCACACTGCCTGCCTCCCTGCAGTGCTTCCTTCCTTCCTAGAAGCTCATGCTGGTTTCACTCCATGTGCTTTCAAGCTTCCTGGTCATGATGTAACCCTGCTGGTGATGCCACGCATTCCATTGGACTGATCAAACATGTGATTCATAGCTTGGACAACGCAGAGGCAAATAGTTTCTGATGCAGTGTCTCGTTCCCCTAGGGGAACCATTGTCAAAAAACAATAATTAAGGTGTGCATCAGGATTGGGATCCTTTGTGGAATAACAAAAAAAGTAATGTAGGAAGGGATTTTTAATTTATATTGATTGACTAAATGGTTAGATATCAAGCTTGCAAGACAAACTAAGATCACAGTCATTATAATGGATGGCCTACAGTTGTGGTCTTATGTTAGCATTTAACACAATTTGACACATTGCTAACCCACCACTTCTACACTGAACAAAATTATAAACGTAACACTTTTGTTTTTGCCCCCTTTTTTGATGAGCTGAACTCAAAGATCTAAGACTTTTTCTATGTACACAAAAGGCCAAATTTGTCTAAATCTGTGTTAGTTAGCACTTCTCCTTTGCTGATATAATCCATCCACATCACAGGTGTGGCATATCAAAATGCTGATTACACAGCATGATTATTGCACAGGTGTGCCTTAGGTTGGCCACAATAAAAGGCCACTCTAAAATTTACAGTTTTACTGTATTGGGGTCCAGGGGGGTCAGAAAAACCAATCAGTATCTGGTGTGACCACCATTTGCCAAACGCAGTCCGACACATCTTCTCACATATAGGTAATCAGGTTGTTGATTGTGGCCTGTGAAATGTTGGTCCACTCCTCTTCAATGGCTGTGCGAAGTTGCTGGATATTGGCAGAAACTGGAACACGATGTCGTATACACCCATCCAGAGCATCCAAAATGTGCTCAATAGGTGACATGTCTGGTGAGTATGCTGGCCATGCAAGAACTGGGATGTTTTCAGCTTCCAGGAATTTTGTACAGTTCCTTGCAACACGGGGCCATGCATATCATGCTGCAACATCAGGTCGTGGATGAATGACACAACAATAGGCCCCAAGATCTCATCACAGTTTCTCTGTGCATTCAAAATGTTATCAATAAAATGCACCTGTTTTCGTTGCCATAACATACACCTGCCCATACCATAACCCCACCGCCATCATGGGCCACTTGATCCACATACACGCTGTCTTCCATCTACATTGTACAGTGAAAACCGGGATTCATCCATGAAGAGAACACCTCTCCAAAGTGCCAGACAGCATCAAATGTGAGCATTTGCCCAATCAAGTTGGTTACGATGATGAACTGCAGTCAGGTTGAGACCCAGATGAAGATGATGAGATGGCTCCCTGAGACTGATTCTGACAGCTTGAGCAGAAACAGTACTGTCTGGGTGGATGGTTTCAGAAATCTCGAAGGTGAAAATGCTGAATGTGGAGTTCCTTGGCTGGTGTGGTTACACGTGGTCTGCGGTTGTGAGCCCAGTTGTATTTACTTCCAAATTCCCTGAAACGCCTTTGGAGATGGCTTATGGTAGAGAAATGAACATTCAATTCACAGGAACAATTCGGGTGGACATTCCTGTAGTCAGCATGCCAATTGCACGCTCCCTCAATACTTGCGACATCTATTGCATTGTGCTGTGTGACAATGTGTGCACATTTTAGAGTGGCCTTTGATTGTGGCCAGCCTAAGGCACACCTGTGCATTAATCATGCTGCCTAATCAGCATCTTGATATGCCACACCTGTGAGGAGAAGTGCTCACTAACACAGATTTAGACAGATTTGTGAACAATATTCGATAGAAATAGACCTTTTGTGTACACAGAAAAAGTCTTAAATCTTTGAGTTCAGCTCATGAAAAAAGGTGTCAACAAGAAAAAGTGTTGAGTTTATAATTTTGTTCAGTGTATTTAATGTCTGCACACGAAGGAGACAATCTCATCAGCCTGTGCCCTATTAAAGCCTGTATTTTCCTTACTCCATGTCACATCCTGCACTTGGGTCCTCACTCACCTAGCCCTGCACCCGTAAGCCAGTCCCTCACTCACCTAGTCACTTGCAAGATTTCTGACATTTTCACACAGTCTGCCTGAATTTCACCCTGCTATTAAATGCAAATTATCAACTGAAGACTGTGGAGCCAGCAGAATCACCTTTCTCCCCCAGCCTGTTAGAAAAAGTCAATTTCTTCCTTTAATACCAATAACAAAAGTTGAAGTTATTTTATCTTTGTGTTCTGTTCACCCCCTCACCCTCTTAGATTTATATGATGCTCTGCAGATAGCGAGGCTAGTGAGGAAAAACTGGATCTTGAAAAAAGAATTAAATATTTGAGCAACATTGCTGATTGATAATTCAACTGGGACCCTGACAGAAGAAAATGCAGGAGCTTCTGTAGGGTTGCTGAAAGGCAATATTAATCTGAATAGTGTCTTTCTAACATCCTGCCCTGCAATATGTAAACATCATTTAGAAAAAAAGCCCATGCTCTTTAGCAATGCAAAAATGATGCATTTATTTGCTACAAATGTTTTCATTGCATTATTCAGTGAGGTTATTATAACACTATAGTGTGTTGTCTGAAACTTTGTACATGATAAAGGCCATGCAAGGCTGACACTGACATTGAAAAAACACTTACATGAACATGAAAGCTTTTGTGTCCTGCTAAAATCCCACAAGCCCAGAGATTAAAAAAATTAAACACATCAATTACAAATATTGTAGAAGAAAAGACTGCAAGAGGCAGCACCCTGTCATGGCAAAGACTTTGCAATAGCATGTTTCAAGATAAAACTCTATTAATTTCTTCCTATTCTTATAATAATAATTATATATTGCATACATAACATGAACAGAATTTAGAAATAAAAAAAAATGAAATGTTTTTTTTTCAGTGTATTCATATTAGCACAATATAATGATAAGCACTATGAGGAATACTATATTGATGGATGGGCTTACAGACTATGCACACACATGTGCACACTCCCATTTACAAAATCGATTTACTGCATGTAGGTCTTTTAATATAGCAGTGGTGAAAGGGATTATGTGCATAATAGAGTCCAGACATTCTAAACTAACCCACCTATAATAAAAAAACAATGGTGTTATTTGCTTTTGAGTTTTGAAGCATGTTTAGTAATCAGCGGGTTGTAATCTCCTAAAACATACACAGAAAATTAAAGTGTTACAATGCACAATGGGTAAGAAATTGGATTTCTGATCAAAAGCCAAACTACCACTGCTGGGCCCTTAAACAAAGCCTCTTATTGCTTAAATGAGATAATTGTAAACTGCTCTGGTTTAGGGTGTTTGAATATATGAATAGCCTCTTTGCCAAATGAATGAAATAAAATGTCAACACTTCTGAACTGGCTACAGCAGTAGAAAACCATCAAAACAACAAAGCATGCATTAGCTCACTGAAAACAGGCAGGTAAGGATTAGAAAAAGACCAGGTAAATATTTTTTCAATCTTCCAACACTCCAGGCTTTGTCTTGTAATTTTTTTCTGTTCTCTCTTTCTCTCTAGAACTTGCAGAATGTTATTTGCTTTTCACACAAAATCTGTGTAAGCTCTAGAGACTACTGTGCATGAAGATCAGTTATATCTAATATACTCAACCAAGTCAAGTCAAGAAGTTTTTATTGTCATTTCAACCATATACTGTATGGTTAATGCAGTGCACAGTGAAATGAGACAACATTTCTCCAGAACCTTGGTGCTTCAATAAACAACATAGAGCTACATCACACAATATAAAGCTACATAACGTAACACAGAGCTAAGGACTAAAGTAAGTTGTCCTAGCCACATAAAGTGCATCGTGTGCAACCAAGTGCAAACGGTGCAGATAAAAGACACAAGACAGTGTGACAGATACACAAAACACAAAATAGTGCTGCCAGAAAACCTACTGTATAATGTGCAAAAGAGAATTGTAAACAAGAGTGTACTTGTAAATAAACACAAAATGTAAACACAAAAGTTGTGCAAAATAGCAAAAGCAGCAATCGATTAGATGTACAAAACAGCATGTAAGCAGTTATAAAGTTTTAACAAAATTTTAATATAAACTGGGTGGTGCTGAAGACATGCATGTGTGTGAATTTAAATAAGTATGTGTGTGTGTTTAAGTTCAGATTGTAGCATGAGTGTGCGCATGTGAGTTTTGTACAGTTCAGTTCTGTGTGTTGAGGAGCATGATTGTTTAAGGGGAAAAAACATTAAGGGGCTTGAACGCTTCGGAACCTCTTTCCTGATGGTAGAGGGGTGAAGAGCATGTGTGAGGGGTGTGGGGGTCGTCCACAATGCTGTTGGCTTTGCGGATGCAGCGTGTGGTGTAAATGTCCGTGATAAAGGTGAGAGAGATGCCAATGATCTTTTTTGCTGTCCCCACTATCCTCTGTAGAGTCTTGCATTCTGAGACAGTGCAGTTCCCAAACCAGGCAGTGATGCAGCTGCACAGGATGCTCTCGATTTTCCTTTGTGGTCAGGATGGGGGGAGGGAGATGGGCTTTCCTCAGTCTTCTCAGGAAGTTGCTGCTGAGCTTTCTTGGTGATGGACCATGTGACCAGGCGATGTTCTCTGCCAAATAAACACCAATGAATTTGGTGCTTTTCACAATCTCCACGAAGAATCCATTGATGGACAGTGCAGAATGGCTGCTCTGTGCTCTCCTGAAGTCAACAACCATCTCTTAAGTTTTGTCAACGTTTAGTGACAGGTTGTTGGCTCTACACCAGGCTGTTAGTCGTTGCCCTTCTCATTGTATGTTCTTGCTGATGAGCCCCACCACAGTCATTTCATTGGCGAACTTAATGATGTGATTTGAGCTGTGCATTGCTACACAGTCACGAACCGCAGTGGGCTGAGCAAACAGTCCTGAGGGACCCCAGTGCTCAGTGTGGTGGTGTGGACTGACTAAGGTCTCCCAGTCAGGAAGTCCAGGATACAGTTGCAGAGGGAGATGTTCAGTCCCAGTAGGCTCAGCTTTTTAATCAGGTGCTAAAGGGATAATAAAGTTAAATGCTTAACTGAAGTCTATGAACAGCATTCATAAGTATGTGTCCTTATTGTCCACGTGGGTGAGGGCCAGATGGAGGGTCGTGGCAATGGCATGTCCATGGAATTGTGTGGAAAATCAGCAAACTGCATGGGGTCCACTGAGGGTGGTAGCTGGGTCTTAATGTGCCTCAGATACACCTCTCGAAGCACTTCATTACAATGGGTGTGAGTGCGACAGGATGATAGTCATTGTGGCAGGAGACTGTAGACTTCTTTGGCACAGGGACAATGGTCATTGTATTGAGTCAAGTAGGAACAACGGCACTGCTCAGGGAGATGTCAGTGAAGAACGGTGAAAAACATGGTATGGTCCAAGTTACTAACATCACATTCAAATTTATGCTGTAAACATTAATTGAAGCAACTGATCTGGGTTTCCAAGATTACATACATTTGCATTAACACACAGGAGGAAGGTGTTCCTATTGAAGTTGTTGACACGTCTACCTTGTTCTGTGAACATAACACCCTTACAAAATGACTGCAATATACCAATCATGTAACAATGGGCAATGTGAAAATAACACATACTGTATGTATGACAGTTATTTCAAAACAAATAAATATTCCAAAATGAAATGCTGTGTTAATTATTTATATACAAAAAAAATATTTTAATAATAAAAAAATCTGTTTTTAAAGGCAACTAGAAAATGAGTCAGTGTTAAAGGCATTTAAATCCAGACACACATGGAGGAGTGTTACAGTTACATGTCATTTGCAGAGAGAAAATAGCAGGCCGTTTAATCCGTAGAGGTCAGGCTAAATATGATTGTGATGCAAATCGGCGGTGCAGTGGGAGAGAGGATATTTCTGGAGATTATTCAAGTTTGCCTGGAGCAGTTTAAATCAGGCAAAAATCCATTAACCCAAAAATAAGGGACCTCATTCTATACATACAGCAACGCGCTCTCTCACGCCTCTCTCTCTCTCTCTCTCTCTCTCTCTATATATATATATATATATTACATATATATAGTTTTACATATCAGGACATAATAAAAATGTAATAAAAATCCAACCCAGAAGGAGTTGCCATGTGTGAAATATTACACCCTTATTGCTTTCATATGAATTAAGCGGTAGCAGCCAGGTGCTGCTAATCAATGACCTCGGTTAATTGATAATCAACATGTGTAACCACCTATTTAAAAGCAGTTTGTTCTGGAGCTTTCATATGTGTATTAGCACACTGATAAGTAATCTTAGAGAAGCAATTGTGGCTGCGCATTAATCTGGAAAAGGGTTACAAGGCGATTTCCAAAATTATTCACAAGGGACAAACATTCATATTTGCCATCCTTTCCAAGAGTGGACTTTTGACATTTGGCAGCATTTGACACAGTCAACCACAAGACACTTTTGTCAACCCTCAAGTGCCTCGGTATCTGCGGAACAGCATGGGAATGGTTTGCTTCCTACCTGGAAGGTCGCTCATACCAGGTTACATGGAGGGGATCCACATCTGCCCCGTGCAGACTCACCACTGGTGTCCCACAAGGCTCGGTACTCGTACCCTCCTTTACTTCCTCTATACCAACTCCATTGGTGAAGTCATATCCTCACATGGGTTTTCTTATCACTGCTATGCAGATGACACTCAACTAATCTTTTCTTTCCCTCCATCAGATACCACAGCTTCCGTTTGGATATCAGCATGCTTGACAGACATATCTTCATGGATGAGTACTCACCAACTAAAACTCAACCCCAGCAAAACAGAACTGCTGGTCATCCCAGGTGATTCATCTCCAGGTCACGATCTCCAAATAACACTTCATGACCTTGGGGTAACTGTGGACAATGAACTGTCCTTCTTCCCACATGTTGCTAATGTTGCTTGTTCTTGTCGATTTCTTCTCTTTAACATCTGAAGGATTCAACCATTTCTGTCCACACAGGCTGCCCAGGTGCTTGTTCAGTCTCTTGTCATTTCAAGACTTGACTACTGCAACTCTCTGCTGGCAGGTCTTCCCCTGAACACTATTCGTCCACTGCAAATGATCCAAAACGCAGCTGCACGACTTGTGTTCAATCAGCCCAAGTTCTCCCACACCACCCCACTGCTGCGCTCCCTTCACTGGCTTCCAGTAGCTGCACGTATCAGATTCAAAACACTGATGCTACAAGGCCAAAAATGGACCAGCACCATCTTACCTCAGTGACCTCATCACATCTCGCACTGCACCACGCTGTCTGAGATCCTCCAGTACTGCTCGACTGGTACCTCCTTCTCTCAGAATGAGAGGTAGGTACACTTCAAGGCTCTTCTCTGTTCTGGCACCGAGGGGGTGGAATGAACTTTCCCTAGATGTTCGTACAGCAGAGTCCCTGACTATCTTCAAGCGACGACTGAAGACCTACCTCTTCCTGAAATACTTAAATTAGCACTTCCAAGCTTGTAGAATTCGAGGGTTATATTTATATTAAGTTTGAAATCTTGCGTACCAGTGTAGATTTATTCATTACTAGAGACTCAAAGCACTTTTGTATGTTGCTCTGGATAAGGGCGTCTGCTAAATGCCACAAATGTAAATGTAAATGTGGACTTCCCAGCAAAGGTCTGATTATGCGAACCTCAACAAAATTGCAAAAAAAAAAAATTACATCTCAGATTTATTGGGCCTAAACTAGAATGTTGACTGTGAAAGTTCATGACAGTACAAGTATGATTTGTTTTGAAGGGTTGCCAGGAGAAAGCCTCTTCTCTCTACTAAGAACATGACTGCATGACTAAAGTTGAATCTGAGCAAACCACAAGACTTCTAGAATTTTTGTAGAACTTCCATGTATTTGGACAGATGAAACCAAAGTGGAGATGTTAGACATCAACACAAAACAAACACAACATATCAGCACAAACACATCATACCAACAGTAAAGCACAGTATTGGGTGTGATGATTTGGGCTTGCAGTCATTAAGTTGACCATGAACTCCTCTGTGTACCAAAAGTATTCTAGAATCAAATGTAAGTCCATCTATCTGACAGCTAAAGCTTGGCCAACGTTGGGTTCTGCAACAAGACATTGATCACAAGCACACCAGCAAATCTACAACAAAATGGCTAAAGAACAGAAACAAGTTATTGCAAAGTCCAGAACTCAACCCAACTGAAATGTTGTGGCAGCTCCTTAATAGAGCTGTGTATAAATAAACCTCAGTGCCTGCAAACCTTAATTATCTAAAGCAACATTGTAAAAGAACAGTGGGCTATGATGATGTGGGAGCCAAGTTATTGTTGTTAAAGTTGGTTCTACCTGCTATTAGTTGGTAACAGCTATTGGGAAGCCAGTGCTGAGTTTTTGCGCATATGGTTTCCCAATTTTGGCTTTTTGTTGTCAAATAAATAATGACACGATGTAATATATTCTGTGTTGTTGTTTATCTGAGGTTGTATTTACCTAATTCTAAGACCTGACAAGAACAAGATGATTATTATTATATCCTGGTACATTTGTTATGGTACATAATAACCTCTGCTCTTCTGGGAAAATGTTCACTAGATTTTGACGTGTGCTTGTGAAGATTTGTGCTCTTTCAGCCACAGTGGTGTTGGTAAAATAAAGTACTAATATAGGGTAAAGAGCCCTTGGGCACTTGATGTTCCAATGCATCCCAAATATGTTTAATAGTGTTGAGGTCAGAGCTCTATAGAAGGCCACTTACGACCATATAATAAGAAATAATATAAAACACTTTAACTAATATTTACTTTGCTGAAGTTAAGCTTTAAGTTAGCAAAACTTTCATGAACAATTTAATATTACATTTTAATTCTATATACAGTAAACCTGTTCTGTAATAATCTGGGCTGCGTATGACTATAGTGCAAATGTGTGTCTAGCATTGAGCAGTGTTTATTGCCCACAACCGATCGAATAATGCGGAACAAGGGCCTGACCTCTCTTTTACACTCACTTGAACACACACACACACACACACACACACACACACACACACACACACACACACACATAACTGACGTTATCCAGACCAGCCAGATCGATGATAAACACTTAAAAGTAAACAATTCAAATATTTCATTCCAAATGTTTCAATTTCTCTTTTTGGGTTTTATATGATGCCTAACTCAAATCACTCTGACCATCAGCAAAAGGGTAGAAATAAAAATCTTGGTAATACATTATTATAATTAGATCTCTTTGTAGTTGGAGCTCTTGCACTTTGCTGATGTGTGCAATATTACATTGTTTTGAAACCTGGGCAATGTTTTTCTGATCACTGTATGGGCATTTCAAAAAGAACATCTAGGATGTATTTAGAGTTTAAATCTTGCATACACTACATACAGTTCTTAATTTTGTATTTCTTAAACTATAATTCAGTGACATGATAAAATATAAAAATCTGCCTAGTGAAGTTTTTATGTTCAGCAAAGACAAACACTCGTTATTTTCAAATCAGTGACAATGTACACTGTTCAATGTACAATGAACAGCATCTGTTACACAAGTTACAATTGAATACCTTAGTGTGACTGGCTTATACAATACAAACAGGAACACATCCAAAGCCACATACAATGCACTTAGATGATGGGAAACTGAACACCCAATACAAGGGAAAAAAAATAAACCTGAAGAAATCTAAAATTCTTTAACAATCTGGCACATTTATGCCATTTATGTCATTTGTTCCCCAAACCCAAAACTGTACACATCCCATGGGTAAAGTTCCTATTCAGGAATTTTTTTTTTATATAATTAATTATTATGTTCACTGATATATTGACAAAAATATTGGGACACCTGACTTCTCCCCACCATATGTAGTTCTTACTTAAACTGTTGTAAACACAAAGTTAGGTTAAAAATTGTAAAGGATGTTTTTAATGCAGTAGCTGTGATGCAGAGAATGAGGCGGAAGCCGAAGTAGACGCACTACAAGTCTTTAATGTATTACTCAGGAGACAAACACACATACAGCGAAGCGTTGCAGTCCTGTAAACGTAAATGGCAGTCTGTGTATGGTTATCCACGGGGCGCTGGCAGCAGCCAGAGAATAGCGATGCAGACAGCGTGACGTAGGAAAACAATAACGGACGAAGTGGGAGTGAAGATAGGCTGCTTATATGTGCGTGGTTGATGGAGATCAGGTGCACCGTGTTAGTAGTCAGGCGAGCAGCTCCGTGCGGGCGGGGCTGGTGCAGGCGAAGACGCAGGGTGCTCCCTGACACCACCCCCTCCCCCAGGGGCGACACTGGACGCCCTGACTCTGCGACGAGGCCGGCCTCTAGCCCTGGGCGCCGGGCGACTCGGTGAGCGGCGTGGAACTCCAGCACGTCCTGCCTGGCCACCCAAGACCGCTCCTCCGGACCAAACCCCTCCCAGTCCACCAGGTACTCGAGGCGACCCCCGCGCCGCCGGGAATCCAACACCTCCCGGACCGCGTAGACCTCCGGTTGATCCACAACATCCGGCTGGACGGGCTCAACTTACGGCACGGGAGTTTCAGCCGCAGGTCCCTCGTTGACAGCCAGACCCGGTCCCCGGGACGGAGCCGTGTCGACTCCAGACGACGAGCATCGGCGTGTCTACGAGCGTGTTCCGTACCGCCCGACGTAGTTGGGTGTGAGCTGACTCCCAGACCCGGTTGCTCTCCCGGAACCAGGCATCCACCGCGGGCACGTTGCTGGGCTCGTCGGACCAGGGGAATAAGGGCGGTTGGAAACCCAGCGTACACTGAAAGGGGGTGAGGCCCGTGGTGTCTTGACGGAGTGAGTTCTGTGCATACTCGGCCCATGGTAGGAAACGACACCAATTCCCCTGGTCTTGGCTGCAGTAGACCCTCAGATACTGGCTCAGCTCGGCTGTTTCAAAGGCCGTGGGTAGGCCCTTCAGGGGGATGAAGCGGCAGCCCTTGGAGAAGCGATCCACCACCACTAGGATGCAGGTGTTGCCCTCGGACCATGGTAGGTCGGTCACAAAGTCGATGCCCAAGTGGGACCAGGGGCGCTGAGGGATCGGGAGCGGCACGAGCTTGCCCACGGGCAGGTGACGTGGGACCTTTGCCATGGCACAGGTAGCACATTCCTGGACGAAGCGGTTGATGTCCCCAGTCATGCCGGGCCACCAGTAACGCGCTTGGACGAGCTGAACCGTGCGTTTCTCGCCTAGGTGGCCTGTACCCAGCCCTTCGTGGACTGACTGGATGAGACCCCGCCGACAGGTGGTGGGGACGAACACCCGTCCCTCCGGACAGCCTTCCGGGGCTGGCTCCTGGCTGGAGGCCGTGCGGATCTCCTCGTCGATCTCCCATACGATGGGCCCCATGATGAGCAAGGGTGGAAGGATGGAGCATCTTGGGGCATGTTGCTGTAGCCAGGGTCTCCCCAAGATCACACTGACCGTGGAGTCCTCGAGCACCATGAACCGGATCTCCTCCTGGTGGAACAGCCCGACTTGTAGCGTCACGACCGGTGCGCAGTACTTTACCCAGCCCCTGCCCAGTAGACGTCCCTGGATGGTCTGGACGGCTAAGTCCTGGGAGCCCCTCTCTCGGGGGAGCTGCAGGCGGTCGAGGCAGGCCTGAGAGATGAAGTTTCCTGCAGAGCCGGAGTCGACCAGCGCCCGCACCGGAATGGAGAGAGCAGGGGTTAGCAGAGTCACAGTGAGTTTGGACAGAGGTGAAATATCCGAAGGAAACTTGACTGTACTCACCGCGGTGCACGCAGGGCGTGTGGGGCACTTGGAAATGGAATGACCTGGCTTTCCGCAGTATAAGCATTTACCCGTGACCAGGCGGCTGTTTCGCTCCCTCCGGGACAGTTGCTGGGAGCCCAACTGCATTGGCTCGGAGCCGGCGGCCGCCTGTGCCCCCGGTGGTGTCACCAAAGGCAGGGGCGTAGGTTGAGGTGGTGTCAAAGTGCATGCCGCAAGGCGTTGCGAGAGGCCGATGGATTTCTGGATAAATACCTCCAGCCCCACCTTGTCATCATAGACGGTCATGGCTTGCCTAATTTCTGGAGATAACCCTTGCCGATATACACCGAGAAGCGCCGACTCGTTCCAGCCACTAAATGCCGCCAGAGTGCGAAAACGGAAGCTGTAATCCATAATGGTGTCGTCACCCTGACGCAAGCTGAGCAGCTGATCGGCCGTTGTAAGGACCCCAGAGGCGGCGCTAAACACTTCCAGGAAGTGCGCCGTGAACGGCGCGTAGGCGTTTACTACCGGGCCGGCGGCCTCCCACAGCAATTGCGCCCACGCTAGCGCTTTCCCGGACAGGAGCGAGATGAAAAATGCGACTTTTGACCGTTCGGTGGGGAATCGCATTCGGACGGTTCGCCGAAGAACGTCGCTGGGAGTGCCATGGGACTGCCGGTGGCAGCGGGGAGGCTTGGACGAGCCACGGCGGAAGGGAAGGTGGCTCGGAGCGCGGCGACGAGGTCCCAAACCGAGTCCAAAGGTGCGCTGGGTTGGGAATCCATCTCGAGGTAAGCCGCTCTTTTTTTTTCTTCTTCGGTCCGTTATTCTGTGATGCGGAGAATGAGGCGGAAGCCGAAGTAGACGCACTACAAGTCTTTAATGTATTACTCAGGAGACAAACACACATACAGCGTTGCAGTCCTGTGAACGTAAATGGCAGTCTGTGTATGGTAATCCACGGGGCGCTGGCAGCAGCCAGAGAATAGCGATGCAGACAGCGTGACGTGGGTAAACAATAACGGATGAAGTGGGAGTGAAGATAGGCTGCTTATATGTGCGTGGTTGATGGAGATGCACCGTGTTAGTAGTCAGGCAAGCAGCTCCGTGCGGGCGGGGCTGGTGCGGGCGAAGACGCAGGGTGCTCCCTGACAGTAGCATTACATTTTTCCTTCATTTGAAATAGGAGACCATCTCTAGGTTACGTATGTAACCCTGGTTGCCTAAAGGGAACAAGATGCTGCATCAACAATGCTTTGGGAACGCTTCCGCGTATCTATGCTCCAAATCATGTGTGTAATCCGTCCAATGGGAAGGCACGACGTCACTGGCGGGTTGACGTCATGACCAGGAAGCTATAAAAAGCACATGCGTTGTCTCTTTCCCTCAGGGAACCAGGGTTACATATGTAACCTAAAGGCGTTCCCTTTTAGGAGCTCGAGCCAGACTGACCAGTCCCTGCCTAGTGTGAATGGTCACAGCTCGGTTAAAGGACAGAGGAGCCAGGAGTGGCCCTAAGGTCATGGATGTAGAACCTGACAAAGGTCAGCGGGGTGGACCAGCCTTCAGCATTGCGAATATCTTGGAGAGAAGCTTTAGAGGACCAGGCTTTAGAGGCCGAGCGAGCCAGTTAAGCTTCTTTTGGTCAGGGGCCTGAAAGGGAGGAGGATAGGGAACCAAGGGCACCTTAGGAACATACCCCAGTCTAGGGTAGAGAAAGGCATTGGCCATGCCTGGGGTAAACCCCAGGAGAGACGGGGCCACAAAGAGGGCCTGAAGGTTTTCAACCCTCTTTAGAGAGGAGATAGGCAGAAGTAAGTCTTAACTGTAAGAAATTATAATGGCACCTCAGGCAAGACTTAGAAAGGGCCTCCAGAACGATGGCCAGGTCCAACACAGGCAAGCGCACATTAAGTCACAATAGCGGACACATAACCTTTTTTTGTTGAAGGAGACAACCCTGCGGTGAACTGGAAAAAAGGCAGACTCCAGTGCGGAGATAGTGATGTAGATCACAAAAAGCGTTTGCCCAGCTTGCTCGGTGGACTGTGTTTTTTTTATCTAGCCAAGCAAATCTAGCTTGGCGACAGCACAAGTCACCACCTCCAAAAGCTCCTTGAACAGGACTGGCTGCAAAAGGACCATCTGCGGGTTTGCTAGCGTCCATTCCCTCCAACTCCTCAGAGGAAGAGAGGTGGAGTGCAGTGCTCTCTTAACAAAGGGAAGAAACTGCTAAAAGGCTGGATCTGGCAGGTGAGGCAGAAGAAATGGACAAGCCCATCTCCAATCCCTCTGCCAGATCCAACTGCAAACTCCACGACCTGAGATGCTTCTTTGCCTCAGTGGAAGTGGGGCCAGAGCCACAAGGATCGAGAGCGCCCTTCTCGAAGAGCACTCTCCAGGAGTGGAGGGTCCACATAGCCACAATCAAAGTAGTCGGCTCCCTCAAGAGCCGACTGAGCATGCTCTACTTCCAGGCAAGCTACACACAAACTGTGTTTTTCCACCCCTTGATAAATTAGGGGCAAGGAGGAACACACAGCCAGTACTGAGGCTTGCTTTCCCATCTGTTTTTTTTCATATATACATTTTTTTTTCTTTCTTGTGTTTTCTTTCACACACAGTGCCAGCCCCACCCCATGTGCTTTTTATATTTTTCTGGTCATGACATAACCCCACTGGCCTTTCCGTTGAACAGATTACACACGCAATTCAGAGCATGGACACGGAAGCATTCCCAAAGCGTTGTTGACGCAGCTCGAGCTCGTGAAAGGGAACTCAATCTGTTCAAGCATGACAATGCCCCTGTGCACAAAGTGATAGTACAGATACGGATACATCATTTGGTCATCTTTCTCCCCTATAATATCCAGGGCATAGGTTTAAGTGACTCTACCAAGCTGCCGGTTGTGCTCAGACACACTAGGCAGGGACTGGTCAGTATGGTGTGATTGGACACTCGTTTCCATTGCGTTTTCGATGCAGCTTGAGTTCCTGAAAGGGAACGTCACTAGGTTATGCATGTAACCCCAGTTCCCGGAGGGAACGAGAGCTGCGTCAACATCCTGCATCCATGCAGCGCTTCCCTTTTTTTTTTTCAGAAGCTAATATCCCTACCATTGTTCACCTATTTTGTAGCTTCCTGGTTTACACGACGTCGCCCGCCAATGATGTTACGACTTGCCTATTGGCCGGATTTTACACGTGATTCAAGGCGTGAACAACGTGAGGCGTTCCCAAAGTGTTTTCGACGCAGCCCAAGTTCCTGAAAAAGAACCCTTAAAAACCTGTGCAATCTAGTTGGGAAAGTTTGGGAGAACGTGTGCATATATACTGTACATTGCTGTGTAAAAGTTTCAGGCCATAATTCTTTTATGAAGACCACTTATATATGTATATATACACACACACACACACACACACACACACACACACACACACACACACAGTACCAGTACCACAGGCCTTCTCTTTTAGTGAGTGATGCATTAAGTTTGGGTTGAGTTGGCCAGAGAGTAAAGGAAAAGCAGGCAAAAAGCACTCAACACCTCTGGGAAGATTGTTGGAAAGCCATTCAAGGTGACTTCTTTATAATGCTGACTGAGAGAATGCCAAATATGTTAAAAGATGTCATTAAACAAAAGGTGGCTACTTTGAGAAATAAAAAAATATAAGACATAATCTGGGTTATTTAACATGGATTTGTTTACTACAGAATTGTATACATGTTCTTTCATAGTTTCATACTTTCATAGAGTGCTGCAAATAATAAAAATAAGGGAATTTTGTTGAAGGATATTGTGTGTCCAAACGTTTGACTGGTATTAAATTTGTCTGTAAAACATTGTCACTAATCACAAATAAAATGTATTAAATATTTCTTACATACGCAGACATACACAAAACAAAATACAATAAAATGCAAAAAACAATTGTAGTATAACATTAAAAAACACCATAAGCATTTAATTTGCTTTATAACATATACAACATATAGAAATTAACAAAAAATAATATTGCATATTGTAGAAGGAAGGAACAATATAAATTATCGTCAATTTTATAACTGTACAGTAACATTTGAAATCTTGTTGCATCCATCACAAATAGTATCTCTGTTTTGTACTTTTTCCTATCATTTTCCTAAAATAGATTGGCAGCTATGTTTTCATGTTTGTTAAGCAACTTTGAATTAACAAATCTGATCATGTATGAATAATACCGTTGAAAGCTTAGCAAGAATCATGGTTGAAACTTATAAGTGTACTTAACTGTGAAGTCTTTTAGTGCAGAATATGCTAGAAATATATATATATATATTTATATAGTGCTATTCCTGACTACCTTTTCTCGTACTTTTTTTTCCCTGAACCATGTAGAGGGCCTCACTGGCAAGGAAGCTGTCAAAAATTCAAAAAACACAAGGGCAGATACATCTGGGTTTTCGGCTTTTGAACCATATGAGTAAGGTAGGAGTTGTGCAAAACTTTCAGACGCAAAAAGAAACTTCTTATCTATGTCACAATGTAGTTAGAAAATGAAGGAAATCATACAATATCTTTTTGATACACTCACAATAATTAGGGAGTATCAGTGAGCACATGCCTAAAGGTACTCATATGTGGAGCCAGAATGAGGCATCTTTCTGATTAAAAACCCACTTTTTTCTATGCACAAAACTTGTCATGTTTAATATTTCATTTCAACTTAGAGACTGTCACCCAATGCAAATATGCAATGACAGAGCACAGGGTGGTTTGGAATATGAAACTGCAGTTTCAGTATCGCGACTGATCATACTGAATTTTTCACAATTTGTATTTTTTTTTAAATCTTGTGAACATTTAAGTCTTTGTCTTCCCTTCTGCACTTGTGTTATGGCTGTTGTGACACCAAATCCCCTTTAGGGAATAATAAAGGACTCTCTGCACTACTCTATTACCTTATTGATGTACTCAACCAGTATGACTCAACCAGATAAAAAAGACTAAATCTGAATAAAATCCCTGATTACTGTATTATAACAATTAATGATAAATGTTAGGATTTAGGTAAGGATTTTTGCCTAATGTATAATAACTTGTGACATTTTACAGTAATATTTTATTTTATTTCATTTGCCTAGTATGCCCTATCCATTTTTGTCAAGATTGATAACCAGAGAAATGGAAAAGCCATTTGAGTTTTCTTGTCACCCATAGAAGTACATGTATTTGATTGCCCATCTGGGACCCTTGCAAAATGCAGGGAGTAGTAAACTAATAAACAGTGACCCATGTGTGGCACTTTATGGAAGAATTGTTACTGTTCTAGCTCCTAGAACTGTTTTTTTTTTCTCTCAGAAGGATGTTTGACAGGTTCAGCTGGAATGCAGCAGACCTTATTGATATTCCATATAAACAAAACAAAATATTCTGTTCTGTTTAAAATCCATATGAAAAATGTGGAAAGACTACTCAAGTAGTTTGCTACAAATGTTCTTTGCAGCTGGGGGCATACATTTGATGTTGATTATCTTAGCTTTAATAGTAACACTAATTACAATAAATAAATAAATAAATAAATAAATAAATAAATAAATACATTCTTTATATACTAATATATTATATACAATAATAATCTATACTTATATACTAATATATATATTTTAAATGCATTATATATATATATATATATATATATATATATATATATATATATATATATATATATATAATATATAATATAAAATATATATATATTTTAAATGCATTGATTTATCAAAATATTTATTCAGACCTTGTATGATGTATTTTTTTAGATAAGAACTAATACTCCTACAAAAATTAGTAACATGTTTAGTTTATCTATCAGGAATGAAAAAAAAAAAATCTGGTTATTTTTCCCTTGTTTACTAGCCATGAAAGCATACATGTTTGTAAACTTTCATTATAATATTATCCTCAATTCAAATAAAGTGCATTAGCTATCTAAATTTGTTTTCTTGGATAAAGTAAGATTGAAATTCACAAAACAAACTTTATACAGTTGGACCGAAGATATATTGTTTTCTTCATTGCATTGTAAATTCAATGTTGTAATCTTTTTGTAAAACGTTAACAAAACATTGGGCAAGAGGTCTATTTGGTCTGTGGACAATTTCTTTCTTTTCTGGCCAACGTTTAGTGCAGTGTTAATTGTGCTACTGACAGTGACTTCCTCATGCTTAGTTTTATATTTTAAATGGTTCATCAGGTTATTTTGTTACAAGTATAAGCTGTCATTCCTCCTCTTGATATTTAGAGCACAAATTTCCACCACAAATATGTCAAAAATCATGATTTATCCATTAGCACACAACACAAACAAGATTTATATTGTATAGTGTCACATGACATTGAATGTTGGTATATAAGTGTTTTTTTACAAACATTAGTTGGGCATTGGACTAATAAACAATATCAGTTTCTGTATCACAGTACATTTACTGATTACAGTTTTTATGTGTCATGTAACCAGATAATAAATACAGTGTTGGATACAAAAGAGCACTAAAGAGCTAGCAATGGCAAGTGTTTTGTAGAAACAGTAATTATCCAGGTTGTAAGCCGCAGAATTTTTTATTTTAATTGCAGTTGTAGCCAGAAATGGCCCGATTGATACCAGTGATTATGCAATATTAAAATTTTGGTTCAAAGTGGGCCCAGCTGTAAGCTCAGCTCAGACATGTGTTGCTGTAGTTGTGACGGTAATGCAGCAGTCAGATTTAGAGACGTACTATTATAGTATCATTCTATGTTGATTTGTGTGTGTTTGGAACAGCTTTATGAGGGCAGCATTTTATTATGACTATGGACTAAACATTACCAACTCTCTGATATACTGATCACAGGCCAAATCTTTTACAAATAACAGACTTGATATTTATAGCAAATAAAAGCCAGAGAAGCTGCATGCTTCACATTTAAAGTCTAAGTATAAGTAACTGAATGCTTCCCTGTAAGACTATAGTGATTGGATACATATTTACCAATGTACAACTGTTGTACAATCATGTTAACTGTCTGCCAGAGAGATAAAAGAAAAAAACATTCAAAATATCTAAATTCCTTGCCCAGGTGGAAACTCATAGATGGTTGCTACAGAATTATGGATAGATAATGGTCTGTGTGATGCACAAATATGTACATCACTGTTCCAAACTGTCACATAAGCTTTTTTCATGATTTTCACTGTGTGTGTGTGTGTGTGTGTGTGTGTGTGTGTGTGTGTGTGTGTGTGTGTGTGAGAGAGTTGCAATAATAATGAGCAACACTGCAGTGGAGGGATACAATGTCTGCTTTAGGCATTGGAACAAAAAGCCAAATTATCATCACAGACAATCACTGGAAAAACTAATCTCCGCATCGGCACATCTCTGGCCTTCAGATGTGGTTCCATTTGTCATATTATCTCAATATATTGTGCTCGCGCTCTCTAATATTTAAGAGGAAAACCAAACAGTTGGTGAGGTTGATTGTATTGGAGCTGCTGAGGCTTGTGGCACATGGTAAATCAGTCACACCTAATTACGATGCATCTCAAAAAAACTGAGAGAATGTGAAATCCATTGTTCTGCCCATGACTATGCTGCAAACTATAACAAATATAGCACACAAAAGAACAAAAATATTACACATTTCCTTTTAGAATATAAATAAAAGTATGCAGACTTAAGAGATAGAAATGAGGAAAGACATTGAAAGAGATGAAGGCCTAACAAAACCTTTTGTGTTTAAGCAAAACTAAAATGATAATGTAAAGTGACCTAGAGGGAAGGTAATGATTCCAGAATATGCAATAACCCATTCTGCCTAGTGACGATATGGACAATATTTGATAGTAATGAGCATTGGTGGATGAAATACATAAAGCATGTACTTGAGTAAAAGATAGAGATAGTAGGTAAAATATTACTCCAGTAAAATTGCTCCCTTTAAACTTTTACTTGTTTTTTTTACTACAAAAGTATTTGTCTTCAAATGTACAGTCAGACCCCGACCTAGGACCACTCAACTTACAATATTTTGGAGATACGATGGTCACCTTGTACTTAAGTAGCTTTTTCACAGAGCAGTCCACAAATTTGGATACATGTTTGAGAGCTCCATTTCATGTATAAAACCCCAAATGCATTTATTGCACAATTAAATTCACATATTATTGTGCACAATTTATCAAACTCTTAGAACCAATAACCATACATCTCCTTGGCTAAATGTAGCCATAAGATACATGCAACATCTACACCAATAGATGTATTTTAAATGAGCCTTTTAAGATGCACTTGGTTCCAATTACTGAACTTAGTTCAGGACCTATTCAGTACAATGAAACCATCATGACATCACCTCAATTAAAAGTAACCAAATCAATAGATGCCAGTTTAACTATAATCAACTAGACTAGTTAGGTTGTAATTGTTTTGTTGCTACACACATTATGATAAACTACATACTATAAATTATAATGTTATGCAAGGTAAAATAAATATTGTCACTCTATGCATAAAAGCATAGCAGGTAACACAGCATAACCGATAAAGTGATATACAGATATTAGCCAATTTTATTACATTAATTAGCCTATACTATCCTCATAATGAGTTAATAGTGATGCATACACACATTTATCTTTTGCATGTTTCCTCCCTGCTGCTTTTCTATTTTTTCTGAAGGTTTAGACCTTTTTTTTTTCATCCATAATTGTAATTTGGGTTCAGCTCTCCTCACTATCATGATGTCACCCAACCCCCAACCCTCCTTTCTGAGTGTATGAGTGAGGGAACTTCTCCAGCTGAGCTTCTCCAGGTGAACCTGACCAGCACCTGATTGTGCAAATGAGTGGTATATAAATAATAATAATAAAAAACCAATCAATTTATTTTTTTTAGCTCCTTAGTTACTCTGTAATTTCATGGATCCCCAAGCCGTAGATGTGAAACATCCCCAGCTACACAGAGTGGCCTCCAATCATAGTGAACACCAACCAGAGGCAGGCTGGGATGAAGCAGGCAGATCCAATGAGAGTAGAGGGGCAGGAAAAGTGGTCACTGGTACCTCAGGAGCATGTTTAACTCATTTCGAAATGAAGAGAATAAACTGTTGGGAGTAAATTAATACATTTTCATTAAACAAATATTAGAATTGATGTTGTAAATGCAGGTCAGTGCTTCTGATGTGTTTAGGCCAGCAGAGAAGGCTTTGCTGGCTCTGACCGCACGCCACTGAGGCATGGAGGATCATAATAGTACAGAAGTTCACTCAGATACTGCGGCGTGAGTCCATTCAATGCTATATACATCAGTAGTAGTATTTTATAATTATTGCGAGATTTGATTGGGAGACAGTGTAAACCTGTAAAACAAGGGTGATGTGGTCAGATTTTCTAGATCTGGTAAGGACTCTTGCTGCTTCATTCTGGACTAACTGGAGCTTATTTATGCACTTACTTGAACACCCAGACATTAAAGCATTACAGTAGTACAGTAGATGTAACAAATGCATTAACTAGTCTTTCTGCATCCTGTAGCAACATGATATTTCTGATTTTAGCAATATTTCTAAGGTAAAATATGGCTATTCTGGTAATTATATTCACATGAGCCTCGAAGAAAAGATAAGAGTCAATAATCATACCAAGGTTCAGGTCCAGGTGCAGGTTTAATTATTTGTTTGTTAATTATCTGTTTAAAGAGACTTGCAGGTTACTCCATTAGCCACAACACAGTGTCAAAGATAAACTGAACCACACTATGTGAACTGCATAGGAGGTAAGAGACAATAGATGGGCATCACAAAATAACTGTTGATGGAAATAAATTATGAATATCCACACCATTCAGACATCTAAGATATAAGTTCCTTGGTTATTTAACTATGCTGAGTTACTGTGCTGGGTTTCATGCATACATGTGCTTGCATGTGTTTTAGTGTGTATGCTACGTCTTGCTCACATTATCAGGGCCAGGTTAATTGCAACAGACGTAACAGACAAAAATGTGAAAAATTAAGAAATTTGTTAGTATTTTTATTGGCTCTTGCAATTCTGTGTTGTTTTGTGTAGCCCATGATCCTAGAGGATTGTTTTTTCTCTTCACTGTTTTTCGGTACCATCTAAATAAGGTTGAAATGGCGATAAAAGCCAGTTGACCTGACTTATTAAAATATGAGGTACATTAAGAGTGCTGAAAAATAACATAGTATGAAATCCACAGGGCCACTAATGAAAAACAAGGGAATACTAGACCAATTGTCTATTATTCTTACTAACTAAAAAAATCAGTAAGAATCACATATGATGCCATGGTTTCACTGCAGAAAATCCTTACAAAATCATTTAAAAAAGATTAAAACAATTTGTTAAGGTTACTATGAGAAACCATTATTATTTGCTGTTGTTTTCACACTCATTAAAATAAAGAGTTATTTCAATTGTCCTTTGAATAGCCCTTTATGCTTTTGCTGGATCCATAGAAATAGGAAAACACTTGGCTGTATTGCTCTACGATGACTTTTCCACAGAAGAACTGTCTAGAAAAATTATTTAAGTGATGTAGATTTAGCTTTTAAAATCTCCCAAGTATAGGGGCTTTTTACTCATCACATGTACATTAAAACACAGCGAAGTTCTTTCTTCATATATCCCAGCAATGTTAGAAAGCTGGGGTTAGAGTGCAGGGGTAACTGTGATTCAGCAGCCCTGAACCAGAGAGGGGTAAAGGCCTTGATCAAGGCCCCAAGATGACAGGTTGGCAATACTGGGGCATGAACCTTTGATCAGTAACCCAGAGGCTTAACCACTGAGCTACCACTTCCCCTCAAATGTAAATTTAAATAATATATCCATACACTAGCATGAAACAGAGTAATTTGCTTTATGCTTTTTAAGTAGTTTGGTTACCAAACAGCTTAAAATCGACAGCTCCGAACCCAATGACAATAGAAGAACAGCAGTTCCAGCAGCTCTATCTTCGATCCTATATAATTTACCCTTGAAACATCAGCTTATTTACTTTTTATTTAGGCACTCTGTAACTGTCTGTCGGCTTTTATTTGTATGGAATCTGCAACAATACATCTCTGCTACTGCATCTGACGTGCTCTATCAATGTAGCGCTGTCAGATGCACAGTGGGGAAATCACTGACATGTCCTCTTTTCCACATGAATCTCACCTCCATTACTTTTCACTTGAACATCAACAGATAGCCAAAACAAGAAATACAAAAACAAAGGTTTGTTTGAGTCAGGCAGTAGACTATAGTTAAATTGTGATTCACGACAAAGGAACCATCAAGACTATAATGACTTTGGATTAATGCTTGATATGACATTTTTCCAGCGCATTCTTGTAGAAGACAGTAATAAGATTTATAAATGGCTTACCAAAATTTGTAAACTTTGCTGGAAGCAGTTTGTATGAAAGTGAAGTAATGAAGGTTAGGATTATGGTGATAGATGGAGTTTTGGAGTGGTGGACATTTTTCTTTATAATTCATTAAATATGAAATACAACAAAATTACTTGGCAAAAGATTAGGTTGTGTTCTCTGCCTACCTTGTCTGTCAAATAAAGCTTTTTTACATGCACCAGTCTTGACTTACAGATATGGCTAATTAGGAATACATTTACATTTATATTTGCAGCATTTAGCTAGCCTAAACCTAGGCCCTAAACAAATAATTTTACTAAAGGCTTCCCTTTATGGATTTCAACAGTAAATATCAATCACACATGAATCTATGTTGAGATAAGTGCATCACAAATTTGCCATAGATTTTTTTTTAGTTGCTCATTCAAGCTGTTTATCTCCTGTCATCATTTTATGATAACATTATGACCACCTTAACACCTTAACACCACCAACACATTTACATTTACATTTGCAGCATTTAGCAGACGCCTTTGTTCAGAGTGACGTACAAAAGTGCTTTGAGTCTCTAGCAATGAATAAATCTACACTGGTATGCTAGATTACAAACTTAATCAGACTATAACTCTTGATTTTTACAAAGCAAACTTGAAAATTGTTCCTTTGAATGTTTCAGAAAGAGGTAGGTCTTCAGTCATCGCTTTTTAAAGAAAGCCAGGGACGCCGCTGTTTGGACATCTAGGGGAAGTTCATTCCACCACCTTGGTGCCAGAACAGAGAAGAGCCTTGAAGTATACTTACCAGAAGATGGTACTAGTCAAGGAGTGCTGAAGGATCTCAGACAGAGTGGTGCATTGCAAGGTGTGATGAGGTCTCTGAGGTAAGATGTTGCTGGTCCATTTTTGGCCTTGTAGACAAGCATCAGTGTTTTGAATCTAATACGTGCAGCTACTGAAAGCCAGTTAAGGGAGCGCAGCTGTGGGGTGGGGTGGCAGAACTTGGGCAGATTGAACACAAGTTGTGCAGCTGCGTTTTGAATCATTTGCAGTGGAATAGCGTTCAGAGAAAGACCTGCCAGCAGAGAGTTGCAATAGTCCAGTCTTGAAATGACAAGAGGCTGAACAAGCGCCTATGTAGACAGAAATGGTTGAATCCTTCAGATGTTGTAGAGAAGAAATCGACAAGAACGAGCTACATTAGCAACATGTGAGGAGAAGGACAGCTGATTGTCCATAGTTACCCCAAGGTTGGGAGCAGTGGCTAAAGGACAGAGCAGAGAGTCATGAAGAGGTATTTGGAGATCTTGACCTGGAGATGAATCACCTGGGATGACCAGAAGTTCTGTTTTGCTGGGGTTGATTTTTAATTAATGAGCACCCATCCATGAAGATATGTCTGTCAAGCATGCAGAGATCTGAACGGAAGGTATCTGTGGTATCTGAGAGAGAGAATGAAAAGATGAGTTGAGTGTCATCAGCATAGCAGTGGTAAAAAAACGCATGTGAGGATATGACTTTACCAATGGAGTGGGTATAAAGGGAGAAAAGGAGGGGACCAAGTATCAAACATTGTGGGACACAAGTGGTGAGTCTGCACAGGGCAGATATGAATCCCCTCCATGTTACCTGTTATGGTAGGAAGCATACCATTCCAATTCTGTTCCGTGGATACCAAGGCTCCTGAGGATAGACAAGAGAGTCTTTTGGTTGACTGTGTCGAATGCTGCTGAAAGGTCCAGGAAGATAAGTACAGATGACAGCTTGGCTGATCGAGCAGCATGCAGTTTCTCAGAAACAGCCAAAGGGCCATCTCTGTGGAATGTGCTGCTTTGAAACCAGACTGGTTTGGATCACGGAGGTTGTTCTGTGAGAGATAGACAGACAGTTGGTTAAAAACAGTGCGTTCCAGAGATTTAGAAAGAAAGGAGAGAAGTAATACCAGTCTGTAGCTGTTGCTGTCTGATGGATCCAGAGCAGGTTTCTTTAAGATGGGAATGACCCTTGCTTGCTGGAAGGTAGTTGGCACATAGCCAGATATTGATGTTGACCCATTGATGATTGTGAAGATGATGGGCAGGAGATCTTGTGAGAAGGTCTGAAGCGTAGTTGAAGGGATTGGATCCTGAGGGCAGGTAGTGGGATTGCGAGATTGGATGGCTTGCAGTATGCAATCTACTGTTAAGGTTGAGCAGCTTGACAACAAAGGAGTAGTGGATTCCTGGCTGTGTTGTGTACTCATTATTATTGGGGAGGAAGTAAAGGTCTGGCAGATTTCATTAATCTTCTCATCATAGAAGTGGGCAAAGTCATCAGCAGCCAGGAAGGAAGCTTACGAGGATCTTGTGCAGAGGCCTTGAGCTTCTAGAAGGCAGTCTCAGCAGAAGTCACATCCAAAGAAAATTGTTCAGGAGTGCACTGTAAGATGCAAGGTCTACATCGAGTTGTGATTTTTTTCCACTTCCTCTCTGCTGATCTGAGTTCTCGCCGATTGCTGCGCAAAACTTCTGACAGCCAGTGTGTGGGACAAGATGTCTTCTTGGGTTTCGTAGTCAAGGGGCAGAGGAGGTCCATGGTTGAGGAAAGAGAGGAGAGAAAGGATTCAGTGGCAAAGTCCAAGGGTAGAGAGGAAAAGGAGTCAGGGTCAGGAAGGAGAGATGGAGTAATGGTTAGGACGGATAAGAGAGACATGTAAATAGTTTTGTAGGTAGAATAGGAAGAGTGATTGAAAACCAGGTGATGATCAGAAATTTTAAGTGGAGTGGCAGTCATGTCTGTAGCTGGGGTAGGGCGGGTAAAAACCAGGTCCAGGACATTTCCTCCCTTGTTGTCCTGGAGGGCAGCTGTTATATGTCAAGGAGAAGGTATTCAAAAAAGTCAGGAGGCAAGATGACTGAAGTTTGACAGATAAGAGTCTGAAGTCGCCAAGAACTGTCAGAGGGGTGCTGTCAAAAGGGAAAGTACTGAGGAGTGTGTCTATCTCTTCTAGTAAGTCTCTAAGGGGACGGTAGATGACAATGATGAAGAGGTTAATTGGAGAGGTGAATGAAACACCATCAGTTCATTGACACAAGGCAGGTTGTGTTTATAGAGTCATGCTGTTGACCACAAATTTGGACCTATTTTTCACAGTAGAAATTGAGATTTATTAGACACGTTGATTTTTTTTCCCATTTGCCCAGTTTCACTCAGTCTGCAGCCGCTGTAAACTCAGATTCCAGTTTTTGCCTGACTGAAGTGGACTTCTGCTGTAGCCTATATGCCTCAATGCTTTGATATAAATTCTGAGATTATTGAGGGACAGCGCATGTAGGATGTTTTGGAGACAAGGTGAGGGAGGCGAGATTGAGATGGTTTGGACATGTGCAGAGGAGGGGCATGGGTTATATCAGTAGGAGAATGCTGAGGATGGAGCCGCCAGGAAGGAGGAAAAGAGGAAGGCCAAGAAGGATGTTTATGGATGTGGTGAGGGAAGACATGCAGGTAGTGGTTTGAAAGAGGCAGATGTAGAATTCAGGGGGGTATGGACGGATAGACAGATAATCCGCTGTGGCGACCCCTAATGGGAGAAACCAAAAGAAGAAGAAGATTTTCTCTACAAAACACTTTTAAGGAACTGTTTTTTTTTTTCACTTCAGTTCTGTTCAGTCAATCCTCCTTATTCTTCACCCAATGATAATAACATACTATTGTTTGAAGAGCCCAATACTTCAATACTTTTTTTTTAGAATGCTGCACCTTCAATATGTGAAGTGAGTCATAACACATAGCATTTCTGGGTATAAAACACAGAAAAGCTACAACTACAGTATTATTCATTTATTTTGAAAATTCACTTTAAGGTATACAAATTTCAGACATACCAACAATGTTTTGGATTTATAAGCATTGATGGGCACATACAGTATATTGTGTAGCTTTTACTCTTTATTTCTAGGTTTTAATTAAAAAGAATTACCCTGACCTATGGCACTAGCATTAAGATTATTAAACATGCGATGTAGTTGCTCTGGATAAGGGCATTTGCTAAATGTTACACATTTTCAAACCCAGTCCCTGGGTTTGCCTAGTATCCATGGTACACTGTATATACAGTGCCCTCCACAATTATTGGCACCCCTGTTTAAGATGTGGTCATGGACTTCTAAAAATTTTCCTTTTTTTTAAAACAACATAGAACCCAAATGCAAAAAAAGAGAAAAATCCAACCTTTCATTTAAGTACATACCTTTGGTGGTAAAAAAAAATCATACATTTAGAAAAAAAAAAAAAACTTGAAATCATGTGTCCCACAATTATTGGCACCCCTAACAATTCCTCTAAAAAATTTAATTGGTTTTTTTTTTTTATATATTTTTCTGTAGTTGCTAAGGTTGGTCAGGGTATCTAGGGACTTTTAATTAGTAATTCATGATTTCCTGTTTCCCTGTGGTATAAATATGACGTGACACAGAGGCCTAATTCTCTTACCCATTTGTCAACATGGCAAAGACAAGAGAACACACCATTCAAGTAAGGCAGATGTGTGTCGACCTTCATAAGTCAGGCAATGGCTACAAGAAAATAGCCACTCGCCTTAACTTGCCGGTATCTACAGTCAGAGGAATCATTAAGAAGTTTAAAACAACTGGAACAGTGACAAACAAGGCTGGAAGAGGTCCCAAGTTTATCTTGCCACAACGCACAGTGAGGAGGATGGTAAGAGAAGTAAAAAAATTTCCCAAGCTCACCGTCACAGAATTGCATCTTGGGGTCACAGAGTCTCCAAAACAACCATCAGACGCTCTCTACATGCCAACAAGCTGTTTGGGAGGCATGCAAGGAAAAAGCCTTTTCTCACTAACACTCACAAACGTAAACGCCTGGAGTTTGCTAAGCGGTACTGGGACTTCAACTGGGATCGTGTGCTTTGGTCAGATGAGACTAAGATTGAGCTTTTTGGCAACAAACACTCTAAGTGGGTCTGGCGTAAAACAAAAGATGAGTATGCCGAAAAGCACCTCATGCCCACCGTGAAGTATGGTGGAGGATCTGTGATGCTGTGGGCCTGTTTCTCTTCCAAAGGCCCTGGGAACCTTGTTAGGGTGCATGGCATTATGAACGCTTTGAAGTACCAGGATATTTTAAATAAAAACCTGATGGCCTCTGCCAGAATGCTGAAGATGGGTCGTCATTGGGTCTTTCAGCAGGATAATGATCCAAAACATGTGGCAAAATCTACACAAAAGTGGTTCAGCAGTCACAAACTCAAGGTCCTCCCATGGCCATCTCAGTCCCCAGACCTCAACCCAATCGAAAACCTGTGGGGCGAGCTAAAGAGAAGAGTGCATAAGAGAGGACCCAGGACACTGGATGATCTAGAAAGATTGTGCAAAGAAGAATGGTCAAAATCCTCTCTCTGTGTTCTCCAATCTTGTGAAATGTTATAGGAGGAGATTAAGTGCTGTCTTGTTGGCAAAAGGAGGTTGTACAAAGTATTAACATCAGGGGTGCCAATAATTGTGGGACACATGATTTCAAGTGTTTTTTTTTTTTTCTAAATGTGTGATTTTTTTACCACCAAAGTAATGTACTTAAATAAAAGGTTGGATTTTTCTCTTTTTTTGCATTTGGGTTCTATGTTGTTTTAAAAAAAAGGAGAATTTTTTGAAGTCCACGACCACATCTTAAACAGGGGTGCCAATAATTGTGGAGGGCACTGTATACTGTATATATTCTGTGTATACTGTATTGCTGTGTATGTTTTCAAATATAATAAACTTTTTTTGAGTTTTTACTTGTATCTGTTTTTTTTTTACAAAAATGTTTTCAGTAACCTCTTTAGTCTGGTTGAGGTGAAAGACATGGTAAATAAACCCTGGCTGAGACAACAATTCACTGCAAACATATTATAAATATGATATATTCCAATTTATTTAACGATTTATAGTGAAATATATAAAATTGTCAAGTTGTTCTACAACTTACAAAAAGCAGGAATAATCTGTACTTGGTAACATATATGTATTTTTAAAACATTGACTATATGATATGCTATAAAATACTAAATGCTAAAATATTGTTCTATATTTGTTGCATATTTAGATTTTTTTTTTTTCACAAAAGGACAAAACTGAGGAATTATGTGCTCTCTATAGTATAGACATAGTGAGTGCTTCTAAACTAAGGGCACAAAGGAAGGTCGCTTATTTCAAAGGGTTGTGGAAATGCCAGTTTCCTTATGTCTTCTCATTAAAAGCTTCCCTGTGTATGTGGATAGTGTTTCTCGGACATTCTCTCTTCTGTCATCGTGAATATTCTAATAAAGGTGTTCAAGTGACATTTCTCAGTGCAGGGAGCTTGCTGTTCAACATTTCCTTCCAGGGAGTCATTTTAATAAGATGAATTTAATTTAATGTAAAAGCTCTAAAAATGGTCTTACATGCCATCAGAGCTACTCATACACTCTCAGTTTTTATGTAGCGGTTACTGCTGATGGAAATATTCAAACTAATTCCTGTTTAGCTGTTGAGGTAGCTAATTTTTTAAATATAATTTTAAAAATGTTATCATTAAGTATCAACACAGAACATGCTTTTCAGTAATTATTGTGCATGAATATAATACATAATTGCTTAGGATTAAATAGTAACAAATGTATAAAAACTCCTTTATAGGTCTTTAGTGGCTACTGAGATTTATTGCTTATTACGGTTTTAATGACTACTGTTTGTAGTGTCAGTCTTTCCACAAACTTATAATGCAGTACTATGATGAACATTAATTACAAATAGTATTGGCAATACGAAAGCCCAATTGGCCATTTATCAGGCAGATAAATGTTACAACTAAACCTTTCTATTTCTCAACACTTCAGTGACCCGCTTCCCCTGCCTTTGGGGAATTGTCTTTCATGAATAAAAGAAGGGTTTTGCCTTTATGTGACGCTGAGGAGGTGGACAGGGTGAACTCAGGGTCTAATGGGTCCAGCAGATTCCTCACACCTTACTTTAAGCTGCTAAAACACAGCAAGAGCAAAGAGGGTTATTTACACAATGCTAGTTTTTGTGTAAGGCCCTTCAATTATTGGCAGATCAGGCATATTGGAAAAACTGAGCATGGTCATATTGGCTGCATTTTGCTTTACAGAACGTATCCATGAAGACTTTGGTGATTGAAATGAAAAATCAAGAGCCCTGAAACTTTCTCACTGAGGTAAAAGTCTTTCGAAGAGTGCAAAATTCATAAAGTCTAATGATCCTCAATATTGCCTCTGGAGAATTTATTGCTTTATGCGCACGCCTGTTACAAGCTATCTGGTTCAGCTGACAGCTACAAGAACAGTGTAGACAAACACATGCTTGGATTTGTCCATATGAATCCGATTCATCATAGCGCAGCCGTGGAAGCAGTGTTAAATTTTTTAACATGTCTTTTTAAATCAAATCCTTACTGAACGTACGTCTGGAGTGATAGAATAATAAGGGGCTCTCTGCAGCCTGTTCCTGCCGTACATCCTCATTTCTGAACTGCATCCTGCTTAGAGAGAAATATCGACACATTAGTGCTGCAGGACAGAGAGGAGTAGACAACCGAGCCAAAGACATATGAGATTAATTTAAGGTGACTGCCTAGCACAGAGTAATGTGATGAAATAATAACCTTTAGCAAAACGTATGAGAGGCTGTGGAAAATATATTCATCTGCAAAAATCTTGAGGGAAAAGTTAAAGAAAAAAGGAAGACAGAGCGACAGAGGGGGTGAATGGCTACCTAGGGGATGATGAAGCTTAATTAGCTGTACACAGAGATATAGCACTCATAGCACAGTGCATAGGGGCTGGCATTTAAAACTGTCCCATAAGAGAGTATCCCTGATTGGTGTGGTGACCTCCAGGTTCTTAAATTCATCCTACAACAGGAAGTTTGGAACAGCTGCAGCCCCAGAGCCCTGGAGGCAAGCTTTAATTGGGTTTATATACTCTAATAGAGCCACAAAGCTTATTGCTGGCAGCATCATGACTGATAGTGTGGTGCTCTAATGGCCAGGAAGAACACTCCAGCACAGCCCAGTAAAGAATTAAGAAAGCGCAGTGTGAGATGTTCTGATGTGACTTTAAAGAAGGCAGGCATGGGAAATTTCACAAGTATTCAGTCAGCGGCTACTGCTCCCTGTAAAGCCAGAACCAATTTGAAACTGACTGGGTACATATTAATGCTTGGCACAAAGAAGCCTGAATGTGCAGTTGCTGATACACTGCCGTTGTAACGACTAGTAGGACCTGTATATCAACAATTAGATCATCCTTAATAGCTTATTGGGAATATAATAATGGATATAGCTAAAAAGCACACCTACCCATCTCCCATTTCAACTAATTTTGACCTTCAGCATCTCCAACATAGCAATTTTTGGGGATTTGTGTTATCAAAATGCATTTTGAGAGAGAGAGAAAGAGAGAAAGAGAGAGAGAGAGAAGTTGACATGAAAATGTCTTACTTTTTTTATAGAAATTTAACAAATATACAGACTGTCTCTTTTTCTTTTGGGTTTATCTGAATCAGAAGTAAAGTTATAGCATTTGAAAGTCTGTTTACTCTCAAATGTTGAAACTGAGAAAAAATTATTCAAAGATTCCTCGAGTATTTATTAATCTGGTGTCTGACTGCAAACTGAATTGAAGTCGCTATGCCACATAGCTATCAGAAAAAAAATGATTGAAGCATGGAAGTCACAGTGAGAAGAAATCACACTTGCAAATGTGCTACTTCAAACATCTGGCAAACTAATACAGCCGTATTAAAGTTAACCTGGCTCATTCCCTATTGTTAACTAGGGAAGAGTACAAAATTAAAACTTTTTTTTTTGCTGAAATATATGTATGGTTTCTTTCGGTACAAAGGAGAGTTCAGCCATCCACAGTGAGATTTGATGGGATTTTGCAAGCCGTCACACACATATAGTCAGGGATGTCTGGTATAATTGAACGTGGTGCTGTATTTAAACAACAGGTGGGAGGGAGGAATCTGAAAGAATGTAAGGGACTTAGAAAGATGCAACATAGGCACAGATGTATGTCTGTCAGAATTGTCTATCCCTGGGTAGCAATATTTCTGGCACAGACTAAGCATTGATCTGTTAATAATGATTAATGAATAATGATTGAGAAATGATTCCTCTACTGTTCCGTAGTGCTGTACATGGTACTCTTGAATAAGGTTTCTGCTATGTAAGTTATGTAAGACAGTAGCCCATCCTCCATTCTACAAATAACTCATGCCCTCTGAGAGCTTAGATTCACTTAATGACTCAAAATGTAGAACTTTATAGCTATTATATGCTTCCATACCTGCATAAACATGCACTTTTAGAACTTAAACAAAACTTGATTTCATCTTCAGGACTTGTAGAAGATGAATAGGTGGGCAATCAGTTGATATTCTTGGATCAATATAATGACCCATGTAAATGGAACAGTTTATTCCTTTTGGATTAAATGGCATAAAAGAAGAAAAAGTTGCTTACAGAACATTCTATAGAAATTACATGGCATATGAGCTGTTGTGGTGTAAGGTATAGTGGAAGTACTGAGGGTCATGAAAAACTAGAATTTTAATGTTGGTTAAAGTATCTATTTTTCAGATTCTAGATAATAGACTCTTGAGCAACCTATAAGCTTTCAACATGCTAGTTTGAGATCAAAAATATTAAAGCAACACTTGCATAATTACATATTTTAACCTTCACTTAATATTCACATTAAACATCAATATGGCAAAAAAGTGTGTGCCCTGTATGAAGTGTGAAAAGTGTGTAGCTACTCTGCTGATCTCCTGGGATTCTCACACACACAGTCTCTAAGCTTTACACCAATAGTGTGAAAAGAAAAACCCACTGAGTGATCAACAGTTCTATGGGTGAAAACACAATTGTTAAGAGAGGTCAGAGTAAAAAGGCCAAATTGGTTTGAGGCTTCCAGGAAAGTAACTCATATAATCACTGGTGGTGGTGAGCAGAAAAGCATTTCATGAGCGTTGTGTACCAAAACTGGACTGCTGTATACTGAAAAAAAGACCAGGTGATGTTTTTTTCTAATCTAATACTGAGTGAGTTGGTGCCAGTGATAGCCACAGATTCTTATATTCTGGCAAGAGACCTCTGACCGGAAGTATGTCGTCCTATGCTGTTGTCTCACAATTTGAGGTGCAGTGTAATGAGATACTTTCCTTCTTTCCAGAGTAGTAAAAAGTGATTATTTGAGTTATAGACTTTGTGCCAGTTTAAACCAGTCTAGTCATTCTCTTCTAATCTCTCTCATCAACCTATCTCATCAACTCTCTGCACACTGTTTTGTAAAAGCTCTATAGTCAGGTATGTGTTACAATACCAGGAGATTAGCCATTTTTGAGAGACACGACCCAGCCAATCTGGAACCAACAACCATGCCAAATTTTTCCACAACCTGATGTTTGATGTGAACATTAACTGAAGGTCATGACCACTGTCTGCGGGTTTTTATGCATTTTGCTGTTGCAACGTAATTGACTGATTAGATCATAGCATAAATGTGTACAGATACAAATTACTATCTTCTTACCAACTGGAATGAATCATTCGTTTTTTATTAACATAGATGGATGTAAAAAACTGGATATTGTTAACTAAAATTTTTGCTGCTACTCAAGTCAAGTTTATTTCTATAGCACTTTTCACAACGGACATTGTCTCAAAGCAGCTTTACAGAATTTAGGAGTTAAGGTGAGTGATGTGTATTTATCCCTGATAAGCAAGCCATGGCAACTGTGGCAAGGGAAAACTCCCTTAGATGTTATGAGGAAGAAACCTTGAGAGGAACCAGACTCAAAAGGGAACCCATCCTCATTTGGGTGATATCAAGAGTGTGATAATAAATCTTTAAAACATTACAAAACACCAGAGAGTGAGAACTAACATGAACTGGAATGTGAGGACATGGAATGTGAGATTATGAGTAATGTCCTTTCTACAGTCTTATACAGTCATTTAAGGTTGTGGAACCAGGAGCTACTGAGCAACTCATAAAATAGCTCAACAATTGAGATCATCATAGATCCAACACCAGCTTCCTCATACCAGAGCCTTTAAACACTTAAAGAGGTCCAATGTCCAAACTCATAAAGTGAAATCCAAATGGAGCTGGTACGTCTCTAGATGGTTTGGGATGTTTGCAGGTTTGCCAGCTACTTCTTTTAAGGTCCATAATCTTCATGAGGTGTGAAGTGATTGGAGCTGCCACAACCTCAGGATGCCTTGGGGTGGGTAAAGAAAAAGAAGTTGAGAGAAATTAGCATAGCTGCTGTTCATAATATTAACAAGCACAAGTTGATAATGTGCATTTGATTAGAAGGAGCACAAGGTTATGATATGTGATGTGTGTTATGTGTAGGCCTTGTTAAAAATATTTTTTTTGCACTTAAACTGGGACAGTGTGTCTGAGCCCCGAGCTCTGTCAGTAAGACTATTCCAAAGTTTAGGAGCTTAATGTGAGAATGCTCTACTACCTTTAGTAGACTTTGCTATTTTCGGAACTACTAGAAGTCCAGAGTTTTGGGATCTCAAGGAGCATGACGTAACATGTAGCATGTTAGAAGACTGGATAGATACATGGGAGCTAAACCATTTAGGGCACTGTAGGTAAGTAACAAAAGTTTGTAGTCGATTCGAAACTTAACAGGTAGCCAGTGTAGGGATAATAAAATTGGGGTTATATGGTCATATTTTCTCGACCTTATGAGAACTCTGGCTGCTGCATTCTGGACTAACTGTAGCTTGTTTATTAATGAAGCAGGACATCCACCTAGTAATGCATTACAATAGTCCAGTCTTGAGGTCATGAATGCATGGATGAGCTTTTCTGCATCCAATATACACAACATGTTTCTTAGCTTAGCAATATAAGGTGGAAGAAGGCTGTTTTTTTGTAATATGGTTGATATGATTTTCAAAAGACAAGTTGCTGTCTAAAATATGGTAATGGATTTTATGTAAAGTATTTCTATCAGTGTCACATAGTTTTAGTTACTGACTACAAAGTAAAAAAACAGCCAATATAGTTTATTTTAATCATACATTGCAGTATATTATAACTTCAAAATAATGCAATAACAGTTGTATGTATTCAGTGTTTTTCTTAAGACAAAAGTATTAAAAAAACAGATTCAGGGTTACCCTAATCTAATCCTAATTATTAATTTAATGCCTAATCTGCCCTCTCATCTGTCTCAGTCTAATGCTAAAGACCACAGACAATATCTAGTTGATCTTTATTAAACATTAGTACACTGTCAAAATAAATCATGTTTTTGTGGTCATACATTAGTAAATAAAATAATTGTTGCAATTGCAAAACCCCAAGAGATCTTCATTATGCATAAATAAACTTCTCAAATTCATATTATGTATTGCATCTGTTTTTTTTTTATCTTCAGGGGTCCCTTGTATGTGCTGAGACTCTAGAGCACTGAAGAAAGAAATAGCAGATGGAAAGTTCACTGTGTGTGTGTGTGTGTGTGTGTGTGTGTGTGTGTGTGTGTGTGTGTGTGTGTGTGTGTGTGTGTGTGTGTATACATATGGCACCATGTGTCTGAAGGCTATAGTTGTTATTTAAACCAATAAAATATGATAAGGGTTAGCTTTAGTCCTCTGCAGGCTGAACAATCAACCTAACCATATGCTAACAGTTCTATTGCCAACTGTTTGGAATCAATAACAAATTTGATCTTGCATTTATGGTTTCTTTGCCAGTTCATGTTGTTTATATCATAGTTTAGATTATTCAAGTTATTAAAGTTTTGGTCAGAGACAAAAAAAGGCTTACATTACTAAAATAGCAGGTGCCAGCATGATCTCAAACTTAATCTTAGAACTTATAATAAAGGGCACTGGCAGCAAGGCTTTTTATTGAAACTTCTGAAATGGAACTATAACCAAATTAATGAATTTAAATTAGTTTAAATCAAGTAATTATTCTTTATCCTGGTAAATATAACAATGGAGCGAGATACTATCCTGGGGAACATTAAGTAGGACACATTGGATGGGACAAAATGCATACATTTCACACATTAAATCACATTGAGCAACAGACTGGCCCATTGAGCAACAGACTGGCCCAGCCTCCATCAGACATGTTTCCCAGAGCAAAATACTGTAACCTGAGCTCACTAACCACTAACAGCTCTAAGACAAAAAATGTGCTTCTTCGGCTGACATAGGACTATTGTCAAGGAAAATTGATTTCAAATGGCAGCAAATACACCACTGTGGCACTTTCTAACAAATGAAGGGAATAGCAGAACCTAATTTGAATATTACATTAAAATTAAACACTGCCCTTAAGGGAAATTTCAGCAAAATTTGTGTTGCCACATGTTAGATGCTAACTGCAATTGAATTTGGTTAATATTTCATGAACATTTTCATTAAATACAATTTTCTTTTCATGGTCTCATTTAAATGTAAGTTTTTAGAATTTTTTATCTTAAACTTACTAAAAAAAAAAGAGTTCATCAATCCTAGCTGGTGGGGTCAGAACACAGGGTCAGTCATAACACAGCACCCCTGGAGCAGAGAGGGATAAGGGCCTTACACAAGGACCCAGCAATGGCAGCTTGGTGGTGCTGGGGCTTGCGTCGTAACCTAGCATCGTAACCATTAAGCCGCCACTTTCAAAAATGAAGTTATAAAGATATAAATAAACAATCAAGTTGTTGGAAACTGGAAATAATTTTTAGAATGCTTTATGGCTTCTTAAAATAATAGGCTTCTTATAATAAATTATTGCCTATTTTTGTAGGCTACTGTAAATGTATATTTTATTATTATGTTTATGTTTATTAATATTATTTTATATTGTACATTTTAAAAATAATTGTTTTTAACTAAGGTATGGTTTCATACAAACGCCCATATGAAGAAAAGTACAGTTTTTGGTTCTTTTTTATTCTTTTTTTTTTTTTACTATTTTTATGCATGCATTGATATAAAACCGTACAACAGTGGACTTTGCGTTAATGCCGGTTTTCCCCTACTGCAAAGACACGCCTTCCGCCTGAAAGCGGGTGAACGAGCTCGACGTTGATTCGTCGAAGGATTCCTCCTCGTTCATGACGCAACCGAACCTGTCCGCCGCAGACCATGCGCTATATAAACGGGGCGCGCGCCCCAAATCGGATTACACACAGTGAACAGCTCCACGGTGCTGAAACTAGCCAGCACACTAGAACCCGACACACACACATAACATGAGGCCAAGAGCTAAAGGAATCCACTGGACACTTTTTGCACTTTATTGCCTGCTGGCTTATGCCTTTGCCCAAGATTTCGGCCCGACGCAGTTTATCTGCACGTCCGTGCCCAAAGACGTGGACATCTGCACGGCCACGCTGCAGAACAATGTTCCCGGGGAGGAGCTTAGAGCCACGGTCATGCAGCTCAGGGAGACGGTGCTCCAGCAGAAGGAAACCATCGTAAACCAGAAGGAGACCATCAAAGAGCTCACGGCTAAACTGGCACGCTGCGAGAGCCAAAGCGCCCCTGAGGCTGGAGGAGGAGGGGGAGGTGGGAGGCGGAAGGATTCGGGCTCCAAAAACACCATGGGGGACGTGTCAAGGGGTCCAAGTGCGACACTCGCGCAACTCTCTCAGACTTTGCAAAATCTGAAGCAAAGATTAGAAAACCTAGAGGTATGAGAAGACACTTTGCGCGATTTTTATTCACTGCAGTGTACTTAGTTAGATATAATGCGGATTTCTTTTTCTAATTGGTATCATATGTAGGGCATTATTGGAACTAAAGAATGCACTATTTCGGAGTATATAAGACTTGCTTTGAATATTTTATGACTTATTTATTACTTCCTCAGTTCTAGTGTAGTGGAGTATTCAGATTATTATGCATCTGGCTCTTTTAACCAGTGCCATACATACCGATAACTTTATTGAATTCAAAAGCATGGTAATGGTAAACTTTTGTGTGCACACAAAGGTCTAACGGTAAAATTTGCCATCTGGCCAAAAAAACCTGCACACGACTCTGTCTGCAAAAAAAAAAAAAAAAGCATTTAAAGAAGTTAATCCTGCTTTGCCAGTTCTCTTTGTCCCAGATAAAAACCCGAGTCGGATTGAGTAAAGTAATGGATTTTTTTTCTCTGACGTGTTTTGTCCTCCGTAGCAATTCAGCCGAAGTAACGGCTCGGTTCCAGCCAACAGCCTAAAGGATCTGCTGCAGAGCAAAATCGACGACCTGGAGCGCCAGGTGCTCGCCCGCGTTAACGCTGTGGAGGAAGAGGGCAGACCGGCTGCGCGCAACGAGAGCGCGCAACGCGGGCAAGTAGAAGCTACGCTTACATCTCTGCACCAGCGCCTCAGCGACCTGGAGAAAGGTGAACGCGCATTTCTGTTTACTGGAATCGGGCTATCACTTAAACCAGATTTTATGTGTATAGGATCGATGCTCCCCCACTTATGGTTACATCATAAGCAAACGATACTCTGTTATAAGAAACCAGGAGTACGTCGGGAATGTCGCAGGAGATGTCAGTGATGAGGTAGAGGAGGGAGAGAGGGAGAATGAGAAAGAGGAGGGGTGTGTGTGTGAAGCTGCATTGCTTTGCATATCTGAGTCCTTTATACTTCAACAGAAGGTTCACTGATATAGTAATCAGATTTTCTGTTTCATGTCAGTATATATCCCTACAAGGGATGATAAATGTTTAATAAAGATTTTTTATTTTTTTTTAACTCACAGGTCAAAAGGAAGCCAGACCTCTGGACAAATTCCAGTTGACGTTCCCCCTGAGAACCAATTACATGTATGCGAAAGTGAAAAAGAGTCTGCCAGAAATGTACGCCTTCACCGTGTGCATGTGGATTAAATCGAATGCGTCGCCTGGAGTGGGAACGCCATTCTCATATGCTGTACCTGGTCAGGCCAACGAGTTAGTTCTTATTGAGTGGGGAAACAACCCAATGGAGATTCTTGTTAATGACAAGGTACACAGTTGATGGGTATTGTAATATGATTTATTTGGCATTCCAGTATTAAGCATGTCTTTCATGTCAACCTAAACTTTATCTAAAATTAAATGCAGATTTTTTTATATTGATCTCTTTGTGATTTGTGTACAATATTTTTGGTGGTTGTTCCTATTATGATTAAATACAGTTTGTTTTCAAAACCTGATTTAGTATATATTTAGTATACATAAGAACTACACTTGCTAGTGTTGTAGTGGTCAGTTATTATTATTATTATTATTATTATTATTATTATTATTATTATTATTATTATTATTTTATAAAAAATACTATTCATGAATCATGTCCCTGATTTGCCATTTAGTATTTCTAAGACATCATGAGATATACATTCTTACTCTTTCATTATTAATGTAGTCTATATTTTAATTCAATTTAAAGTACAAATAACTAAATACATTTCTTCTGTTTAGGTTGCAAAGCTACCTTTTCTCATTAATGATGGAAAATGGCATCACATCTGTGTTACGTGGACGACACGTGATGGAGTGTGGGATGCCTTTCAAGATGGCGTGCTGAGAGGAAGTGGGGAGAATCTGGCACCATATCATCCAATTAAACCTCAAGGCATGCTCATTTTAGGACAAGAACAGGTACGAGAATGTTCCTAAACACTTTTTTGGCATTATGGAAAGATGTGAGATGGTGAGTGTTTGTAGTAGCCACATAAAATATGTTACAGATAAAAATATTTTTTGCTTTTAAATTTGCAATACTGCAACACATTTGATTTATTCACTGGTCAAGTATAAAACATTTATTTGTAAAGTTTATTTACAAAAAAGTTTATTTGTCGCAAATAAAAAAAAAAAACGTCATTAGTTGAATATTTATGTCAAAGAAAGAAAACAACTTAAACATAAAAAATGTAAGAAAAGGTTTTAAAAAAATCCCTTTGATGTGATGTGATGTCTCTTGCCATGTAACCAGTCTCTGGAGTGATGATCTGTTTTCATAACAAAGAATCTGCTACAGAAATAGGAATGACAAATATTCCTTACCACTTTAAGGAATAATGTTTGTATCACTCCATGCACATAATTTCTTTTGTTACAGGACACTCTTGGTGGAGGGTTTGATGCTACTCAGGCATTTGTGGGCAACATGGCAAATTTTAATATCTGGGATCGAAAACTGACTGTAGGAGAGATTTATAATCTGGCAACATGCAGCAGCAAAGCACAAGTGGGTAATGTCTTCTCCTGGCTGGAGACCAGCATTGAGATCTATGGTGGAGTATCCAAATGGACCTTTGAAGCTTGCCGCCAACTGAACTGAACTTAAGGGAATTATAAAGCTACCAAGAAGTCATCATCACATCATTTATAAGCTATGGAGAGAACATTGCTACAAAACAAATATCATCTGGATTTTTTTTGTCAGTAATTGAGAATTCTTAGAACACTTGAGAAATGTTTTTTGTTTGTGAAAAGAAATCCACGTCTATTTTGGATTTTGAACCCGAAGAGAAGCCTGAAAGGGTTTGTATTTTGCATTGTTACCCCTAACTTTTCTGATCTTCTGCTGGGCAAATGATGCCTTACTGAACAGTTAGCCTACTTGACACACAACAGCAAAGGTGTCTGATTCTTATCATATGATTTATCAATAGTGCACAACGGCAGGTATATTTGCATTAAATTTATGATGTCACATCTAGTTTTCCATAAAAGAATAGAACTGCCATTTTCACTGTGAACAGTAGGGTAATAATAATAAAAAAAGAATGTAAATTCAAGAACAAAAAAGTGAAATCACATTTTCTTTCCCTTGTAATTTTTCTTTTCATGTCATGTGTGTGTGTGTGTGTGTGTGTGTGTGTGTGTGTGTGTGTGTGTGTGTGTGTGTGTGTGTACGCATGTGCGTGAAAAGCTTTGGAGTTGCCAACATTTTACAAACCTGTGTGCCTTTGGGCTCTTGAAAAAATTTAAAGTTTATTATTTAATATTTGCAAGTACCTGTAACATGTGTGTTTATTTCCTTGTGTAATTACAGATTATGAAAACAGTATTAATTATTATCATAACAGTATATTTGGCAGTCATTGCACATTTGTCTAAAAGCACATGACCCATAGCGTGTTTGACAGGTGTTTCTATTTTGTAAGGAATGTTCTTTACAGGAAAATAGCATGATAGTCTTAACTACTACAGCAGCATCAACAATCAAATCTGCTTTTCCTATTCTCTTTTTGGGTTCAGATTTTATACTGTATTGTTCTATGCTAAAAGCATGGCAGCACTAAAATATGAAAAAAGATCTAATGTTTGTAATAAAATTGTGATACCTAAATCAGCAAAATTAGTGTTCATGTCTTCTTTGTGTGCGCTTTGTAATATACTAGTCAGTGGTCCTTTAAATAAAAAAAAAGCCCACAGTAAATAATGAAAATACAGTCACTGATTACCTGCACAATTTCTTATTCATCAACCAGTCAAATGGCATGCAGAAAAGCATACATATACAGATCAAGTGCATCAGTTAATTTTCGCATAAAACACCAGTCTGGCAAAAATGTTCTCTGATATTATGTGATAACATTTGACCATGGTATATTTTTGTAAAAAAAAATTGAGTTCTTGAAAATTATACATGGATTCCTTTTCTAGATCTAGTTTCTAGTTTAAACCAAAACAACAAAAAACACCCAGTGACTGGCAGTTCTAGGGTATGAAGGGAAAGGTCATGGAGAATGGCCAGACTGGTTTTAGAAACGCCATGACAAATCAGACAGCAAGTATATAAAAATTTACAAATCAAATAGCCATTCTTTAAAATCTCTTGTAAAATAATCTTAGAATGCACAACACATCCAACCTTGCAGCGGATGGACTTCAACATCAGAATGCCACTCATCTGTCAGCCAAGAATCAAAATCTGAGCCACCACTGTACACAGGAGCACTAATACAGTTAAATTTGGAAAATACATGAATTATTATTGGAAATACATCGACTTATCTGATTAAACAATTTCTGCTGATGTGTACAAACTGTAATTTTAGAATATTTTATTAGCTACCTGAATCTATGAACCTATCCTTCCCTTGTGTCAAAATGTCTAGAACAGGCTGCTTAAATAGTAGCTAAATAGTGTGGGGAAAGATTATTTGGCTTACACAGGGCTTTTTAATGTCAGCCAAGTAGTTTCAATACCACAGATTATCTGAGTATTGTTGCTGACCATGTTGCTAGCTCTTAATGTCCACAATTAACCTATGTTGTAATGGTTAATTCCAGCATGAGAAGGCACCAAAAAGCACAAATCATCTTAAACTGGCTTTTGTTCATGCAATGGGCCATTAAGTTTGCTAGTGGACCTGCTACTTTACATAGGGAAGTTGATAAGATTCCTAAAAAAAGCGATAAAAATTGGCCACTGCTACTTTCAGTCATATGAGGTGGCATTTCATGATAATGTCTCCAGTTCCTTGAATTTGCTGTCCATACCAATAATCTCCTCAAGTAAAGCCACATTTTCTGCCTCTTACCTGGAGCCCATGGAAGTAGCTCTTGGTAGACTGACTAAGTAAAAAAGGGGTGCTGTAAAAAAAAGTAGACTATACCCCTACTTTGTAAATTAAACTCAAATTCTGAGCTATCTGCATCTCCCTAAGGTAAAAAATTCATTAAAATTACATTAAAAGTAATGTACCTTGTGATATAAAACAAAATCCTGTAACCAATAAACTGTCCTAATGCTCATAAGTTTAACTATTTATATCAAACTCATTGAATCAGGAGCCACTGGCAATGCCATGAATAACAGGGAAAAAAAATCACCCAATGCACAATTTTTCTTCCTTATAAAAAGTTGCCCCAGAATCCCAAGTGTGACACCCAAACAGACCTATGGAATGAAACTGAAATCACAGCTTGTAGTCAACAGTCACTGAACAAATCTGGACTAAACAAAACTGACAAATGCAATTTATTTAGCAAAGACAGACATACCAACCTTCCCAAACTGCACAAAAGTTTTTACAATTGATTTTTTCAGGTCATTCACACCCAAGAAACTATACCCAACCACTAATTATTAAGGATGCAGTGCTGTCATGGTCAAGTACTGATATTAACTGCCTTTTATCACTTCATGCCTATGAACATGTGAGAGGAGCAATCTTTTTAACAAATTAAATATGTAAATGCATATGGACTACTTCTGGTCAATATGAATTTCTCTGAATGCTAAATGGCTTCTTTAATGTTCCTTAAGTTTTTCCTGATCAAATTCTGAGAAAGTTTTACTAGTTTATTCAACTGAAAATTGCATGTTTCCCATTCAGGAATTTGAACTTCGTCAACAAAGCTTTGGGTATACTTCCGTGTTATCCATGCTCTTAATCACGTGTGCAATCAGTCCAATGGAAAGTGCGTAGTCATTGGCGGGGTGACGTTATGACCAGGAAGCTATAAATGCACATGGATTGGAACCAGTGCTAGCTCCTGTTATTCAGGAAGCGCTCTGTGTGTGTGTGTGTGTGTGTGTGTGTGTGTATATGTCCTTTGAGAAAGAAAAAAAAAGTAAAAAAATGAAAGCAACGAAAAAGAAAGCGAAGCACTCATTTTGGCTGTGTGTTCCTCCTGCCCCGCTATATTATGGGGGGATACATGGGGGGACAGCCTATGTGTCATTTGTTTGGGAGCAGAGCATGCTAGGTCGGTTCTCAAAGGAGCTGACCATGCAGATTATGCTTGCATGTCAATGTGAACGTTCGGCTCTCTTAGACCTGTCTCCACACCAGGGTCTGCCTTTCATCCTGGACCTGCACACCAAAGTGTCCATGTCCTGGGTTAAGCCTTACTTAGCTTACCTTTTTAGTCTCAAGGTCTCTACAGGCTGTTTGCAGTCCATGGCTGTGCTGCAGGCAGGCAGACCTGCTGTGGACGCTGGACGTGGGAGAGACCTCTGGTGGTCAAGAAATCCGGGAGCTTTGCTGTGCTTCAGACCTAGCTCTCAGGGCAACTAAGGAGACCGCTAGGGCCACTGGCCGGTCCGCAGCCACCCTGGTGTCTACTGAGAGGCATCTATCGCTCACCCTGTCAGATCTTTTCGAGAGGAATAGGGCTGTGCTCCTGGACGCCCATCTGGTGCCCACTGCCCTCTTCAGTGACGTTGTCAATGCGGTCGTCTGAAATACTTAAATTAGCACTTTTCAAGTTTGCTTTGTAGAATTCAAGAGTTATATTTATATTAAGTTTGTGAACTTGTGTACCAGTGTAGATTTATTCATTGCTAGAGACTCAAAGCACTTTTGTACGTCGCTCTGGATAAGGGCGTCTGCTAAATGCCGCAAATGTAAATGTAAATGTCGTTAGGTTCCAGGAGGCCAAAAAGCAGTCTGCGGTATGCCATCGCTACCTCCCATGTCACTCTCGTGGGGCTGCTCGGGTGGTCATGGGTGGTCTCAGTGGAAGGCCCCATCGGATGTGGCATATCAATTGCCTGGAGACCCAGGAGGGTCTGCAATCTTGCCTTCTGTACAAGCCAGGAGATCCTCCTGTCAGATCCTCCTGTGGGCACAGGGGAGACTACTCTCCTTGAGGGCAGCGTATATCCCAGGCCACTTAAACGAGGGAGTTGCTGTAAGAAATCTAAATTGTGTCTATTAATAATCTCTTGCATTTGGATCCTCACTATTTCTCAGAGTTCTCTTTGTTACAACAAGCTTAAAAATGAAAGAGAAACAAGTTTAAAAGGTTTAAAGGCACAAGTTGTCCACAACACTTTGTTTAGGTTGGACACGATGTTCAGGTTTGCATTAAGCTTGCATAACCAAACTAAACTCAAGGAGATTATTTTGTTTGTATTATTTTAAGGGCTTCAAAAAATTATACTCAGGCCATGGGACAGGTTGCAGGTATCTTATTTGGTCTGCAGAAAATATTTTGGAATAATTTTATAGTTCCTAGCATCCTTTGAGAATAATGCACACCACTGGCTTCACAAAGATCCTTGGTAGATATATATATCTCCCAATTTTTTTCAAATATAAAAATGTGACAACCTTAACAACCTGAAACAACCTTAGTTCTTAGTTCTTTTTAATTAGAATATTTATTCTATTATTCTATTCTATTATTCTATATATCTGAACAATAGATTGTCAGTCTGAATATTTATCAGATATATCTATCTTCTATATATATTTATCAGATATATCTATTCATTTTTCATATTTGTGCTTGACCTCATAACTGTGTATGATCAGTGCAGAAAGTGAAAGTAAAATATTCTTATATGTTTAAGTGCTGCATATAAATTAACCACAATTGTGGACACACACACACACACACACACACACACACACACACACGCACACGCACACACACACTCACGCACACGCACACACACTAACCATAACCCCAGATTTGTTTTAACCAGTAACTCAAGGTAGATATGTACTCAGGGATTAGGACCCTTGTGGGCTAAAAAGTTGCAGGTGACTTTTTATTGTCGTGCAGGCAGCACTAGTAAAGATTGCAGAACTCCTTCTAAAGTGCATGGGAGTGGAATTTTCAAAAGTCCTACGAACATCTCTAACTGACCATGCAGCCTATCAAAGCCAAGGTAAACAACTTCAACAACTGGCCATGGACAATTGTGTAGCTGTGTATATAGCCCCTAGTTTATCTACTAACATAAGGAGTGTGGTGAACCTGCAGAAGAATATGTCAGAACAGACCTAAGGTGAAGCAATCCTGATCTAACTGCATTATTCCTTCACTTATTGTACCACATCCATAATCATACTGTATCCCATTTCACAGATTCTCCCTGAAAGTACTTACACACAAAAAAAACCCCCCACAGTAAATCAGTTTACAATTCAGTAATATCCATCTAATCATTAGTGGCGTCAACAGACCTGGCACCTAATTTCAGCCATTGTTATCTGGACTCTTATATCAATACTATCCATCAGTCAGTTTTAATACATTCTACATCCGTTATAGGATATCAAAAAAGATTCATATGAGACTGGGTTTCCCCATTTCCTAGTGAGACCTTTCCTTCCCTGAGCAATAGTGTAGCCAGAGCATTCAGTGGGGTATTCTTCTAAAATAAAAACAATATGCACCACCTCTGATTACAATGACAGTACAAATCCTAATTTATTATGTGATCTTTATAAACCCACATGCATGCTAAATGTGTAAGCTATAAGATAATTAGGCCCAGATTGTTAAGGCCAGAAATTAGAAAAGTAGTCCCTTTGGCCCAGCTTCTTTTGCAACAGTCTATATAATCAAATGTGATTAGTAAATATGTACCTCTCTGTCTGACCTGTGAAAAACAAAACAAGGTGAAAAAGATCAAAATAAGCACACTAAAGAATAGACAGGAAGTGGCCTGATGTACCAGAGAGTAAAAGAGCAAAAAAACTCTAGATGCAGATACAAAACAGATTTTTTTTATTTAAAGTATCTTCACGTGCAGGTCAGTCTAAAAGTATTACTGTGTTCACATTTCCGCACCATCGAGCTGCCACTTAACTCAGAGGTAAAGGTGATAGGTTACGGATTTGAAGGTTGGGGGTTCAAGCCCTGGCATTGCCAAGCTGACACTCTTGGGGCCCATGAACATGGTCCTTAACCCTCAGTGCTCCAGGGGTGCTGTAACATGGCTGACCCTGCACTCTGATTACAGCTTCCTAATATTTCTGGGATATGTGAAGAAAGAATTTCGCTATGCTATTAAGTACATGTGACAAGTACTGTATATAGCACCAGTTGTATAGAGTAAGCCACTCTGGATAAAGGGCATCTGCAAAATGTACTTATAAATTAGGGTGCATTCATCTCAATATCACTATCTAGCATCTGGCTGCATAAGCTTTTTTTATAGCTAAGTTAGATTGTCACTGTATAGATGGATATTTTAAGTTTTGTCACAAGTGACAGAATATTTCACATTTAAAACATTGATCTTGCCCAAATTTACAGGATTTAATTTACTATTGTAGCTACTACTATTCTGCTCACAAGAGATGTTATTTAAGTTACTGTAGCCATTCTGCAGCTCTCTACAGTCTGTCCATTCACCTATGACCCCTATTATCAACAAGGTGTCTCCACTCACAGAGCTGCCTGGATGTTTTTCTTTGCTTTTCACACCTTTCTGTGTAAAGTAGAAAATGTTGTGCATAAAATCCCAGGAGATCAGCAGTTTCAGTCAAGCCACAGTAATAAGTAACTTGGATCACATCCCCCCTATATCTTTTTATACTGCAAACATAACTGAAGCTTTCAGTCCATGTCTACACGATTTCATGCATTTTGCTGATTAGATATTAATGCAATATTTAATAATGGTTAGATATATTTAAATTAATGAGCAGATCAGTCAGTGCACGTAACAGTACATTAATGGTCTTAACATTTATTGTGGGTGTATGGGGTGGCCTAGGTGCAAAACGCCTGGAATTTTGATCAGGGACTAGAGCCTATTTTAGGAACAAGACATATCTTAAATACAGTGCCAGTCCTTCACACAGCACCCTGAACCCACAATTTTATACATTCATTCATACATTTCCAGGAAGTGTAATAAATCCTAAAAAAATGGACCTGGGCAGAACATGCACAGAAAGCAACACAAACAGTATCCTTATTAGCTCAGATTCAAACTACTGAACCTGAAGCTTTAAGGTGCATAACTACCTGATGCCACCATAAAGAAAAAGCATTCTAGAATCCAGATTTTTTTTTAGCTTTAATACTTGAAACGACATCCTTTGAAACCAGCTGCAGTTTAGCTAGATAACACACTAACAAATTAAAAAGGCTTACATTGTAGTTTATTACTAATACTATAGAAATTTCCCAATAGGAAACTGAATATGAAATTGAAAGAATAGATTATGAACCTTTCTTTAACTTGCATTTATGTGGAAAGAATGAACTTATTCACTGAAATTTACTCATCAAACAAGTTTGATTTATAAACATGGAGCAATATTCAAAGGAACTTTGGTATAGAAAAGAGCATGACAAGCCCAAATAAACTCAGATTCAAACCTCATTACACTTAAATCTTGCAGCAAAGCACAACTAATGAGCATGTTTTCTAAAATAAAACTAAGTAACTCTACATAATTCATGTTTCTAGCGAAACAAAAATGTAGTCATTTGGGCTACATATTTTGCTTCAGATTCCTTCTAAAACTGACTGTAAAGCATATCTGGAATCCATTTTGTAATCAATATTGATAGAATTGTAGCTCATTTTTCTAGTTGTTTTTGGCAGACATCTCAACAATTCAGCTTTGAGATCTTTCACATATCCTCACACTATGAAGAGTTGGCTAGAGAATCATAAAATATACATCTTTGCCTTTGACTGCTAAGCAATATTCTTTTCAAAATTCTGCATTTTTTTCTTTTTACTCTTTGTATTTTTCAAACTGTTAAAGTTGAACCCCTTTGGCATTCTTCTGCTGTCTGAATGATTATTCATTCATCCATTAATTCATTCACTTACAAACTTATCCAGGTCAAAGTGATGTAAAATCCTTCAATCTATAAAAAGCCTATCTTTGGAATACTGTGTGTAAGACAGAAACACATCCTGGATTTCCTGCCTAAGTGTAATTGTAATTGTAATTTATTGTAAACAATTTACTTACTGGTATTTTCCATGCCACCAATGCCATCTTTAATGAATACATTTTTTGCCCTGTGACATATTTTCCCTCATATTTCAACAAACTATGTCTTCATCTTTATAAGTGGTTAGAAGTTTTACTTTTCAGTGTTACACCACTAATAAAGGTTACTCCCAATTTCAATTGATTGTGACTCCTGTTGTCTCATACTTATCTTTTCTTCTCTTGATTCCTACCTGTAGCCTTTTGCTTCTTTTTTTATCTTTAGTTCACTTCCCTGCCTGGTTCACTTGCTTTTTCTCTCTGTCTCTCCAGAGAAGAAATAAGCAAGAATAATACATTCTGGCTGATAGGGTATAATGAGTATGTACTGAATGATGGCTTGAGGCATGTTGCTTGCATAACAAAGCCAGAGAGTATAAACCTTGTGTATCAGGAATTCAGAGCACATTCAAAAGCCCAGAAACACCCTCCACTGAGTGCAACAGTGTTATGTAAAGCATCCAGTCCTGCATATACTGCGGTCATTCAACTAACAAGCCCTGGCTGCTCAAAACACAGCAGCTGTTTTTAGAAGCAGACATAAACAATCCTCCAGCAGGTTCGTCTGCATACTCAGGCTTGTGATAAATGAAATACTCAGGAACTAGAATTGTGTGTGAGGGAGACACCAGGGGCAATATTTTTGCACCTTTGCGAAATAGTTAACACTGTGTTACAATGTTGGTTCCCTGAGGAAACGAAACGATGCATCTCTGTGCCACACCTTCAGCGTCCCTGCAGCTCTTCCTTCTCCCTTACAGAAGCTGCTGCTGGCTTTTCTCATATTTTATACTCCTGGTTGTGGCGTCACCTCATCGGTGACGGCCAGCGTCCAATTTTTGACTGGTTACACACGTTATTCAGAGCATGAACACTCAGGCCCAAAGCGTTTCGACGCAGCGTCTCATTCCATCAGGAAACTAGGGTTACATACGTAACCTAGAGATGGTATATTATGCATAAAGACATGAACCCATCCATCTTGCTGTGTTGTTTTACACGTATAAACTGAATAGAAAAAAACCCCACATACAATCTATTACAAATGTATATTACTTTATTAATTTAACCAATTTACTTAAACATCAATTTATTTAATCGGCATGAGTAATGCTTTTAGAAATGAGTTCTCAGTCAAATCTGCTCTTCATAGGCACTTTACTGTTCTTCCTCATGACCTTCATTTTTATATTTTATCTTTTAAATTGTCCAAAGTAGCTACATTTAGCTTTGATAACAGCTTGGCAAACTCATGGAATATTGTCATCAATTCACAAGGTCAATAGCCCTATTATTGCTACTACTACTAATATATATATAAGTTATATTATGGCAAAGAGCACTGACAAGTAAGCTGAAAAAAAAAATCTTTAGAACTTTAAATGTATCCCGATTAAAACGATTAAATGTGATGATGAAGCAGGTAGTTTTGGAATTGCCAGCCTCAGACACCCTTAATTTACAAACATGCTCCTCAAAATTCAAGTGGCAGACATATTTCAACATTCACTGTTCAGAGGAGACTGTGTGAGTCAAGTCTTCATGGTTGAACTGGCCAAAAAAACAACACAAAGAAGACCTGCTTGGGGTAAGAAACACAAGGAATGGGCATTAGATTAGTGGAAAATTGTTCTTTGGTCTGATGAGTCTAAATTTGAGATTTATGGCTCTAACTGCTGCCTTTGTTAGAATTACAGAGTGTAAACAGACAATTCCTGAATGTGTGATGGAGTGCAGCATCAGATGAATTGGCCTCCAAAATCACCCAATCTAAATCCAGTTGAGAAGGTTTGGGATGAGTTGGAACGAAGCATGAAGGAAAAACAGTCAACAAGCATTTAACACCTTTTGGGAACTCCTTAAGATTGTAGGAAAACGGTTTCAGGTGTCTACCTCATTAGGCAGAATGAAAGAATGCAAAAAATGTGCAAAGCTGTCAACAAAGTGAAAGGTGGCATCTTTAAAGAATAACAAATATAAAACATATTCTAAGATATTTAAGCAAGATATTTTGTTTGCTACAGAATTCCATAAATATTTGGTATTAATGTACAATGTTGTAAATAATACAAATAAATAGAAACCAAAGAAGAAGGAATTATGTCCAAACATTTGACTGGAACTGTAAATACATACATAAAAATATATGTACATAAAAATTACTGCTCCACTACACACACATGGTTTGGAATAGGATAAGCACATTTTTGATTGGGTAGTGCAGATGAATGGCAAATCACACATTTAATTATTCATTCTTAACATAATTTTAATTTGAACCCAGTCGTTTAAATGTGTGCCACTCTGCATTATGCTACAACCTATGGTTGATCTGAAAAAAGAAAAAGATGTTGAAGCCAGATGTTGAAGAGTGCACAGTAAGGTTGTGACCACAATCCCTTGAACCTTCTGTCACCAAACCACATGTTTAGACTGCTTAATGAGCACAGTGGCACATATTCCTGTCTCTGTGGTGGTCCATAAAAAATGCATGCACGCTATAGGTAAACAGCAGGCTTATCCAAGCAGAGCACACGCACACGTGTGTGTGTGTGTGTGTGTGTGTGTGTGTGTGTGTGTGTGTGTGTGTGTGTGTGTGTGTGAGAAAGCATGCATGTTTTGCAGTAAAATGATCCATAAGTTAGAATGACCCATCAGGGCCAAAAATACATCCACCAAAATCATGCAGCTTTGGAAAAATATTACAGTGGTATGAAATAGAAAGATCCCAGCACACACATGGCTTATCTAATGGCAGCACTGCAGTAGCCGTTAATAGTCTTATATAAGACATCAGAGCACATAGCAGGTTCAAAGGATGGCACAAATTCCCTCAAAACTCTAACCAGGAATCTTTTTTTATCATCTGATCTTTGTCTTCTACCTTTTAATACATATATGGTAGAAGAAATTGCTGTTATGTCAGCCTCAAACTGGGTCAATTTCATTACTTCTATAACTTTTAAATAATTGTGAAAATAAAATGATTTGTGAAAATTCAGTAGAATAGTGCCAGATCAAAAATCTTTTCTTTTGTTATTTGTTCCAAAACAAAGTAAAGGACTGCATTGTAAACTATGCTATGATCGATATATGTCAGGTAAGATAACATAGTAGTTAAGCTGCCTGAAAGTCGTTGGCTAAATTTTCTCTGACAACTATCCAGACCGAATAGATAAAATCATAAAAGAAAAGATAGATAGATAAATTCTGTCAGCTTTTACACTTAGAAATATTCTGATGCACACATGCTCTTCGGTGATGCATACACCTAATGTACTTCACCCTTATTGTTCTATGTACCCCACAGGCCTTTTTTCCTCCTCCGTCCCCTCTCATGTCCCCATCTAATCCCTCTGCATGAACATCAGACTTGCTCTCAAAGCTTAGTGCCACCTGCATGAATAACTGATTTCATTCCACTGGGAAAAAATTCCATTTCAGTCCAGTCCAATCCAATCCAATCCCTCTGCCATATGAAAATAGGAGCAAGACAGTGTTGGTTAAATTTTAAACACAAACATTAGACTGGCTAAGTACACTCATGTTTACTCACTTATCACTTTTGTTATTTAAACAATAAACAAGTAATAAACAAATGTAAGATGTACTGTAGATAGCCATACACTCTACAACATGCAGTGAAATGATTTTAGTTACTAGTCTATGACAATTAAACAATTTATTTATTATGATGATAATAAAAAATAAATATTCAATATTAATTTTTTTTTTTTATCATAATCATCATCATCATCATCCACTATAATATGCTATCTTATTGGTATACCTCAGTGCCATCTAATAACCAAGTATTCCTAACTGTCCGTAGAGCTACATTTGAAGAGTAAAAAAACAAAAAACACCACCAATTGCTCACATTTTATCTGGAAAAAGTCATATGATAAACAGCTTTTGTTATTTTCATGAGATAGAGGGATTTGGGCAGCTTGCTCAAGGATCTCTCTAGTGATTCAGCCTCATGTGTGATAGCTTGTGTAGTATCCACACGACTACATCCACATCACATAAAAGATCGATCAGCTCAGCAGAGACCTGACACAACAAAAAGTTTTCTTGTGTTACAGTAGAATATTAATTATGTTCTTTTTGCTTATGTTTCATTCTTTAAAATAAATGTACTCTCCAGTATTTTCATGTATTAAACATTTCTATATTCTCCAGCTTCAACTACAGATAATAACTACTTCAGATAATGGATTTTGTACATTTGTTTGTACATTATCGGTGCACATATTGTTAAAAATTTTCTTTGCCTTATTGTTGACAAATAGTCTTAAATGACCTGTTATGGCCATATAATGACTATTGATTTAATTAAAGTCTATGGTATCATTTTTTTAATTAAATTTTTTAAATTGTGATTAATAATCTATTAATTTCTTCAATACTTTATTATGAACCATTTCTGTTTCTGAAGATGTTCTGTTACATATTTCTGGGAAATGAAATAATCATTATTACTATAATAATTCAGATTTAAATATAAGTAGTAAAATCTAATACTCATGCATTAATTTTCAGTGGGGGCTTTATCAAGGTGAAAAATTAGGTAAATATTTGGCATGAGGCCAGTCTATAAATGGACATCAGTCCAGTCCATCCGAGGGCAATATGAATCATTTGCTGATGCATTCTCACCTATTTGCAATTTACTGGAAACCTATGCAGATACGAAAAAGGCAACAACTTGGGTTAGGATTTAGGCATCCGAGGCTTTGAGGCATAATCATTATATACAGTGCATTTAGAAAGTATTTAATCATTGTTTTGTTTTCTTGTTTGTTAGTTTTTTTAACATTTTATGCTAAAAGGACAATATAGACTAACTGCGATTACTTTGCAGATTTGAAAACTCTTAGCTCGGGTACATCTAGGATCACCTCTGGGATGTTTCTACACTTTGATTGAAGTCCATTCAATTAATTGGATATGATTTTAAAAGCCACACACTTGTCTCTTTAAGATCTGCTGAAAGTGTATATCAAAGCAAAAAAATAAGCCATGTGGTAAAATTAACTGACTATAGAGTTCAGAGGCAAGTTTCTGTCTAGGTACAGATCTGGGAAAGGCAGCACAATTTCTACTGCACTCAAGGTTCCCCAGAGCATGGTGGCCTGCATAATTAAAAAATGAAAGAAATTTGGAGCAGCTCAGACTTCTTAAAACTGAGCAAACTGAGCAATTGGAAAAGAAGGAACTTGGTACAAGAGGTGACAAGAACCCAGTGGTCACTCTGATTGAGCTTCAGAGATCATGTGGGGAAATGGGAAATGGGAAAAACCTGCGAATTAAACATTTTTGTAACTCTCCACTGATCTGGGCTTTATGGCAGAGTGGCCAGATGCAAGCCTCTTCTTATTGCAAAACACATGAAAGGCCACTTTCATGTTTTCCAAATCTGCACACAAAAAAAAAAACAATCTTTCATGTGTATTGCCATCAGCAATAAAGCCCAGATCAGTGTATCTGTTTTTTGCTTTGTTATCTATCTATCCAGCCATTCATCCATCCATGATGATTTCCTAAATGGCATCCCATGATATATACACTCTCAACCTCGATAGTTTGCGACTTTTCATTTGGAACCGGACTAAGAGTAACTCGCAAAAAATCTAATAGGTCGCAAGAAACCGCGACTGGCTTACAGCAACCAAAAGGAGCACAAGGCACTTTCCAGTAAAAAAAAATAAAAATAAAAAATAGACAGTAGACAATGAAAATATAAGAAATATGAAAAATATAAGAACACAATATATATGTAACATAGCAGTTGAATCAGGGCTACATGTTAAAAGCTTGTATGAATAAAAATGTTTTCAACTGCGATTTAAAAACACTCAGCACAGTGATGGATCGAATGTGAGCTGGAAGAGCATTCCACAGCTTTGGTCCCTGGACAGCAAATGACCAGCCACTAAACTTTTTACATCTGTACTTAGGAGTGACCAGAGAGGTAAATCCAGGGGAACGGAGAGTTCTGGCTGGTTGGTAAACTGTTATTAATTGGTTGAGGTAGGCCGGGGCAAGACCATTGATGGCCTTGAATACGAACACCAGGACCTTATACTCCACCCTATACCGCACCGGAAGCCAGTGAAGCGAGCGGAGGACCGGGGTGATGTGTGAGCGTTTTGAGGTGTTGGTGAGAAGATGCGCTGCCGCGTTTTGCACCCTTTGGAGCCGACTGAGAAGAGAATGATTAAGTCCAATGTAGAGAGCGTTGCAGTAGTCAATCCTTGAGCTGATGAAGGCATGTATAGCTTTTTCAAGGTCAGCTTGGGACAAAAATGGTTTGACCATTCGAAATAGTTATCTTCTTCTTTCGGCTGCTCCCATTAGAGGTCGCCACAGCAGATCATTCGTCTCCATACCACTCCTTCCTCTACATCTAACTTACAATTTTTCCTTCTTCTTCATCTCACAACCCACTTGTGGATTAAAAGCACTGATGACATTTATCATCACCCCTTCAACTTCCAATCAAAAACTCTCTTCACCTCCACTACACTCTTCTTGTACTCTTCCCTTCAGGATCACCCCTACACCATTTCTCTTTCTATGCACACCATGATAAAACAATTGAAACCCACCTCCAATTTTCCTGGCCTTATGCCCTTTCCACTTGGTCTCCTGAACACAGAACATATCTACCTTTCTCCTCTCCATCATATCAGCTAACTCTCCATCATGCACACCCTAACCTCCATTCTCCTACACTTATCCTTTCCCTGCTGTCTCTGTAGATTTCCCCTTCAGGAACTCGAGCTGCGTCGAAACGCTATGGGGCTTCCCATAGCGTTTCGACGCAGCGTCTCGTTCTCTCGGGGAACTAGGGTTACGGTCGTAACCTAGAGACGGTCTTCCTCCTGTCCTTCTTCAGCCAACAGTAGCCCAATTTACACCGTACCATGTTGGCTAACTATACCTGTGGCAGTCATTGGTAACCCGGGCCTCGACCAATAGAATAAAAAAATATAAACTTTAGGCAAAATGAATGAGTTAGCGAGAAACTTAGTTGCTGTAATTTTGAAAACTGGAGAGATGGCTACATCTGTGAGTGCGTGTAAAGTCAGAATTGTGAGATATAAAATTTACAATTGCGAGAAAAAAAAGTTGAAAAAAAAAGTAAATAAAATAAATAAATATTATATATATATATATATATATATATATATATATATATACATACATACAGTGAAACCCAGTTATGTTGATGTCCTACGGGGTTGCCAAAAAGCATCGAGATAACCGATGATCGAGATAAACGAAAATCAATAGTTTCTTTATGTACATGATGTGCGTTAATAAATGAGAATGTGCATGCACTTGTTTTTGGAGGGTTTTTTTAACACAACAGCTTTGCCGCGATTTGTTTAATGAAGGCATGCTATAAAAATGTACATACAGTACATTTTTGTTAACTGTCAGGAATCCACCTGTCACGCCCCCTTCAGCGTGGCAGGTGCTTTCTCGGCCGCTTTCTCTGAAGCTCCCGGCTTCAATCGCGCACATATGGTGCTTGTTTAGCACTCATCACCAGCTCCTATTTAAACTGCCACACTCTCACCGTCCGTTATTGTTGGTATATGTTGGTTCACGGCGGTCGTTGTTATCGCTCATGCGCATCAGTTATCTCGATCGGCACTGTGCAGCCACAGAAGAACTCGCGAAAGTGGCGGAAAAATCAAGGCTTACAGATGCTACAGGTGTTGTATTATATACTGGTGAATCTCTGCTGTTAGTTAGTGCACATATGCCTTTTGTTGTTAAATGTTATGCGATGAACGGGAGGCGAAAGAACGTGTGATGACCATCCAAAATCATAGAATGAACACCGGCAGGATCGAGGGGGAATCCGCGATGCGCTTTGGGAAGAAAAGCGCAGCCGTTGAGAGAGTGCCGGTGGGAAGGCACGTACCGGGATACGCATGCGCGATAACAACGACCGCCGTGAACCAACATATACCAACAATAACGGACAGTGAGAGTGTGGAAGATTAAATAGGAGCTGGTGATGATGATAAACGAGCACAATATGTGCGCGATTAAACCTGGGAGCTTCAGAGAAAGCGGCCGAGAAAGCACCTGACACGCTGAAGGGGGCCAAAGGGGGCGTGGCAGGTGGATTCCTGACAGATAAACATGTACTGTATGTATTTTTATAGCATGCCTTCATCAAACAAATCGCGGCAACGCTGTTGTGTAAAAAACCCCTTCAAAAACACGTGCATGCACATTCTCATTTATTAACGCACATCATGTACATAAAGAAATTTTAAGCACGTTAATATATTGCCGCCATTTTGATTTTCGTTTATCTCGATCATCGGTTACCTCGATGCTTTTTGGCGACCCCCTAGGACATCGACATAACCGGGTTCCACTGTATATATAATATGGCATACCATTAGGAAATTATTCATGAGAGAATTGAATGAAAACTCTGAACTCTAATATATTTTTCAATAATATATTAAATGGATTTAGAATATATTGAAGGTAAGTCTGAATATATTGAATGGATTCTGAATATATTGAATAAAACCTGATCTCATCAAGGCAACGCCGCTATCTTTTACTTTAGGCAGTATAAAAAATATATATTTTAGGCAGAATGAGTGAGTTGGTGAGAAACATTTGGAAATGAAGAGATGGTTACATTGGGGAGTGTGTGTGTAGAGTCAGAATTGTGAGATAAAATGCTATATTGCTATAAAAACAGTCCAAATACAATTGCAATTAAAATTTAATGACTGATTTCCTTCGCAATTGCAACATTTTCCTCGCAATTGCAACATTATGCATAACGTATATATTTTTAATTTTGCCTAAATTACAAGATGGTGGCTGTGCCTTGGTGACATTAGGTTTTATTCAATATATTCAGAATCTATGCAATAAATTCAGAATTCTCTCAAGTTTCATTTAATATATTCGAAATCCATTCAATAGATTAATATATGGTATGTGTGTGTGTGTGTATATATATATATATATATATATATATATATATATATATATATATATATATATATATATATATATATATATATATATATATATATTGTAGCGACTGGGGGATAAGAGGGACAAACTTATAATACAGATAAATTGAGTATATAGTTGGAAGCACAGTCTGCCCGCATTCTCCACCATTATATGTAGCGAATTTAGCTCGCAAAGAAAAGGGAATATTTATAAGTAATTATAACGTGTTATAGTTACTCCTAAATATTTAAATTAAGTTGAATTGACGGTAATGGAATTAACATTACACTTATTTGTCTGTTCGTCCGGCAAACAGAGTATAATTTTATATTAATTCTATAAAAGAGGTATCTCCCTGGCCAAGAAAGACGTAACCTCTTTTTACTTTCTACCGTAAATTAAATTAATTAAATAGAGCATGTAGTTCAGACCTAATGTTTGCAGGGACTTCGCATTTATGGAACATACTCAGAGACGATCACTTATGAAAAATACGGCGTTTAATGAATGAGACAAACACAACATAAAACTAACTACACAAACAAACAAACAAAAAGAAATAAAGAAAATAAAATAAAATAAACGAAAGTTGAAATTATGAAAGGAGGAAGGGAAAGGAATAAGGAGGTAAAAGGAGGAAAGGGCAGCTTACTTCAAATTAATCACATCCTAACTGAGAAATCACACGGAAATTTAAATTCGCCTTAATATTAAGGGCTCAAACTTAACACGCATCTAAATTAGTTGGTAAACCGGTTACTTGCATTGACTTGTTGCACAAGAGTCTGGATGCGGTAGACAAAAGAATCTTGGACGAGTCGGTTAGGATGGAGTCAGATGTTCTTCCAGCTTCTCCTGAAGATCAGAGCAGTTGGTGTTTTGAAGATAAAGCTTGCTGGAAGATCTCAAAGAGATTTGAGATCTCATCCCAAGAATCGCTGCTGAGCTGTTCAAGCGTCCGACTCTCAGGCCATCGGGCCCCAGACGCCGGGCCCCGGGGTCCGAGCCTTTCGGTCGAGCAGTGAGCGAGTTGCTCTCTTGACTGATCTCCGACTGGACCCGACTGCACTCTGACTGGACTATGATTAGTTGGGTTCAAGATGTTTTAATACATATATATATATATATATATATATATATATATATATATATATATATATATATATATATATATATCCATTTTTAATTATTATTTTTTTGATACATGAAATGTTTTGCTTCTTCCTCTTCTTCTTTCGGCTGCTCCCATTAGGGGTCGCCACAGCGGATCATCCGTCTCCATACCACCTTGTCCTCTACATCTGCCTCTTTCACACCAACTACCTGCATGTCTTCCCTCACCACATCCTTGAACCTCCTCCTTGGCCTTCTTCTTTTCCTCCTACCTGGTGGCTCCATCCTCAGCATTCTTCTACCAATATAATTCATGTCCCTCCTCTGCACATGTCCAAACCATCTCAATCTCGCCTCCTCACCTTGTCACCAAAACATCCTACATGCGTTGTCCCTCTAATCAACTCATTTCTAATCTTGTCCATCCTCGTCACTCCCAACAAAAACCTTAACATCTTCATCTCTGCTACCTCCAGCTCCACCTCCTGTCTTCTACTCAATGCCACTGTCTCTTATCCATACAACATTGCAGGTCTCACCACAGTCTTATAAACTTTCCCTTTCATTCTTGCAGATACCCTACTATTACAAATCACTCCTGTCACTCTTCTCCACCCACTCCACCCTGCCTGCACTCTTTTCTTTACTTCTAACACACTCTCCATTACTTTGCACTGTTGACCCCAGGTTCCTGAACTCCTCCACCTTCTCCACCTCTTTTCCCTGCAACCGCACCACTCCACTGCCCTCCCTCTCATTCACACACATGTACTCTGTCTTACTCCTACTGACTTTCATTCCCCTTCTCTCCAGCGCATATCTCCACCTCTCCAGGCTCTTCTCAACCTGCTCACTACTCTCACCACAAATCACAATATCATCCGCAAACATCATAGTCCAGGGAGACTCCTGTCTGACCTCGTCCGTCAACCTGTCCATCACCACTGCAAACAGGAAAGGGCTCAGGGCCGATTCTTGATGTAGTCCAACCCTCACCCTGAACCAGTGTCTCGTTCCTACTGCACACTTCACTGCTGTCACACTGTCCTCATACATGTCCTGCACCACCCTCACATACTTCTCTGACACACCTGACTTCCTCATACAGTACCACAGCTCCTCTCTCAGCACCCTGTCGTACGCTTTCCCTAAATCCACAAATACACAATGCAATTCCTTCTGTCCTTCTCTATACTTCTCCATCAACATCCTCAAAGCAAATAAGGCATCTGTGGTGCTCTTCCTCAGCATGAAACCATACTGTTGCTCACAGATGGTCACCTCTTCTCTCAGCCTGGCTTCCACTACTCTTTCCCATAACTTCATGGTGTGACTGATCAACTTTATTCCCCTGTAGTTACTGCAGGTCTGCACATCTCCCTTATGTTTAAAGATCGGTACCAGCATCTTTACCAGCATCTTTTCTTCAATCTGATTAAAAACTCCACTGCCATCTCTCCTAAACATCTCCATGCTTCTACAGGTATGTCATTTGGTCCAACCGACTTTCCACTCTTCATCCTCTTAATCGCTGCTCTCACTTCCTCCTTACTAGTCCTATCTACATCCTGCTTTACCAACTCCACATCATCCAACCTTCTCTCTCTGATTTTCCTCATTCATCAGCTGCTCAAAATACTCCTCCACCTTCTCAACACACTCTCCTCACTAGTCAACACATTTCCTCTCCATCCTTTATTGCTCTAACTTGCAGTACATCCTTCCCAGCTCGGTCCCTCTGCCTGGCCAATCGGTATAAACTTTTCTCCTTCCTTAGTGTCCAACCTCTCATACAGCTCCTCATATGCCTTTTCCTTGGCTTTCGCCACATCCTCTTTACCTGCTGCCGCATCTCCTTGTACTCCTGCCTACTTTTCTCATCACTCTGTCTATCCCACTTCTGTTTTGCCAACCTCTTTCTCCTTATGCTCTCCTGCACTTCCTCATTCCACCACCATGTCTCCTTGTCTTCCTTTCTATTCCCAGATGACACACCAAGTACTTTTCTAGCTGCCTCCCTCATCACTCCTGCAGTAGTTTCCCAATCACCCAACACCTCATCACCACCACCGAGCCCCTGTCTGACCTCTTCCCTGAACCTCACACTACACTCTTCCTCCTTCAGTTTCCACCATCTTATTCTTCGTTCAGTCCTCACTCTCCTCCTCTTGTTCTTCGCCTCCAAAACCATCCTGCAGACCACCATCCGATGCTGTCTAGCTACACTGTACCCTGCCAACACCTTACAGTCTCCAATCTCCTTCAGGTTGCATCTCCTGCATAGCACATAATCCACCTGTGTGCACCTTCCTCCACTCTTATACGCCACCCTATGATCCTCCTTCTTCTTAAAATAAGTGTTCACCACTGCCATTTCCATCCTTTTAGCAAAATCTACCACCATCTGCCCTTCCACATTCCTTTCCTTAAGGCCATACCTACCCATCACCTCCTCATCACCTCTGTTCCCTTCACCAACATGCCCATTAAAATCTGCCCCAATCATCAATTGTTCTTTCCTAGGTACACCATCTACCACTTCATCTAATTCACTCCAGAATCTTTCCTTCTCCTCCATCTCACAGCCAACTTGTGGAGCATAGGCACTGATGACATTTATCATCATCCTTCAACTTCCACCTTCACGATCATCACCCTATCAGAAACTCTCTTCACCTCCACTACACTCTTACTGTACTCTTCCCTCAGAACCACCCCTACACCATTTCTCTTTCCATCCACACCATGATAGAACAGTTTGAACCCACCTCCAATGTTCCTGGCCTTACTCCCTTTCCACTTGGTCTCCTGAACACACAACATATCTACCTTTCTCCTCTCCATCATATCAGCTATCTCTCTCCCTTTACCCGTCATAGTACCAACATTTAAAGTACCAACCCGAACCTCCACTCTCCTAAACTGCTCCTTTTCCTGTCGTCTCTGTAGACGTCTTCTTTCTCTCCTTCTCCTCCTTCGGCCAATGGTAGCCCAATTTCCACCGGTACCCTGTTGGCTAACGATACCTGTGGCGGTTATTGTTAACCCGGGCTTCGACCGATCCGGTATGAAATTCTCATTTGTGATCCGCATATTTGATTTGGCACATGTTTTACGCTGGATGCCCTTCCTAACGCAACCCTCCCCATTTACCCAGGCTTGGGACCGGCACTAAGAGTGCATTGGCTTGTGCATCCATAATGGCTGGGTTAAATGTTTTGCTTATTATAACTATATAAAACCCTAATTCAGGTATTCCTCTTTATCTTTTGGCTGCTCCTACTACGTGTTATCACAGCGGCTCATCCGTCTCTATACTACTCTGTCCTCTACATCTGCCTCTTATAAATCAACTACCTGCATGTCCTCCCTCACCACATCCATAAACCTCCTACTTGGCCTTCCTGTTTTCCCCCTTACTGGTAGCTTCATCCTCAGCATTCTCCTATATACCTTCTGCCCATATCCAAACCATCTCAATAGGGGCTCTCTTGAAATGAAATGAAAATCTCCAAATGAAAATCTCAGCATCTTCAACTCTGCCACCTCCAGCTTCACCTCCTGTCCTCTCCAGGCTCTAATCAACCTGCTCCCTACTCTAACCACAAATCACAATACCATCCGTGTAGTCTGTGTGACGTACCCCCCACACACACACCTAAGGACATTTTCTTTATTTAGCCACTAATAAAGTGTTCCAAAAGTGTTGTATGTAGTCCCCCTTTATAATATCAACCTAGCATATAACTCTGTATTGACATTACTTACACTTTAGAGGCTTATGTCCAGGTGTATAAATGTATCTCTGTTTTAATGCTGTTCTTTCTTTTCATCCTTGATATCAAAATGATCTGCATGTTATATGATCATGAAGTGTACCGTACTGTCTTTAATACACTTCGGATAAAACTTCATCAGTTCTCCAGACCAGTCATAAACATGTAAATTGGCCACAAACGGAGACAAAGAAAGTCTCTCCCTCTAAAAAGTTCATGTCTGGTATAGGCCATTTCACTAAAAATAGGTGTGGCTAGAGGATCTTTAAATGTCTTGAACACCCACATATCGTAGCTCAAACCCTCCTTTGAGAAAGACCTTCAGAGAAAGGCAGCTTGTACCTCCAAGGACCTCCTCCTAATTGACTCACCAAGAATTTTCTTTGTCTACCGCATCCAGACTCTTGTGCAGCAACAAAGCCAATGCAAGTAACCGTTTACCAAATATCTAGATGCATGTTAAAATTTGAGGCCCTTTATTATGGTGAATTTTAATTCCTTGATGATTCTCATTAGGTTGTGTTCAATTTGAGATTAAACTTGCCATTTCTTTTTCTTCCTTTCTCTTTCTTTTTTCTCTTTCTTCTCTTTTTCTCTCTTCATTTTCCTAATGTCTCTTTCCCTATATGTATGTTTGTGTTTCGATTAGTTCTGTGTTATGTAGTGGCATTCATTAAATGCCTTATGTTCATAAGTGATTGTCTCTGAGTGTTGCTCACATTTTTTAAGGTCACTGAATACTGAATTCCGTTACATGTTTAATTAGAACTAGTAGGTATAAAGTTGGGATTTGTTTCTTTCTTGGTCGGAGATAAAACCTTTCCTAGAATTGATAAAAGATTATACTGTTTGCTTGGTGGACGAACAGATCAAATAATTGCAACATCGATTCCATTACCGTCAATTCTAAGACTTAAATATTTATAGGTAATTATAACCCATTATAATTACTCATAAATATTTCCCTTTTTGGGAGCTAAATTTGCTACATCTGCAAACATCATAGTCCATGTAGACTCCTGTCTGACCTCATCCGTCAACCTGTCCATCACCACTGCAAACAGGAATGGGCTCAGCACTGATCCTTGAAGCAGTCCCATCTCCACCTTGAACCAGTGTGTCGTTCCTACTGCACACTTCTCTGCTGTAACACTGTCATCATACATGTCCTGCACCACCTTCAGATACTTCTCTGCCACACCAGACCTTTTCATTCAATGCCACAACTCCTCTGATCCACAAATACACAATGCAACTCCTTCTGAACTTTTCTATACATCTCTATGAACATTCTTAAAGCAAATATTGCATCTGTTGTGCTCTTCCTCAGCATGAAACCATACTGTTGTTTACAAATAGCCACCTCTCTTCCTGTGTTTGACTTGTTTGCCGCAAGTTCTGCGTTCCCAGCACCTCAACTCCGCTTGTGTCCCTGCCCAGGCCCAACACACCTTCAACGCGGCCCGCACAGGTATCGATCACTCCGGCACCGTTGCACCACGGACCCTGGATGCTGCAGCAGCGGAAGTCGCTAGCCAAGCCCTGGTTAAGGACGTCTCCCCCGCCACCACCCCCGGCCTTTATGATCTCCACTGAGAATCTTCCCTCTCCGTGAGACGGAACGCGATTCACTGATTATCATGATACACAAGATCCAGAAATAATCTTATTGCAGTTAAAACTGAAAAATGCCAGATAAGCAAACTTAAAAAATTTCTAAAGATCTTTTAAACATTAGATCACTTGCACCCAAATCACTCATTGTAAATGAGATGATCACAGATAATAATTGCGATGCACTATGTTTCACTGAGACCTGTATTAAACCAAATGATTATATGGGTTTAAACGAGTCTACACCATCAGGATATGCATATAAGCATGAGCCCCGTCAGACTGGTTGTGGGGGTGGGGTAGCAACCATTTATAGTGCCATTCTTAATGTTAGTCAAAAATTTGAATTCAGGTTAAAATCATTTTAAGTGCTCGAATAAAGAATATTAAGAATAAAGTTGTACTTTCAGACATACATAGGAAACCCCTACTATCTCTCGCTCTGACCATCATGTACAGACCTCCAGGGCCCTATGCTGATTTTCTTCAAAATGTTTGCTTGTTTTCTTTTAAAACTCTTGATTAATTTTGATAAAGTGCTGCTGGTAGGAGATTTTAATATTCACGTATATGATGTAAATGATGCCCTAGAACTATAATTTGTTGACTTCATAAACTCTTTTAAGGTTAAACAAAACATCACTAGACCGACTCATCGCTTTAATCACACACTAGATTTAGTAATATCCCATGAAGCAGATGTCACTAATATAGATATTTTACCTCAGAGTGATGATATCACAGACCATTACCTCATACTGTACACACTACCGGTAGATCAGATTAGCTGCGTCTCACCACATTATTGACTTGGTAGGACTATTGTTCTGACCACTATGGACAGATTCACAAACAACCTCCTTGGTTTATCCCAAATTCTCACTAAACTCCTAAATGCTAATGATCTTGACTAAATGGCTAACAACATAGACACTATCCTCACTAGCACATTAAAAACTGGTGCCCCTGCACTATGGTGTAATAGTCATACTCATGTCCTCAAGAGAGCAGCCCATAATCTGGAAAGAAAATGCAGAAAAACTAAATTGGAGGTTTTTAGAATTGCGTATAAAAACAGATTGCTCAGCTACAGACAGGCGCTAAATGCTGAAGTTAAGCACCTGAGCAAACAATCCCAGGTTCCTTTTCAGTACAGTGGCTAAATTAACAACAAATAAAGTATCTGAAAAAATGTGTTTCATCGCAGTTTGGTAGTGAGGTGAAATTCTTCACTGAAAAAACTGAAAGTATTAGAAACACAATTGTGAAGGTCCAACCTGACAGCATCTCTTGATCCAATCTTACCTAAAACTCCACAATTACACTGTTTTACAAGTATAGGACAGGAAGAGATGTATGATGTTATCACCAAAGCCAAATCAACAACATGTCTGTTAGATCCTATTCCAACTAAACTACTAAAAGAAGTGTTACATACAGTTATTAAGCCCCTCATTAAGAAACCTAATTTTTGTACCCAAATGAACTGTCAAATTACAGACCCATTTAAAATCTTCCATTTATGTCTAAGATTTTAGAAAAGATTGTGTCTGCCCAGTTATGTTCCTTCTTACAAGAGAACAATATCTTTAAAGAGTTTCAGTCAGGTTTCAGGCCCCATCATAGCACAGAAACTGCACTAGTTAAAATCACAAATGACCTGTTTTTAGCTTCAGCCCAAGGCTACATCTCTCTGTTAGTTTTGCTAGATCTTAGTGCTGCATTCGACACTGTAGATCATGACATTCTCCTGGATCCCTTACAGGATTACATTGCCATTCAGGGACATGCATTAGGCTGGTTTAAATCCTACCAGTCTGATCGTTACCATTTTGTAGACTAAAATGGAGAACTATCCAGGTTAATTCAAGAAAGAAATATGGTGTACCACAAGATTCAGTTCTAGGACCCCTGCTTTTCACAATATACAGTACATGCTTCACTTGGGAAATATTATTAGAAGGCTTGGGATTAGCTTTCACTGTTATTCTGATGATACCCAGTTACACATCTCATCAATACCAGACGAAACATCTCAATTGACCAGGTTAACAGAGTGTGTTAAAGAATTAAAAGATTTGATAACGCATAATGTTTTATTATTAAATTCTGATGAGAGAGAGATTTTGTTTATTAGCCCAAAAACCAGTACACAATAGCTCCAGCATTTCACCCTGCATTTAGAAGGATGTACTGTAACTAATAGATCAAAAGTAAAAGACCTGCCAGTTATTTTAGACAGAAACTTTTGAAAATCATATCAACCATATTACAAAAAGCCATTTTCCACCTTTGCTACTTACCTACAAAGTCTTAAATAGTTTAGCTCCCATGTATTTATCCAGTCTTCTAACTTGAAGACTGTACAATCCTTGAGATCCCAAATCTCTGGACTTCTAGTAGTACCTAGAATAGCAAATTCCACTAAAGGTTGTAGAACATTCTCATATTTAGCTCCGTAACTTTGGAATAGTCTTCTTGACAGTGTTCGGGGCTCAGACACACTCTCCCAGTTTAAGTGCAGGGGTGGGGGGTGTCTTTCTCAACTCCACATTGTTTTGTACCTCAAACAGAAGCAGGTGAAGTTGTCTTGTGGTTCGTGATCCCCTGGAGTCTCTTTGTTTCAGCAGCGCTTGCACGTTTGCGGTCATCCACGGCTTCTGGTTTGAGCGTGTAGTGATGTCTTGGAAATGGTCACTTCTTCAACACACTTGCTGATGTAGCTGGTCACTGATGATGTGTACTCCTCCAAGTTGATGGAATTACCGTTGGTTGCAGCCTTCCTAAACACGTCCTAGTCAGTGCAGTCGAAACAGTCCTGAAGAGCAGAGGTGGCTCCTCTGGCCAGGTTTTCACCTGTTTCAGAACCTGTTTAGAGTGGCTGACGAGCAGTCTGTATACTGGAATTAACATAACAGAAATGTGGTCTGAGTAGCCGTGATGGCAGCGGGGCTCTGCACGATACGCGCCGGGGATGTTTGTGTAAACAAGATCTATTGTGTTCGCCTCTCTCGTTGCAAAGTCCACATGCTGATGAAGTTAACGAGCACAGTTCTGAGATTTGCATGGTTAAAATCTCCCGCGATAATAAACAATCCATCGGGTGATTCACAGTGCCCTCCTTAGCATTAGTGCTGGGGGAATGTTCACTTCGACAATAAAAACAGTGGTGAATATCCGTGGTAAATAAAATGGCTTGCATCTTATAGTCACAAACTCCCCTAGCAATGAGCAATAGCGTGAGACAAGCACAGAGTTCTTCCACCATTCTGTGTTGAAAACACACGCCACCATCACTAGTCTTACTGCACAGAGCTGCATTTCTGTCGGCATGAAACACTGTTAGCCCGTCTAGCTGGATGGTGGTTTCTGGAACTCTGATCCACGTCTCTGTGAAAACAAAGATACAGCAGTCTCTGAACTATCGTCACGTGGTCCACTGGAGTCGGATGTAGTCCAATTTATTGTCCAGGGAGCAGACGTTTGAAAGACTGCCACGCTGCCATCTTAGATCTTGTCTACATAAAACCCATCACTTTAGTAATGTCTCTAATTTAGATGCTCTCTCTTCCGATCCCTGCCACCTTGGGGCTGAAAACCCTTGTCATGGATGTTAAATTATATTCATATTCACTGTATTTACAGCCCAAAACATAGTTACTAGTGACATATTGCCTCTTCTCTTCCCTCTATGCATGCAAATTTTGTGCAGATGAGCACTAATGTGCATATTGGGAGTAAGTTTTGTATAAATCATCCTAAAATTTACTTGAGATGCATATAGCTCTAAGGTGTGCTCGAAAAGTCAATACAACATAGAAAAAAGCCACTACGACTACTACCTTATTACTGCTACCTGGACTATGAAAGCAAAACAAAAAAAATGTACTCTAGGGCTTAAGGCAAAGGCTATCACGATAAGAGGAATGGAGTGCAGGACAAGTGTATTCTACAGTTTTGTAAAGAACTTAACGTTAACCTTACAGAGGATCTAATTTCCAGCAATGAAATATCACTGTGGATATTTTACTGCATTAATAAAAGAAACATTGAAAAATTAGTTAATAATAAACGCATACCAGGCAAGTACTACTGCACCATAAATTACTATAAGAGACTGTTCTTTTCTGGTATACAGATTTAGGTCATGCACCATGCAGCATTGCAGGTACCACAGGAAACGGCCAGCCAGACACTTATCTAATATGCATATTCATAGAATGTGAATTCTTAATGAGGGTAAGCATAAAGGTTTCTGTGCATTTTTTTTTTTATTGTCTAATAACCTTTTATTGTTGGATGGTTACACCAGGCAATTTATTACTATACATAAATAATACGATTAAAAAATAAAAAAACGGGCTTTGTGTGCACGTACAGTATCTCCTTCTGTAGAACACGTAATGCTGCTTTCAGTAAAAAGTGGGCTGCCAAAACAAATTACATTATGGGCCTTACCTATCCAACAATCCAACTAAAACCTGTTCATTTGACAAGTTAAATGTATAATTTCCCTAGTGGCCTAATTTGCATTTCTCTTACTAGATTTCTTCCTTAGTATGTTTTGGCACCACATAAAATAGATTACTTTGTTCATAACAAAAGATAATTTTGATTACAGGAGGTTTGCCAGAAAATCACACAACAGTAATCTCCACCTCACCCCTCAAAAATGCAGGTCCCAAGACAGAATACCTACACATGGTTAATTTGGATAACAACAAATTTGACAAGACTAACAGATCCCTATTGATTGTTTACTCTAACAGGAAGCCTTATTGGCATTTCTTGATCTTTTGTCCTGAGGACTTTGTAGAGTCAAAGCAAATTTACTAATACCACATTAAACAGATGTCTGTTAAAAATTGAAGGCACAGACTCTTTCTTAATAAATTTCGAACTTTCAACTTCACAACGACAAACAATTCAGTCAGCTCTTAACACTGAATGCATGAGCAACCTTCAGTAACAGTCGTAGTGTCACAAAAAGATTTTGTTCATATTCTATCTTTGAAATATCTAAAAATGCCCCTCAAAGAATCCACATGCTTTGCACTGCTGCAAAGTCAAGCTAAGTTATATCTATATGCAGTTAGGCGGACTATTGTGGCTCCAGGACTAGAAGCAACATGCAGTGCAAACCTTTTTTTGGTTTGTTTTCTGTTTATTTTGTATAGTGTATTTTTGCCTGGCAGCACAAGGAAAATACTGTCTAAAATAACCCGAAGAAATCTTGATTCATGTAACAAGGTGGAAGTTGATGCAAGTGCAGATATTTTATTCAATTCAATAAATTTTTTATTGTGCAGCGCTTTTAACAATGGGCAGCTTTACTTGGATAATGTGGTGAAAAGAATCAGTAAATGTAACTACAAAAAAAGCACAAAAAGCAATACGCGGAATAACCAGAAACATAGGAAAAAAGGATTCTGAGCAAAACTAAATTTTACGCAAAAATAAAAAAAACAAACGAGTGACAAAAGGGTGCTATGACCGTGAATGTGAATCAGGTGTGGAAAGTCATGTGATAGTGGAATGGGATAGTGAAGTGGTTGTGGGAACCATAGACCCTGTCCATAATCCTGATACCTTGAGAATTTATATTTAATAACAATTCAAAGATGCATGCTGGAAAAGTATTACTATTACAGTAGCAGCTCTTGAATACAAGTGTATAATATGCAGGGGAGTATATCTATTGAACAATGCCTTAATACAATAATACTATAAGCCCCGTGATGGTGCAATAGTTTAATTCTGAGCTCGGACTACTGTTGGTACATAGTTTTACTTATTTTCCCATATTTCCTTCTAGGGTGCATTCTCCCACCTTGTGCTTTGTGTTAATCATATCATCTATGGAACCACCGCAACCCTTGCTAAAATAAATTGGGTAGTATGAATGAGTGTTGCAATGTGCACTGTCCCTAAAAATTTACAATTTCTTGTCTAGGACCAGTATATCATATAAAAACTGATATGTTTTCAATTCGACTCTTATGTGCAGGAGTACTCAAAAACAAATGTTTCCCTTTTCCCTTTTTTTCAAGGTATGGTCTCCATATGCTAAAGAATAGCACTATTCACAGTAATCACAGTAAGAGATAAATGCCAGAAGGCTAACAGGCTAGCAGTGTGTAATATTAATGTGGGCCTCATACATCCAAATCATCATTCAGTGTCAAGTATTGAGAAAAAAATGAGGCAGACTGATTGTGCTGCTCTGGAATTATTTAAAGTCAGCTTTTGGACTCCAAAGCAAGTATGAATATATCTCTGTAGTTGCAGAACAGTAATAGGTAAAACCCATACATTCCACCATTTCAAAATGAAAGCAGTGCATTGACCTGACCTTTGTGATCGAGTTATGGGACAACATTAAGAAATAGCATTGTGAAGGTAATTTTTTAATAAACCATAAATACAGGGCAATAGTTGGCAGGGGGATAGTATTAGGTTAAAACTTAATGCAAACTAATCACCGTCTGATTAGTGGAAGCACAAATCTTTGACAAATCATTGACAAAAAACATGATAAAATCTAAATATTTTGTCAAACATAAATGAGACCATTGTATTACGATATTAATACTAATAAGAGATGGTTTTATTGTTAAGCATCAAGAAGAAGTGATAGGATGGCTTTAAAGTAATGCTCATAGCATGAAAGCTAAGTCTGGTCTGTAATTAGTCTGTCTTGCTTTCTTACATGGTCATGATGTATAGAATGTTATTGTTCTTAGAATTATATAATGCATGGGGAATTTACAAATAGTACACTCATACAGAGAGAGAAATTCACAGTTTATTTCCACTCACAACTGAACAGTACACAACAGGGATTGTGCATAGATATTCAAATACTCAATAAACTTCACATAAAACATTGAAATCACATTTTGTCAATCAGCTATGTTGTGTAGTCACAAAGTCAGCAATCAGATATCAAAATGAAAGCTGCATGTGGCACTAGTTTGATGCAGAGAGCAACATGGTTATTGTTAGAGGTATTCTTCAGGACTTAAATAAAATAAAATACAGCAGTTTTCACTTTAGTGTGGAAGAAATGTGAATCCAGATATAAAGCAAGACAATAGCGAGATGATATATTTCCAATACATCAGTACAATGCTGTTAAAAGTCAATGATCAGATATCCTAATGCTAACTATTTGATACATATAGCACCTTTCAATTACTCAAGCAGTAATATTTGTATTTTCCTTCACCATTTTATAATGTAAAAAATTATTATAATATAATATCTAATAATTTAAATGTTAATCCAGTTTTCTAGATATCCTACACATATCAAAACTTTTTCAACTCTTTGGTAGGTATAATATTCATAAAATATATTAAAAAAAAAATATTGACCCATGAGCATGGGCAGAGCTAAAACTAGAAAACTATATCTATCTGTCCCTGACAAAAGAAATGATAAATTAATATACATGAGTATATAATTCATCCTTTGAATATCAATATAATAATACAGTTAGGATGAAAGCACATTCCTAGTCTGCATGCATGGACATTGAGTGGATGACATTTTCCTGCTGTTTAGATAATTAGCTTGGGGTGATAGTAATCAATAGAGACTCACTGATTTTAGAGTCACAGTCTTCCTTGTAAGTCTACAATCACCTATGCGCTTTTGCCTAATCAGAAGCACCAAAGGACCAAAATATTAGTAAATCCATTCTCCAGCATCCTTTATACATTTAGAACCGATTAAGTAAAACATATTTGACATTATCAAATATTAATTAAAACTGAATATTTTTTGACAGGCCAGGTATGGCCAGTTACCTTTTAATTTCATAAGAAAAGGTCTCAAATATTGAATTAGCGTTTAGTAGCTGTTTAAAGGGAACTCTTACTAGGTGGTGCAAAAAATTTCAAAAATAGGCCTGACAACTCATTATGCTGAAATAACAAAAACCTATTCAAGAAATAATAACTTTTATTAGTAATCTATGGAAGTGGAAGCATGTTTGAGTGCTGGCTTGTGAATGAAGTGTGGAGCCAGGGACAGTGAGTGGTAAGGATTCCACACCTGTGTGCCATTTTGGCTAATGAGTGATCTGTGTTGTAGACGAATAAAGTGGAGAGAGAAGAGCTTCATAGGAGAGAGAATGAAGCAGCAAAAAGCTGCATGTGTGTGTGTGTTGGAAGAAAAGGGTGGTTTTGAAGAAAAGGTTGGCTGCCTTGTGGCAGCAGTGGGAGGGGTGTTATGGGCATACCACCAAGTGGTATGCGTTGCGTAGATCCAGCTTAGTGGGCAACGGTTAGGGGTAACGGTTCCGGTCAGTGATGGCATTAAGACCATGGTAGTTGATACATGGGCATATGGATTTATCTTTTGTCTCTACGAGTCCTGCCCCAGCTGGGGACGAGGATGGTCGGATGATACCTGCTGCCAGGGACTTCTAAATATACTAGTTCATGGCCGCTTTCTCTGGGGCTTATAACTGATACAGGCGACCCCGTGTGGGACTGGTTCCAGAAAGCAGTTAAATGGTACAGTCGAAGTGTAAGTTCATGATAGGTTTTATGAACCGATGCTAAATCTGAGAGCTTAGGAGTGACAACCGGCAGTGGTTTGGTTGGGGGGAAGGCGAGGCAGTGGCCGAAGCAATTCACACCCCAATCCAGTATACGCCCTGTGATCCAGTCTACATATGGTTTGTGTTTTCGCAGCCAAGGGAACCCGAGCATGATGGGGGCTTGGGGTAAGGAGATGACCAGGAAGGAAAGCCACTCCTGGTGTTGTTCCCCCACTGAATTGAGTAGAGGCTTAGTGCGATGAGTTGCCCAATCTAAAAGGCTGCTGTCCAGGGCTCTGACTAGCAGGGCTTAGGGTAGGAGTTCTATGGGGACTTGAAGCTTCTTGGCAAACTCTAGGTCAATGAACTTGTCATCGGCCCCCGAGTCAATGATGGCAGCCATTTATGTGCCTTCGAGGCCTGCCTGAAGGTGGACCAAGATGGTGGGTTTGGAGGGAGCAGGGGGAAGAGGGGCTCGTGTGTGCTTCCTCAATGAGCTGTGCCTTTTACTGGGCAGGATACGGACATGTGCCCTTTGCCTTCACAGTAGAGGCATAGACCCTGCGACCAACGTCTTTCCTTCTCGGTGGGGGTCAGGTAGTCCTATCTCCATGGCCTGCAGTGGAGAGAAAGAGATAGGTAGGTAGAAAGAGGTAGGGATCTGAGAAGGTAAGGATCAAGTCAACCGCGAACTCTGCCACAACCTAGTGATGCTCCTGTGTGGACGAGATCAGGGAGTAGGCGGCATCTTGGCATGGTGTAGATGAGCCGAAAACTTACCGGAGTGCGGCAGAAAATGCGGCCAACAATGCGCCAATTGGCTTTCCCACTCTGCTGTGGCCCACCTTAGGGCTCGAATCTGACAGCAGGTAAATGACCTAAGCCACCTTGGAGCACTCACAACAAATTGAGACGGCTGCATACTGAAAATCTGATGGCACTGCATGATAAAAGAGTGTCAGGAGTCTGGGTCACCCAAAAGTCGGGCTGGTGGCGCGAGCTGTGTTTTAAGCATAGCCAAGGTGCCAGTAAATGGAGCGGGTGCCGGTGCCACGGGGGCTGGTTCCGTGGGTGCCTGCAGGACCGGGGCAGCATTCAGCGAGGGAGCACCTGTGGGGATTCTGTCACCAAAACATGTGCACAGGAATCCCATGATTTCCTGCATGCCTGCAGAGAGGTTTTGAATCTGCTGCTCCTGCGCCATTTGTTGGCAAGACACAGCAGTGAGAGGCGGGTGCATCCAAGGGGATCGATGTTAAATGCGAACGTGAGCAGAGCAAAGCCAAGATGTGTAATGCAGAGGGGAGGAAAACAGGCATGGTTGGGAGGCCAGAGGCAAGATAGTCAGGCGGAAACAGGTCAGAACCTGAGGGTTAAATATATCAGGGAAAACGCTTGAGTGTACTCATGGCAAGCCTTGAAGACAATCTGGTTGCAAAGGGGTGGTTCCTCGGTGGTGGAGGCGGCAATGCCGGAAGTGCTCAAGCGGGCAGACAGCAGGTATAGTGGGGAAGTGGGGTCAATTTCTGCATAGCAGTAAGGTTTCGAGAGTGGGGTGGGATCCACCCTTTTAGCCCAAGTGGGGTATTGCCTCAGGGATTTCCTCTTGGAGTAGTTGCGTTTTGAGAAACTAAGACCAAGTGAAAGTAATTCATGGTCAACCAACCAGGTCTAGTGATGCACTCTACCAATGATACATTTCATTTATTAAAGATAAGGTTATATCGTGACACAGGACACTCAAACCAAGAAAGAGATGAACAAGTTATTGGTGCCAAATAGTCATTAGGAATTGTTATTCCAAGTTTGTGTGCTTCATGTTGTGAATTTCAGCTAGTGAATTACTTTGCCACCCCAAATGTGCTATTGTGCCCATTAACTTTGAGAGAAGATCCTTTTTTCCAAGTATTATTATAGACGAAATAGGGACTTTAGTATAGACTACACAAAATTATAATGCATTGTGTAAGTTTTGGTGGACTACATAATGCATGTACCTATGTCTTTGTGTTATATATTATATATAGCTTTTATATAGTCATGTATATATATGTATATAGTGAGGAAAATAAGTAATTGAACACCCAGCTATTTTGCAAGTTCTCCCACTTAGAAATCATGGAGGGGTCTGAAATTGTCATCATAGGTGCATGTTCAGTGTGAGACACATAATCTAAAAAAAAATATCCAGAAATCACAATGTTTGGTTTTTTAACTATTTATTTGTATGATACAGCTGCAAATAAGTATTTGAACACCTGAGAAAGTCAATGGTAATATTTGGTACAGTAGCCTTTGTTTGCAATTACAGAGGTCAAACGTTTCCTGTAGTTTTTCACCAGGTTTGCACACACTGCAGGAGGGATTTTGGCCCACTCCTCCACACAGATCTTCTCTAGATCAGTCAGGTTTCTGGCCTTTTGATGAGAAACACGGAGTTTGAGCTCCCTCCAAAGATTCTCTATTGGGTTTAGGTCTGGAGACTGGCTAGGCCACGCCAGAACCTTGATATGCTTCTTACAGAGCCACTCCTTGGTTATCCTGGCTGTGTGCTTCGGGTCATTGTCATTTTGGAAGACCCAGCCTCGACCCATCTTCAATGCTCTAACTGAGGGAAGGAGGTTGTTTCCCAAAATCTGGCAATACATGGCCCCGGTCATCCTCTCCTTAATACAGTGCAGTCGACCTGTCCCATGTGCAGAAAAACACCCCCAAAGCATGATGCTACCACCCCCATGCTTCACAGTAGGGATGGTGTTCTTGGGATGGTACTCATCATTCTTCTTCCTCCAAACACGTTTAGTGGAATTATGACCCAAAAGTTCTATTTTGGTCTCATCTGACCACATGACTTTCTCCCATGACTCCTCTGGATCATCCAAATGGTCATTGGCAAACTTAAGATGTGCCTGGACATGTGCTGGTTTAAGCAGGGGAACCTTCCGTGCCATGCATGATTTCAAACCATGATGTCTTAGTGTATTACCAACAGTAACCTTGGAAACGGTGGTCCCAGCTCTTTTCAGGTCATTGACCAGCTCCTCCCGAGTAGTTCTGGTCTGATTTCTCACCTTCCTTAGGATCATTGAGACCCCACGTTCAAATACTTATTTGCAGCTGTATCATACAAATAAATAGTTTAAAAATCATATATTGTGATTTCTGGATTTTTTTTTAGATTATGTCTCTCACAGTGGACATGCACCTACGATGACAATTTCAGACCCCTCCATGATTTCTGGTAGAACTTGCAAAATAGCAGGGTGTTCAAATACTTATTTTCCTCACTGTTATATATATCAGCTTAACTTAACACATATAAGTGGTTCTACAACCTTGTTAAGTTTATTATTTAAATAGGGATTCTGACTCACTAAAGCACTACTTTTATGTTATACGCTTTCGGCAAACAGATGGACAGTTCAAATGGTTTAATAAGACATTAAAGATATTATTTGTAAGTTCATTCATTATGATGTTCGAAATTTAAATTTGTTTCTTGAGTTCTTTGTTCTGTTATTTGCAGTTTGAAATGTCCTGCAAGACTCTTAATTATTATTATTATTATTTTTATTTATTTTTTTACTATGAAAAAATGTAAATGTGATAAATATATGCCAAACGATAGTGATACAGTATGTATTTTTAAAGTGCCATGAAACTGTGATCAGACTATAACCTCCTGTGAGAGAACTACTCACAGGTGACTGCTGCATTTTTCTCTACTTTTGTCACCACCCAATGCAAAAGGCAATCAAAAAGGGGGTGCAGAAGTGTGCACAACATTAATATTATTTAGCTAACTGAAGTTGAGTTGTGTAGGACAATACTCATCTCTGCCACCTGGCATCCTTTTTGAGATTCTTTTTTGTTTGCATTATTTTACATATTGTTCATAACCTGATATTTTTTTTATAACCTGATATTTTACTCTGACAAATCCCATCTCTTCCATATACGACTTTAAGTGCAAAACAGGTTTGTAGACTGGTTCCTTGCCATATGAATCAACAATGTTTGAGTGACATTTAATAAAACTCAGTATCTCGCTACAGACCAATGCATAACGATGACATAATAATGACATATTCTTTGGCGAATACAGCTCTTCAAGAATATTCAACTGACTGCCACGGAGTATTCACCTTTCCAGAAGCCATGATGCAAACAAGGGAAAAATGTTGAAAAATGTCACATCGTCTCATTATGGTGTGGCAGTGGAGAAAGAATGCCTTCTCACAATGCCACATACAGAGGCAGAGCAGGCTGTCACAATGTGAGACTGCCACAGGGTAACGATGCATAGACGAGCAATGCGACATTCTTCCCAGGCAGTGAACAGGCTAATAAGATCCATGAACATACAAACATACACCTGCCACCTCTTCTGGGTTATCCAAATAGTCAAAAATAGAAGTCAAAATAGAAGTCTTTAATTGGCCAACTATTGCTTCCTGACTTTGTAAAACAATCATAGCCAGTCAATAATAATTCTGGCTGTTCTAGGTTGCACTCTTGTCCACTCTCTGCTGTAAATCACTGTAGAGCCATAATGAAAATAGTAAAATGATTCTGGCATTGTTGTATAGGTAATATTACCAATGAGACCTGGCCTTACTCATCTGTCTCTCCACATAAAACTTTGCAGTAGGGTTATATTAAAGTTTTAGAGTCAGATAATAGTGCTGATTACTGCTGATTCTACAGAAGCCCTAAAGAGTAAGGTAAAAAATAAAAATAAAAACTTAAATTATGTCAAATATTCATATTCATATACCTATATAATAATATTTTCATATACTTTTTTCCTCCAATACATAATAGAAAAAAATTCTGTCATCCATTCATTTTACCAGAGAGTACATGTGTGTGAATGAGAGGGAAGGCATTAGAGTGGTGCAGTTGCAGGAAGAAGAGGTGGAGAAGGTGGAGGAGTAATGCAAAGTAATAGAGGGTTATGGAGACGGATTTGGAAAAGCCGAAAGAAGAAGAACTACAAAAGTAATTTCCTTCCTATTAAGGTGCATCAGAAGATTAATGTATAAATGAAATGGCTAACAATTAGCAGGTTATATTAACTTTCTTGACAAAACATTTGTCCCCATAATTATTCTCTTTTGGGTCATGCAAAAACAAATTAGATGCTGATTTATTGCTAATAATTAAAATGTAAACAACTTTGGCCAAACTGGAATGAAGTCATTGATACGTAGTGTTTTAATATGCTGTGATTCTACTATATCTATGTATATACATTTGCTGTTCTTATATAACTATGAACTTATATAACTATGACCAATAGAGTACTGTTAAACTTGAGACATATGCAGACTTTAGGATATGTACTTTGACAAGCTGGTATACGGAGGTGGAAAGTAACGACGTACAAATTGTTACTGTACTTATGGTAACTTAGATTTTTCTGGTATCAGTACTATTTTTCGGACAACTTTTTATTTTTATTCAATACATTTTTACACAAATATCTGTACTTTCTACATTTTCAAAACAGGCTTGTTACTGTATATTTAATCTATTTGGTGAAATGTCAATATTTTTTCTTCTCACTGCAAGCTGTTTTTAGCCCATCAACCTTTTTCTTGCCATTTCTTGTCTCTCACACACCACAAACGTAGACTAGTTTATGAAGCTCACCGTGAGCAGGCAGAAGTCAACAAGAAGTTTGGGGATAACATGGATGAGACAGAGGGAGTCAGTGATGTAGACATGAATAAGGACAGACACATTCCTGATTACCATCATCTTTTTCTCTGCTTGTGTTCTATATGGTGGATGTTCAGCCTGAATACATTCATTAGATAACACATTAATTAGGGTTGTCAAAATGAACACATAAATAATGTGTTAATGCAAATTAATTTTAACAGCATTCATTTTTATTAACGCACTCATTTCAGTTTGACCATTTGTATAAAAAATATAAATACATATGTAACCCTCTGCGTCGGTGTGCTTCCCTGATTGTCTCTTTCCAACAGCAGAACCAACACTGCAACAGCCTTTTCACAAAGAAAATAGAACTGGCTTCATTACTTCATTCATTATATATGCATACATACACACATACATAAATTAGGGTTCAACTAAATATGGGTGTGGCCGTAGCTTGATAGTAAGTCATGGTTTACAAATTCACTGAAAAACAACAATAAACTACTGCATATTACAAAGATAAATGTTGGCTGTATCTAAAATAAAAATAATAAAACCATAAAATACACCATTTAACCTCAAACACAAAATGACATTACATAAAATATGCTGCACCACATGGAACACAGAAAACATGCAAAAAATATAAAAAAAAATACATAAATAAAACCAGCTGTCATAAATTATTTCACATACATGTTATTAAACCCTTTTTAGAACAATATTTTTCTTTCAATAACATTAATGGCTAATATAATTGGGTAAATTTAACAGATATTATCGAGAACAGTGATAATCCTCCTTACCTTTTCACAAAGGAAATAGAACTGGGGAAAACAGCTCCACCCTTGCAAATAAAACTTCTCAGAAAATTTACTTTTAATCAGTAACATTTGTTTTAGTCTCAAATCAGCACCAAAATCCATGATGCACACAATAAACCCTCTGGGGGTCATTTTGTGGCATTTTTTTCCTGAACGAACTGAAATTACTTTGACTTTTTAATCATACTCTGTTTTGGGTATGGTTTAACTAATAATAAACAACATTTGCATAAAGCTTCCATATTTGTCCATGCCCAATTAATGGCATGACTACATTAGGGGAACATTCATTCATTTCATTTAAGGTACATTTAGAACAGATAAAAAAAATGTACGATGTAAGTATAAGTTTTGTTTAATGTTGAGTTAACTAATGACAAGCTGAGTTAAGTCACGACAAGCATGCCATTATTAATATGAAGTAATGTCCAGTTACCAGCATCATGCTAAAACAGGTAGTAGTAATGGATACTTTTTACTTAAGTACATGTCAGAGCCCAAACTTCTTTACTTTAACTTAAGTAAAAAGTATAGTCAATACTTTAACTTTTACTCAAGTATTTTGAAACATGAGTATCTGGACTCCTATTTAAGTGAAGGCTGTGTATACTTTTGCCAACTCTGCTGCTATAGCAGTCTTCAGTTGCTTTATCTGCTCTGCTAATTTAATAAAAACTGTATTGTAAAAATGGAACAAACGGCAGCTACATCCATACCTGTGTAATAAATGTTAGCATGTTCTTGTATTTTCAAATAACCTTAACCAACCAAGACAAAATGAAACAAGTAAATGTAGCTGATTTAATAAAATAAAGCTAACTTAACATATTTCTTTCTTACTGAATAAATCTATAGCTCTGATAAAATACATCTTACTAAAATAAAATGAAACTTGAATTGTCTAATCCTTTTTTTTCTTTAATTGTTTGCCAGCTTTACCTTTAAAATAGGAAGGGAGCTATTTCAGACAACTGAGTCTGCTATTTGGCTCAGTTGCACAATCAGTCAGCTGTTGGTTGATTGTTGGAATAATTACTATAACACTAATTCTTGAGATATAGCACTAATTTTGGATGTAATAATATCAATAATAATATCATAATATCAATTCTATCATCTCTTTACTTAAGTAAGATTGCATAAGATCAGGTCATAGGACCTTTATTACCTTTATTAATACCCCATATGGAAAACATAAATTGACACAGGAGTGCAAGTAAAAATAATAAAATCAAGGAAATGCACAGCAATTAAGTACAATATCTCAAGTATGTTCCAACCCTGGTCTTATATTGATTATATTAAGATTTGAATTACTAAAAAAAACTGCAGAACTGCAGAATGCAAAATTAAAAATCCAATGATTTAAAAATCTCATTAAGCCCTATTTTCTTCACAATAAAACACAGATCAATCAATTACATGAAGTAATTTTGAATTAAACAAAAAGTTGGGGGATTCACTACTGTGTTGCATCCCCCGTATAACAGTTCATATATGTCAGAGAACATCTCTAGGTTACGTATGTAAACTTAGCTCCCTGAGGGAATGAGACGCTGCATCACAAAGGTTTGGGAAGAGGACCCCATTGTCCACACTCTGAAATAATGTGTGTAATCAGTCAAAATTGGACGTAAGCTGTCAACAGCAGGGTGACGTCACGACCAGGAAGTATAAAACGCACATGGGGTGGCAGTGTGGCATAGAGATGCAGCGTCTCGTTTCCTCAAGGAACTAGTGTTACGTACGTAACATTGAGATATCCCCTTTCAGGAACTCCAGCTGCGTCAAAACGCTTTGGGAACAAGTGTCCAATCACACCAGACTGACTCTTATTAAAAATGACAGTCCCCAGATCTGTCACTTCATGGGGATTTAATGCAGAATGACTTGCAGGGTACCTGCTCCATTTTTTCTTGGTACCTCTAGACCACCGTATTAATGGAACCGCTAAAGTGGACAGAAGGTGTGAGTGGGGCATCTAGCAGCACGGCCCTATCCCTGTCGGACATCGCCGAGAGGGTAAGCCAGACATGCCTCTCTGTAGAGATGAGGGTGGCCATGGACAGGCCAATGACCCTAGCGGTCTCCTAAGTGCCTCTGAGAGCCAGGTCTGCCGTACGGAGAAGCTCATGGAACTTCCAGAATTAAAACTTCAGATCCACAATTGGCTAGATCATGTGTGTAATCTGTAATCATGACCATGAAGCTATAAAAAGCACATAGAGTGAAGCTGGCACCGGCTTCTATAAGGGGAAGGAAGCACTGCAGGGACAGCGGCAGTGTGGCATCTCGTTCCCTTACTAAAGTTTTTCCCTTTAAGGAATTCAAGCTGTGTCAACAACGCTAAGTAAAAGGATGTTATAGAACTTGACTAAGGTCAGTGGGGTGGACCAGTCTGTAGCGTTGCAGATGTTCTGAAGGGACACTCCAAAGGACCAAGCCTTAGAGGCTGCCACACTCCTGGTTAAATGGAATCCAAGTGGAATCACATTAGTCGCTGCTGCCATAAGCCTGAGCAGTGTCTGAAACTGCTTGACAGTGGACTGCCCTTCTCTAAACCTCCTGATGGCCGTAGGGATGGACGCAATGCAGACAGGGGAAAGCTGCGAACGCATAAGGGTAAAATCCTATAAAACACACAGCTCCTTCATGTGATCGAGAATGACATCATTCAGTGACAAACCAGTCCTCAGATTTGATCTGAGACATGACCTGCTTGAGGGCGTCTATTTTGAACCTGAGTCTCATAAGCGAGCGGTTCAGCTGACATAGAATAGGACACAACCCCTTCGTCGTTTTTGGAAACTATGAATTACTGGCTGTAGAACCCACACTCTCTGCCTGATGGAGGACTCCTTGAAACCACCTCAATGGCCTCCTTCCTCAGGAGAGCGTTTACTTCTTGTTCCATGACCAGAGTCTGCTCGGTTCCCACCAGGGTGGAACAAACCCCGTCAAACCAGGGTTGGACAAACCCAAACTGAATTGTGTACAATCATGACACATCTGGTAGAACTTCCCAGGCTGCCAGGTACTCCATAAGGGTATGTCTCTCAAGACTGACCTCTGCTACGCCTAGAGCTGCGGCTATGCCCTGGTGCAGCTGGACTCCTGGAAAGCCGCCACCTGTTTCTTAGCCTCCTGAAACCTCTCGACTACTGCTTTAACAAAATTGCTGAATAGGCCAATTGGCATGAGGGGGGCCTCCAGCAGTCCACGCTATCCCTGTCAGACAGATCCAACAGGGTGAGCTATAGGTGCCTCTCTGTGGGGGCTAAGGTGTCCATAGACCAGCTGACGGCCTTACCGGTCCCTTTAGTGGCTCTGAGAGCCAAACTGCCACATGGAGGAGCTTTTGCACCTCCTAGCCGCCCAAGATGCCCCCCAAATTCAGCTCTTTTAACAGGTCGGCCTGATACGCCTGCAACACTGCCATGCTGTGCAGGCATTCAGCGGCCTGACCTGCTGAGGCATATGCCTTACCCACCATCACCGACATAGTATGCAGGGGCTTGATGGGCAATGTCAGGGTCTTAAGAGACGATGTGACAACCAGCAAGAAAGCCAGCTCTTCAACCCGGGGCACCACCCCATAACCATATTTTTTCAACCCCATGACGTTGGATTACAACATTGCTTTGGGGCTTAATGGGTGGGATGAAAAAGGTTTCGCCTAGGACCTGGACACCTCAGTGTGCAGGTCCGGAAAGAACAGAAGAACCCGATGAGGAGGTTGTGATGCTGGTAGCAGAAAGCACTCGTCAGGCTTACTGGATGGAGGGGCTTTCTACTCATCGGCTGGCCAAACTAGATCCAGCTTGGTAACAGCACGAGTCACAACCTCGTATTGTACCTCGTATATCATATTCTTATATTTAGCTCCTAAACTTTGGTATAGTCTTTGGAATAGCTGCTTAGTAATAGCTTTGCTTCCATTGTGAAAAGCGCTATAGAAATAAACTTGACAACCACCATGAGCCGCAGAAAGTCATGCTTCCAAAGCCCGTGAACGAGTGCTGGACCTTTGCAAGGTCCATTTGTGAGCCCCAGGAACTAGCGCGCCTCAGCAAAAGCGGGGCCAGAACTGCCAGGAGTAAGGGCACCCTCCTCGAAGAGAATTCTCCTTTGAGAACCGACTTAGCATGCTCCGCTCCCAGACAAGCCACACAATCCCACATGTACCCCCCCCACCCAGACTATAAATCGACATTGCATCCTGTCCATTGGACCCATAGGTACTGTGCTGAACATCCCCTTTTCGCTTTATAAAAATCAAAGTGTTTCAGTTGATTTTACATTATGGATATTGGAATTTGCCTATTCAGCCACAAGAGCATTAGTGAGGTCAGGCACTGATGCTGGGCAAGTTGGAACATGTAGTTGGCATCGGTAATAAAGCAAGATTATCACCACACCCTGGGTGAACTTGACACTGTGCCAAGTCCCTTGTTCACTCTAGTGTACTTGCCAATTATTCCCCCAAAATTAGACGAGAAAAGACAATGTGGCAATCGAGAAAAAAGATTGTCTGGAGGCTGATCTTGCATCACTGTCTGGTTAAATCTTGAAAGCCTAATTTATTGAATGCAGTGGCACGATTAGGCATTGTCATCACTAATTAATTATCTGCTTTGTTAGAGCCAACTATGAAAGCAAAGAACAGGCTGTTATGCATATTCAGTGTCATAACTGGCATGAAAAATGTAACATTTACTAACAGAAAGACTTCAAAGCCTGGAGTTTTACTGATTAAATCTGTTTTTTATATTCCAGTATATGATTAATTTTGGGATTTCTTTACGACAGATGGAAATACACCACTACAAGGCCAAGAAAAATGTTTGTGTCAAAACCATATGAGCTAAAAAGACTAAAAAATGTTATGCTTATAACACCAGCTCGTACCCAGCTCGGGCTAAAATTAGAGGTTCATAAAACACATTTCAACAGACTAGGTTTTCCTACAAAATATAAAAGAGGTTGAGACTGTATAGCTACATAAAGGCAGATATGATAGTGTCTTAATTACCATTACTCATTGAGTAGCAAAATTAATCCACCTTGCAGTCTCATTCTTTTTTCATCACTTGAATGCTGAATCTCATCAAATAATCTTTTTTAACCTAGAACTCAAATCATGGTTTTGATTAAGTTGATAAAATACTAAACAGAGTTTATATATTTATACCTTGTTCTAACAGTCCTATCATGACAGATCTAATCAAATGCTTAGTTTGAAATCATCTTGCTCTTATTGCAGAATCTATTTCCAAGTATGATGCATTCTTTTAAATCCATATTTGCTGGGTATAAATTCTACATTCCTGGTTGAAAATTGCATGCTGTGGTACTGAGGTTGTCTGATTATATATCCACTGGTAATCACAGGAAGCACGTGGCAGTCGCTGGATTTACCTAAATCTCTTCCTTAGCCATTTATTACTCAATGTCACCTTCAAAGATGAAGCTTCCTTCCTTATGTGACTTTGACATTGTCAGGGATCCCCCTGCCACGCCTCCCTTGGCCGCTGTCAGGGATCCCACGCCTCCCGCAGCCGCTGTCAGGGATTCACCCTGCCACACCCCCCTCGGTAGCAGTCACGCTGCCTCGTTATCCCGTGCCTGCCTTGACGACCGGCAGCTGTGGCTTATCTAGGTTTAGACTATATAAACTCATGTTCTCGAGTCACAGGCTGTCGGTTCTTGAATTGTCATGCTGGTGAATCCCGTGGCTGCTCGACCGCCAGCATTCCCCGCCGGTTCAACTTCCGAGCTCCGTTCTGTGTGGATTACTCTTAGCCGTTGGAGTTGTGCTGTCGTTTCCAAATTCTACTTTCGTTTGGATTACTCGTCTCGAGCGGATACCTTTGTTTGTTTCTCTCCTCGGCATGTGTGAGTGCTTTTTGGTTGGACTATTTCAATAAAGACTATGATTGAGTTATTTACGCTTCCGCGTCATCGGCCTGACAGACATCTAGAGAAGTCAATTTGCATTGAACTGCTGCCAGAAGAAAATCTGTGAACCAGCAAAGCTTCAATCAATGAATTATTTATTTAGGCCTGGTTTATTTGCAGTAAAATTAGTTTGTGAGTTAACCGAGTTGTGAGTTTTTCATAAATTTTTTTAACCAGGCTCGTTACTTTCAGTTTAATCTATTTGGTGACATGGTCAATATTTTTTCTTCTCATTGCTTGCTGTTTTCTGCCCATCAACCTATTTCTTGTCATTGTGCAGCTTTTTTAACCTACCACTGGTGTATCATTTCCTGGCTATCACACACCACAGACATACTGTAGGCGAGCCTACGAAACTAACCACAAGCAAGGCAGAAGGTGACAAAAAGTATGGCTAACATTCATTATGACAGAGGAAGTCAGAGATGTAAACATGACTGAGAACAGAGACATCCCGAATCACCTTACCAAAATTATCTTTGCTCTGCTTGTGTTCTATATGGTGGTACTTCAGCCTGGATACATTCATTAAGTAACAACATTGAACATTTTTGTATTGATATATTAATATGATATGAAGTCAGTTACCAGTATGATACTAAAACAGGTAGTAGTAATGGCTACATTTTACTTATGTACATGTTAGAACCCATAATAACTTGAGTGAAAAAGTTTAGTCAGTACTTCAACTTTAGCCAGAGTCTTAAAGAGTATCTGTACTTCTACTTGAGCAAAGGATGTGTGTACTTTTGCCATCTCTGATAACCATGGGATTTAAGCTTTCACACTTTTATGGGAAGGCTTTCCACTAGATGTTGGGGCATGGATGTAGGAATTTGTGTTCATTCTACCACAAGAACATTAGTGAGACCTGACATTGATGTGAAGTGAGAAAGTTGTCATGGCTGGCCCATTCAAGTTTTTTTAACTTCAAACTATGGCAAGCTATGCCTTTATGAACCATACTTAGATCACAGTGGCTGTGTGGCTGTCTGACAACAATTTGGCAATGATACACATTTGGAGGCTTTGGCAGGTATCCACAAACTTTTGGGTGAATAATGTAAATGACTAAACTGTAAATGCAGCTGCAATTAACAGACAAACATTTATTAAGTTAATTGGAATAAATCACAAAGCTAAACAATAATAAAATAGTACATTGAAATGGACATGACATTCCTACATAGTCATATTTAAGTAAAGACTTTATTTAAAATTGTGTTTTATCGTGTTATACTCATAGCAATTATACTTTTCTTTTGTCTAATTAACAAATTAGCATTTTGGTGCATTGATTGTTAGGAGCAGGACAGATGGATGGCAATTCAAGTTAGCTGGTTAAAAAAACACTAAGATCAAAATATTTATTAAGACTATAAGATAAATATTTAAATCACAGACATAGGGACAGGATATAGGGTTAAGAGAGGGTTGAGAGAGGGTTATGTGATGTGGGTAAGGACTGCAAATCCTGTGAGTTTCAGCCTGCAAGTTTTTAGGCTGTAGATAGACTGAACTTTAATAAATTTATTCATATTATAAAAAATATTAATGATTACATTTTTATGCCTGTTTCATCTGAACAGTGCAGTGACCTGACACTATATAATTTTATAAGATTATTTTGATACCTGGTCACCTCCCCTAATTGGCTTGTGATTGTATAACCATTAAGTAACAATGCAATAGTAATACCCTGTCATGTATGGGTTGAAAAAACAAATCAGAAGATAGATATTATAACAAGCTTTATGCTTCTTTTAGCCCAGTCATTAGGGTTGCACAAACCAGTGCACTCTTAGTGCCGGATAAATTAGTGCTTAGCCCGGATAAATGGGGAGAGTTGTGTTAGGAAGGGCATCCAGCATAAAACATGTGCCATATTAAATATGCAGATAAGGAATCAGACTTTCATACCAGATTGGTCGATGCCTGGGTTACCAACGATCGCCACAGGTATCGTTAGCCAACAGGGCACCAGTGGAAATTGGGCTACTGTTTGCCGAAGGAGGAGAAGAAGAGGAGGAAGATGTCTATAAAGATAGCAGAAAATGGAGAAGTGTATAAGAGTGGAGGTTAGGGTTGCTACATTAAATGTTGGTACTGTGACTGGTAAAGGTAGCGAGGTAGCTCATATGATGGAGAGGAGAAAGGTAGATATGATGTGTGTTTAGTAGTCCAAGTGGAAAGGGAGTAAGGCCAGGAGCATTGGAGAGGGTTTAAACTGTTCTATCATGGTGTAGATTGAAAGAGAAATGGTGTAGGGGTGATTCTGAAGGAAGAGATTTGTAAGAGTGTAGTGGAGGTGAAGAGAGTTTCTGATAGAATGTTGAACGTGAAGCTGAAAATTGAATGGCAGATGATAAATGTCATCAGTGCTTATGCTCCACAAGTGGGTTGTGAGATGGAGGAGAAGGAAAAGTTCTGGAGGGAATAATGTGGAGTGGTAGAAGGTGTACCTAGGAATGAACGATTTTTAAGAAGAAGAAGGAGCATAGTGTGACATAAGAGTGGAGGAAGGTGCACACAGGTGAACTAAGTTCTATGCGGGAGATGCAACCTGAAAGAGATTGGAGACTGTAAGGTGTTGGCAGGGAACAGTGTAGCTAGACAGCATCAGATGGTGGTCTGTAGGATGGTTTTGGAGGTGAAGAAAAAAAGGAGAGTAAGGACTAAAAAAAGAATAAGATGGTGGAAACTAAAGAAAGAAGACTGTAGTATAAGATTCAGGAAAGAGGTCAGACCGGGGCTGGGTGGTGGTAAAGAGGTGCTGGATGATTGGACAACTACTGCAGAAGTGATAAGGGAGACAGCTAGAAAGGTACTTGGTGTGACATCTGGAAATAGAAAGGAAGACAAAGAGACGTGGTGGTGGAATATGGAAGTCCAGGAGAGCATAAGGAGAAAGAGATTGGCAAAACAGAATTGGGATCAAAAGAGTGATGAGAAAAGAAGGCAGGAGTACAAGGAGATGCACCAGCAGGTAAAGAGCGATATGGCGAAAGCCAAGGAAAGGGCATATAAGTAGCTGTGTAAGAAGTTGGACAATAAGAAAGGGGAAAAAGAATTGTAATCATTGGCCAGGCAGAGGGACCGAGCTGGGAGGGATGTGATGCAAGTTAGAGCATTAAAGGATAGAGACGGAAACGTGTTGACTAGTGAGGAGAGTATGTTGAGAAGATGGAGGGAAATTTTAGATGGAGGGGATAAATGAGGAAAATGAGAGAGAGAGAAGGTTAAAAGCTGTGGAGATTGTGAAGCAGGAAGTAGATAGGATTAGTAAGTAGGAAGTGAGAGCAGCGATTAAGAGGATCAAGAGTGGAAAGTTGGTAGGACCTAATGAAACACCGGTAGAAGCATGGAGATGTTTAGGAGAGATGGCAGTGGAGTTTTTAACAAGATTGTTTAAAAGGATTTTGGAAGGTGAGAGGATGCCTGAGGAATAGAGAAGGAGTGTGCTGGTACCAATCTTAAGAATAAGGGAGATGTGCAGACCTGCAGTAACTACAGGGGAATAAAGTTGATAAGTCACACCATGAAGTTATTGGAAAGAGTAGTGTAAGCCAGGCTGATGGTATGCCGAGGATGAGCACCACGGATGCATTATTTGCTTTGAGAATGTTGAATTGGAGAAGTATAGAGAAGGTCAGAAGGAGTGTGTGTTTGTGGATTTAGAGAAAGCTTACGACAGGGTGCCGAGAGTGGAGTTGTGGTATTGTATGAGGAAGTCAGGTGTGTCAGGGAAGTATGTGAGGGTGGTGCAGGACATGTATTAGGACAGTGTGACAGCAGTGAAGTGTGCAGTAGGAACGACAGACTGGTTTAAGGTGGAGGTTGGATTGCATCAAGGATTGGCTCTGAGCCCTTTTTGGTTTGCAGTGGTGATGGCCAGACGAGGTCAGACAGGAGTCTTTATGGATTCTCCATGATGTTTGCAGATAATATTGTTATTTGTGGAGAGAGTAGGAAGCAGGTTGAGAAGAGCCTGAAGAGGTGCAGATATGCACTGGAGAGAAGGGGAATGAAAGTCAGTAGGAGTAAGACAGAGTACATGTGTGTGAATGAGAGGGAGGGCATTGGAGTGGTGCGGTTGCAGGGAGAAGAGGTGGAGAAGGTGGAGGAGTTCAGGTACCTGGGATCAATAGTGCAAAGTAACAGAGAGTGCAGGATAGACAGGATTAGAAACGAGTTTATTAGAGGAACAAAGCGTGTAGGACGTTTTGGAGACAAGGTGAGGCAGGCTCGATTGAGATGGTTTGGACATATTCCTCTGCAGAGGAGGGACATGGGGTATATCGGTAGGTATGTGGTGAGAGAAGACATGCAGGTGGTTAGGGTGTAAGAGGCAGATGTACAGAACAGGGGGTATGGAGAAGGATGATCCGCTGTGGCGACCCCTGAAGGGGGAAGCCGAAAGAAGAAGAAGAAGTAGATGCTTCTTTTATTTTTGATTGGTGTGTGGTGTTGTGTGCTCTTATTGAATTCATTTAACACTATGTTTACTTTTCAGTCAACATTAAAACTGGCCTACCCATTGGAACCTCAGGCATCAAAAACAGGGTGATCCAATCACTGTTAGACTCCTCAATTACACCCACTTAGGCCACAAATTATGCCAAACCCCTTATTAATTTGCAAATGGTGAGAAGTCTCAGTGTGGGTCTCTGAAAGTCTTTCTGCACCCTCCACTGATAAGGAGCTAACATCAACAGACTCCCAAGCCAGGGCTGCACAAATTTCATACCAATCTTTGCTACTGCAACAAAGATTTCTTACATAAATACCAGACAGTTTCTGGTATAACTGGCAAGAGCAGATAATCTTGAGCATTTCTATTTTCCCATAAATCAGGGTAAAAGATTTGAGATTCTACAGTGTGCCTGTGAGCTGTACATAGAAAAAAGAGTGATGGAGGGAGCCATGAAGGGAGGCATAGTGTTGACAATGGACCAACTATACTGAAAAAAAATGATAAATGCAACACTTTTGATTTCGCCTCCATTTTTCATGAGCTGAACTCAAAGATCTAAGACTTTTTCTATGTACACAAAAGACCACCTCACAGGTATGGAATATCAAAATGCTGATTAGACAGCATGATTATTGCACAGGTGTGCCTTAGGCTGACCACAATAAACGGCCACTCTAGAATGTGCAGTTTTACTGTATTAGAGGGTCTGGGGGGTCTGAAAACCAGTCAGTAACTGGTGTGACCAACATTTGCCTCACAAATTTTGAAAACAGGGATTATTCTATGAAGAAAACATCTATCTAAAGTGCTAAATGGCATCGAATGTGAGGATTTGCTCACTCAATTCGTTTACGACAACAAACTGCAGTCAGGTCAAGACCCCGATGAGGACGACAAGCATGCAGATGAGCTTCCCTGAGACGGTTTCTGACAGTTTGAGCAGAAATTCTTTGGTTGTGCAAATCAATTGTTGCAGCAGCTGTCCAGGTGGCTGCCTTCAGGCAATTTCGGAGGTGAAGATGCTGGATGTGGAGGTCCTGGGCTGGTGTGGTTTCATGTGGTCTGCGGTTGTGAGGCCGGTTGGATGTACTACCAAATTCTCTGAAACGCCTTTGGAGACAGCTTATGGTAGAAAATGAACATTCAATTCATGGGCAGCAGCTCTGGTGGACATTCCTGCAGTCAGCATGCAAATTGCACTCTCCCTCAAAACTTGTGGCATCTGTGGCATTGTGCTATGTGATAAAACAGCACATTTTAGAGTGGCCTTTTATTGTGGCCTAAGGCACACCTGTGCATTTTGATATGCCACACCTGTGAAGCGGATGGATTATCTCGGCAAAGGAGAAGTGCTCACTAACACAGATTTAGACAGATTTGTGAACATTATTTGAGAGAAATAGGCCTTTTGTCTACAAACTCGATTCCAAAAAAGTTACAACACTGTACAAATTGTGAATAAAAACAGAATGCAATGATCTCAAAAAAGTTGGGACAAGGCCGCGTTTACCACTGTGTGTGTCAGGCGGAAGAACATGCCGGAAACCGAAGTGCAACAAAACAAAGGTTTTAATGAAATGCAAAAGGCAAAGAGAAGAAAACGGTGAACCAAACAGAAACTACAGGTTCGACTAAACCTGGTGAATACAAAGAGCAGAGAGTTCGTAGAACTTGTAAAGTCCAGCAAACTAAAGTAAGCCAACACAGGGCAGGACATCTGTGGCTTGGGTAGTCTGACGTGGTTCTCCAGCCTAAACTGTAAAACGGACGGTGAGCTAGTTGGGGAACTGAGGTTATAAAGGGTGGAGGCTGATGAGTGCCAGGTGCAGGTGGTTAGTAGGATGGAAAGCTACTTGGAGTGATAGGTGGGTTTGGTGAAGGTGTGGCTGGTGGATCCCTGACAGTGTGGCATCCCCTCTTCTTTTTGTAACAGTCTGGGGACTGAGGAGACAAGTTGCTCAAGTTTAGGAATAGGGATGGTGTCCCATTCTTGTCTAATACAGGCTTCTAGTTGCTCAACTGTTTGAGGTCTTCTTTGTCGCATCTTCCTCTTTATGATGCGCCAAATGTTTTCTATGGGTAAAAGATCTGGACTGCAGGCTGGCCATTTCAGTACCCAGATCCTTCTTCTATGCAGCCATGATGTTGTAATTGATGTAGTATGTGGTCCGGCATTGTCATGTTGGAAAATGCAAGGTCTTCCCTGAAAGACATAATGTCTGGATGGGAGCCTATGTTGTTCTAGAACTTGGATATACCTTTCAGCATTGATGGTGCCTTTCCAGGTGTGTAAGCTGCCCATGCCACACGCACTCATGCAACCCCATACCATTAGAGATGCAGGCTTCTGAACTGAGTGCTGATAACAACTTTTAGTCCGGATGACATGGCGTCCCAGTTTTCCAAAAAGAACTTCAAATTTTGATTAGTTTGACCCCAGAACAGTTTTCCACTTTGCCACAGTCCATATTAAATGAGCCTTGGCCCAGAGAAAATGCCTGCACTTCTGTATCATGTTTAGATATGGCTTCATTTTTAACCTATAGAGTTTTGGCTGGCAATGGCAAATGGCACGGTGGATTGTGTTCACCTACAATGTTTTCTGGAAGTATTCCTGAGCCCATGTTGTGATTTCAATTACAGTAGCATTTCTGTATGTGATGCAGTGCCGTCTAAGAGCCTGAAGATCATGGGCATCCAGTATGGTTTTCCGGCCTTGACCCTTACGCACAGAGATTGTTCCAGATTCTCTGAATCTTTGGATGATATTATGCACTGTAGATGATGATAAGTTCAATCTCTTTGCAATTTTTCTCTGAGAAACTCCTTTCTGATATTGCTCCACTATTTTTTGCCGCAGCATTGGGGGAATTGGTGATCCTCTGCCCACCTTGACTTCTGAGAGACACTGCCATTCTGAGAGGCTCTTTTTATACACAATTATGTTGCCAATTAACCTAATGAGTTGCAAATTGTTCCTCCAGCTGTTCCTTATATGTACATTTAACTTTTCTGGCCTCTTATTGCTACCTGTCCCAACTTTTGGAATGTGTAGCTTTCATGAAGTCCAAAATGAGCCAATATTTGGCATGACATTTCAAAATGTCTCACTTTGATCTTTGACTTTGATATCAACATTTGATATGGTATCTATATTCTATTGTGAATAAAATGTATGTTTTTGAGATTTGTAAAATATTGCATTCCATTTTTATTCACAATTTGTACAGTGTCCCAACTTTTTTGGGAATTGGGTTTGTACATAGAAAAAGTCTTAGATCTTTGAGTTCAGCTCATGAAAAATAGGGGCAAAAACTAAGGTTTTGCAATTATAATATTGTTCAGTATATGTTGTTCCTGCCAGAAGCAAGAGAAACTGTGTAAATAATTTTTTTCAAGAATTCCTTTGGTACTTTACTCCTTTGCTTGCATTCACTGCAGACAGGAGTCCTTGAGCGGTTGCACAAATTTCTAAGTGGCAGAAGTAACACTTTCACTGGAAACAGCTGGTCTGTTGCAGCATTGCCTTCCTCTAAATCTTGTACTCTAGCTATGCCTGTGGCACCAGCAGCTGTGCAATGAGCTGGGCCTCCCCCATGACAGCAAAGGGAAGGATGACTTAAGCCCACTTGTATGTGGGTTTTGCCTATGCATATGTTGCATAGTCAACGATTTCCAAGAAGGCCTCCAGAACATCTGTAGAGGCTGTCATTGTGAGCCAGTCTGGCAGGAGGGCCACAAAGGGAGGTGCTGCAGCTGGAGGCTGGTCATGGAGAGCCATGTTGATGTGTCTGGTTGAAGTTGGCGAGGGACTTAATGATGATGCTGAGCAGAGAAATTCCATGATTGCATCTAATACCTCCTCTCAAATTTTATCAAGAATTGCACTTTTATTTTACATTTTTCTCACTTTCTCAAAGCAAACACATGCACAAACACACACATACACAGCTCTCTCTCCATTTCACAGTATGCATTCATTATAAAGCTCAGTCAAAGTATGATCCAAATGTTTAATGAGTTTCATATACAATAAAAACAATTATTTTCTTAATTTCACTCTGTCTAATTTTAACATACCTTTTTTCAGGCGTTTGCACAAGACAGTTTGTAAATCTTACCACAAATACAGCCCCTGTACAATATATATTTTTTGTATTTACCTCACATTTATGTAAACTTCTTTGTCTATGCACTCTCTTTAAGATAATGTTATGTTTTTTTTTGTTTATCACGTTAACTACCAGAGATTGGCATCTGTTGAAGGACGGAATTTAATCCCATGTTCCCATGAACTCAGAACAGGCAGTGACTAGGTTTACTGTGAGTGAAGAGACTCATAATCATGACTCACTCTAGAGCCAAGAACATTATTTTGTCAGTAAGGTAATATAACATTGATATTGAGTGAGTGGTATTAATGACACAGGAACAAATTAAAGTATAAATTAATAAAATTATCCTTTCTATATATGTTAAAGTGGAAAGATTATAGACAATCCTCAATGGGATTTTAATACCATTGGCATGCAAATGACAGTCAACTCATCCTCTCTTTCCCCCCACTGACATTCATGTTTCTGCTTACATTTCAGCAGGTCTGGCAGACATCTAATCATGGATGGCATTTTATCAAATGAAACTTAATCCCAGCAAAACTGAACTCCTGTTCATCCCAGGTGATTCATCCCCACACCAGGATCTTATGATCTTCCTGGACTCTTAGATCTCACCTTTAGTCACTTCACAGTGCTTAAAGAATAAACTGTCTTTTTTTCTCTAATTTTGCATTTCTAACATGCCCAAATCCATTTTTTCACAACATCTTGCAGCTGCCAGCATCAGATTTAAAACACTGAAGTTTACCAAAAAATGGACCAATACCTTATAGATTTTACCACAATTTGCACAGAACCATGCTTCACTAGAGAGAAAACAGGAAGATGGGAGGAGATGCAAGATGAAAACCAGATTTAGAGAGAAATTGTGGACAAGAAGAAAATAAAAAAAGTAGAGCCATGCAGTGATGCTTGTTGGTGACATTGGAACCGCTTCTCCTGCAACAAATGTGAGAATCTGTTTGAAGAACTGCTGCAGCAACACCATTTAGAGAGCTCCTTTTGTAACCAACTCCTCAGTTACCATTAAATGCAGACAGGAGTCCTTAAGCTGCTGCACTCATTTCTAAGTGCCAGAAGTATCACTGTTGCACTGGAAACAGCTGGTCTGTTTCAGCATTGCCTTCTTCATAAACTGGTCCTCCAGCTACACCTGTGGCACTAGTAGCTGTCCAATGAGCAGCAAGTGGAGGAAGCCTTAAACCCACCTGTCTTTTCCCATGCATCTTTCACATGTTCAAAGAGTTCCAAGAAGGGCTCCAAAACATCTGTGGATGCTGTTTTTGTGGGCTAGCTGGAGTGGTCACAAAGGAATGTGCCTCAGATAAAGCTGCCTGCATTAGATTTAAAACACTGGCCAATAATGCTTGCAAAAATGGACCAACACCCACATACCTCAAAGATTTTCTTGCACAGCACCATGCTCATTATGATTATCTGGTCCCAATATCTCTCATTGTACAAAGTACACTTATCTGTTCAAATGATGTCTAAAGACCTACCTTTTCTGGAAATACTTTAATTAGCACATTTTTATAATGATATCTCCAATAGTGCTGGTGTTTGCTGATGGTATTTTCAATCTGGAACTTGGGTCGCTGCCCCCAGGGGATGTTCTCTGGGGGAAGCCACCAGAAAGCCCACTCTACACTACATCTGGCCTCTCCCGACTTTCAAGGTGTTCTACCTGGTGGCGGGCTGCCTCAAGTACGCTGTAGAATCTAGTGCTGGTTTAACTCCCGCGCTAATGATGCCGCAGGAGTGAAACCAGCACTAGATTCTAAAAATAGAAAGAAGCGTTGAAGGGGTGCAGGCAGAGTGGCCTGTAAATGCAGCATCTCATTCCCTCAGGGAACCAGGGTTACATATGTAACCTAGAGATGTTCACATTCAGGAACTTGAGCGGTGTCAACAACGCTTTGGGACAAGAGTCCAATCATGCCAGACTGATAAGTCCCTGTCTTGGAGAGAAACTCCAGAGGACAAAACATTAGAGGCTGCCACACTCTGAGTAGAGTGAGCTCTGACATGTAAAAGAGCAGGGTGACCAGAGAACTCACAGGAAAATAAAACAGCATCCAAAATCCACCTGCTGAGCATCTGCTTATTCGCAGTGATACCTCTCCTGGGAAGGCTATAGCAGGACAAACAGCTGCTCCGACTTCCTCTACAGTTCCGTTCTGTGGACCAGTCGGTTTGCTTCTCCTGGTCTGGGGCCTAAAAGGGAGTAGAAAATAATGCCTAAAGCATAACAGGTCATGGGAAACCAAGTGAACATATCATGGTCTAGGGTAGAGGAAGGCACTAGCCATGCCTGGAGTGAACTCCAGAGAATTTCTCAGAGAATTAGAATTTCTCCTGTTTTCTTGAGAGAGGAGATGGCCAAGTAGAACACAGTCTTGACTATGTCTATGGCACAGTCTTGTCTATAAGGAACCTTAAAGGCAACTATTTCAATAACTCAAAGGGAGGCTCATAGAGGGCCTACAAGTCCCATGCAAGCATGCTAGATTGTACCAGAGGCCTCAGCCGGACACGTAAACCTTCAAGGTGGAAGGAGCCAACCCCTTGGCGAACTGTTCTTGAAGGAATTCCAATCCTAAGCCGACCAAGCAGTAACTGGTTTCAAGTGGTGGTGTTCACACCAAACCATGAACAGACACCACCTTGCGGACTGTTAAGCATCTGTCATAAGCATTACGCAATGACCAGGAACTCCGAGCACAGGGCCCTGAGACAGGAACCCAGGATCTCTCCACACATCTAAGGCTTGTCGCATGACCTTGATTGTATGGAGTGGATTGCCCTCCTAGAGAACCCTTGGGCTCTGAGCCAACACTGGGGGTATCATGTGCAGGAGGCCAAGTGGAAACACATTGTACACTGCCGCCATCAAACCCAGCAGTTTTTGAAACTGCTTCACAGTGAATGACTGTCCCTCCCTCACTCTCTGGACGGCCATAAGGATGGATTCAACACCACCGGTGGACAACTGTGCCCAGATAACTGTTGAATCCTATACTATGCCTAGATAGGTGGTTCTCAGAAATGGAAAGAGCAAACTCTTTTTGGCATTCAGCCCCAATCCCAGCACCTTCATGTGGGCAAGAACGACATCTCAATGTCGGACTGCCAGCTGCCCTGATTGAGCCAGTATTGGTAAGCTTTGACCCTGAAAGCAAACCTCAGGAGGTCCCATGACCAGAGCCTGCTCAGGCCCACCTGGGTGGGGCACACCCCATTAAACTGGGGCACACTCCATTAAACCGGGGCAGACAAGACTGCTGTCTACTGTGCAGCTGTTTATATTCATTATATTCTACCAGTGCAATATGGCTGGTAGAATATAATGTTACAAAACAACTGAGACCACACACAAAAAAAAAAGTAAAAGAGCTGGAATCTCAGGCTTGATTCTACACTATTGGCAGGTGACCGGTAATGTTTATTATCACCACCTATCATTTCAAACCTTTTATTTCCAGCCAGTAGCATTATGGAAACAAAATGATTAGTGGAAAATGTTGCCAATGAGTGCAGAATTCTAACGATATATGGGAGGATTTTATTTACCACTTGGGTGAGTTTTTGGTTTTATTACTCTTTACAAACTCATACTGGTCGAAGCAGCACACATGCACACAAACCCAGAAGTAGTTGCAGCTTTCAGTTCTGCTCAAACAGCTGTTTTTAGCTCGTGCTAACTTATTTTTGAAGATATTTAAATTGTGTATGTAGCCCATTTTTATCAGGAACTGTTGACATTTAAATTAAGGTAGGACATTTTTAGCTGTGAGTCCCAAAATCTGTGGCAAAGGCTGACAGGCTAAATTACAGTCTTTTTTGATCATACAGATAAGAACAATACATCATTAAAATCAGTAAAATGTCTTCTTTTATTTGTATACAATTATAATAACAACAGAACTCTGTGCTTTTGTAAAATAAAGTGAACAAACATGTGCACTCTTTGCCATGTCATCTCCATTCACAAACACATAAATAAAACAACCTGAATATCAGTGATTATTTGTCTCACAGACAATAAATATATGTATAGAAAATTAAAAAATGTATTTTACTTAAATCACATTTACATAGAATACAAATATTTTTGGATTATGTAATTGGAATAAATAACATAAATCAGTATGATTTATACCATAAATCGGTATGATTAAGCTAAAAGCTTCTTGACTTGACTTGAAGAGTTTCCGTGTGGAAACATATAACATGTCAGAGCCCAAACTTCTTTACATTTACTTGAGTAAAAAAGTATAATAAGTACTTTTACCCGAGTATTTTAAAACATAAGTACTTCTACTTAAGTAAAGGACGTGTGTACTTTTGCCACCTCTGCTTAAGTACATTTGAAAGCAAATACTTGTGTACCTTTACTCAAGTGAAAGTTTATAGGAGTAGCATGTTTACATTTACTGTAATATTTTACCTACTATATATTTGTCCTCAAGTACATGGTTTGTGTACTTTGTCCACCACTGTCTGTGAGCGGCAGCAGGAGAAAGGGTCAGTGAAAGAAGTGCGTCATGAAGCAGACACACGAAAAGTGAACAGGAGTCAGGTCCATTTTTTACTTTTAACAGTGTCCCAACTTTTTGGAATTTTTAAAATTGCTAATTTTTTTAATTGAAAAGCACGGCATAGTGGAGGCGCAGCGTCTTGTTCCCTCAGGGAACTAGGGTTACATATGTAACCTAGAGACATTCCCTTTCAGGAACTTGTGCTGCGTCAACAATGCTTTGGGAACGAGTGTCCAATACCGAGACTGACCAGTCACTGCCTAGTGTGTGTGGACACAGCTAGGTCAAATGGGCAGAGGGGCCAGGAGAGGTCAAGGTTATAGAACCTGATGAAGATCAGCAGGGTGGACCAGCCCCCAGTGTTGCAGATGTCCTGGAGTCCGATCGTGGGACGGCTAAGGGTACCTTGTGTACAAGACCACTGAGGTTTTGCTTGTACGTATACACACACAGTGACCTCTGAGGTCCGGGAGAAAATGCTTCAAAGCTAGCAGCACAGCCAACACAACAGCTGTGCCACAACAGATGGGGCCCTTACCATAGACCTAGGGTGGAATGGCCACTCATGACTGCTTCCCACCCCGTGGGGGATGCATCCGTTGTAAGCATTAGGCGACGCTCGGGAACTCCCAACAACCTGGACTCTCTGTCTGATTTAGGGACCACCTCGATGGCCTCCTTTCTCAGGAGAGTGTCAACTTCTGCTTCCATGACCAGAGCCTGCTCGGGTGCCACCAAGGTGGGACACACCCCGTCGAACCAGGGCAGACAAGATCCAAAATGAATCTTGTAGCCCCTGTCTACAGTGCACACCCACTGAGACACTTCTGGCAGAGCTTCCCAGGCTGCCAAGTATTCTCTTAAGGGTATCAGTCTGTCGAGACTGATGTCTGGCATGCCTAGAGCTGGGGCTATGCCCTGGTGCAGCTCTAAGATCCTCAAAGGAGACCACGAATTCTGCAGGTCTGGTACAATGCCGAGCAGAAATTGAGGAGAGAGAGTCCCACTATGTTGGAGTACAAGGAGGATTGGAACTGAAAAAAACGGGCTGAATACGGCCTATCCCAGGACCCTGGACACTTTGGAAAGAAAGGCAGACCCCGAAATTGTGACATAGGTCGAAGAAAGCTTTCATCAAGCTTACTGGATGGGCAGCTTTCTGCTCATCGGCCGGCCAAACAATCAAGTTTGGCTATGGCACGGGTCACAATCTCCAATAGCTCCTCGTAACCTAGCTCGCAGAGCATGCCCCCCTCTTCTCTGAGAAAGGGAGGCAGAGCTGAATGCTCTCGTCACAAGCGGAAGAAACTTCCAAAAGGCGTGCTTCCAATTTGCGAGCGAGTGCTGGACCAGGCAGGTAAGAAAGAAAAAAAGGGACAAGCCCATTTCTAATCTCTCTGCCAGGTCAATCTGCAAGCCCCAGGAACTAGCGCGCCGCTCCACCTCAGTAAAAGCAGGGCCAGAACCAGGAGGAGTGAGAGCACCCCCCTCGAGGAGTGCTCTCTGGGAGCAAAACAGTTGCATAGACACGGGCACTATGAGCACAGCGCAGCATGCGCAGATTATGCACAGAACATGCAGAGAATGTGCACAGACAGCTCCCTCAGGAAGCAACCTAACATGCTCCGCTCCCAAGCAAGTGACGCTCGGCTGTTGCACAGTTAGAAGATTGCTTGCTTATTCTTTTTTCTGACATTTACCAATTACCAAAAACCTGTAAGAAACACACACATAGAGTGCTTTATGAACAAACAGAAGCTGGCTTCACCCCGCTGGTGACACAGCGCTTTCCATTTGGCAGATTCAGAGCGTGGACAAAGCGGAATCGTTCCCAAAGCATTGTTGACGCAGCTCGAGTTCTTGAAAGGGAATGGGAATAATTCTGCAAAATAAATCATTACATGGGCTCAGAAAGACCTCCAGAAATCACTGTCTATGAACTTTGTTTGCTGGGAGACTCTGTGTTCACCATTTTATATATGCAGTGGAACATACTAAAAACACTAATAAATAAAAATATAAACAAATGTAAAGTGAAAGAATATGTGAAAAAATGCTTGTTGGTACTATTTTGTAATAGATGTTATTTATCCAACAACAGATTATCATCAATAACATAAAAAAAAAAAAATTATCAGTCACTGGGTACAAAAAAAAAAAAAAAGAAATATTAGCTTTGTTGTGCTTTGTGCATGCTTTTATCATAAAACTTTCAAACAAAGTTTCATACAAATTAATTTCACATAATTTATATTTAAAAAAAAGGAGAAACCTTTTTTGCTTTTTAAGCAAAAAAATTTCTTTAGAAGTTAGAAGTGTCTATCAGAAAATGTTTTGTGGTTGGAAAATGCTAATTTGACCATACACTGATCCTTTTAGAATGTACCTGAAATAGTATTTCAAATTTTAAGTGTTCGAGGGTTATTTGAACCATGTTAAATTCAAGAGTTTTGCTCAATGACGGCACATTAGCAGTTCCAAGATTTACACTTGCAGTGTTCCATTACTTCCCTATTTCTGCCAACATACCAAGCGAAAGTTTTTTAAACCCAACTTGATTATTATATATATATATATATATATATATATATATATATATATATATATATATATATATATATATATATATATATACATACATACTATATAGTAGTACAAACACACATATATACATGTTCCCATACACACTGCACTATTATATTAAGCATGAAAAAAGTGGTGCTTTTTTTCGCGAGCAATTTAAGCAAAAAAAAAAAAATGTTGCTGCAGGTCCTAACACTAAGGGTGTTAGAAACTCAATAGTTTTTCTTGCTTAGTTGGCATAAAAGGCAAACAGTTACTGAGGAGTAAAATAAGCAGAGCAATGTTGTCTGCTCTCATCCAAAACAGATTTACACTAATAAGGCACTTCAGTTTGAAAAGATCAGCAGCCACGATTCACACGTTTACTGATTGTGAGAGAAGATTAGTCCTGGTGAGTCATCTTTTCTAAATACATCTCACCACCAAGAAGGCAGAGGAAGTATCATGTATAATACAACCTAATAAGCTTTAAATTATTATGTTTTGGGGAAACTAGAGGCCTTTTCCCCCACTGTACACACATTCAATATTGCTTTCATCATTAGCTGTTGGAAAGGAGTCAAATCATGATTAATGAGCCTAGCTCAAACCCATTATAAACAGAGTTCATATAAGCTGTAAGTTTTTCAGTACTTACGGTGCATGAATCATCTCTCTCTCTCTCTCTCTCTCTCTCTCTCTCTCTCATATATATATATATATATATATATATATATATAGATAGATAGATAGATAGATAGATAGATAGATAGATAGATAGATAGATAGATAGATAGATAGATAGAAAGAAGCACCTCGACCAGGACGAACACACATGCACCAGAGAGAGCCGAATGTCAGGAAAATCACGTTGTGTCTTTATTTGTCGTTTACAGGAGTGACAGGGGAAAAGGAAAAGTGCAATTTTGTATTGCACTGTGAATTAGTCCTTAACGCCGCGTCTGCCGGAGCTTCCGATGTAGCGCCGCTACAAATACGTGTTTTTCGCGCCCACGGCCTGTCCGAGGAGAGCTGAGTCTCAAACCTGTCTGGGCGGGTGGGTGCTCGGTGTCCTTGGCACGTAGAGATCTTTAGAAAGTCTTTGGAAGAGGGTCGGCGTATTCGCTGTGATAACTTGCGCTGCTCTTGCCGCTGTCGCTGCTTCCTGTTAAGAAAAAGAGAAACAAACCGTTTTCCACAACACGGGTGCTGATACGGTGCTGTCCATTTAGCACCCACCTGGCTGTTGTGTTGGAGCGCTTGACTGGTTTTGTGAACGGGACGTGATGCCGACGTCACAGTACCCCCCCCGAGCTCTGAACCTACTGCCAGCAAAGATTGAGCCCAGAGATTGTGCCTTCGTGAGAGAGCGTCTGCATTGCCGTTCATGCTTTCAGCCCGGTGCCATACCTGAAATGAGAAGTCCTGTATCGACAAAAACCAGCGGGTTACTCCAGCATTAGAATTTTCGAATTTTTAGCTCTCACCATCACACCATCCATTGCAGAGGAGCATGTTCCATCACCAGGGTGAATTGTCGGCCCTCTAGGTAGTAGCGCAGTTCTTCAACCGCCCACTTGATGGCCAGGGCTTCTCGCTCCACCATAGCGTACCTTTGTTCCGCTGGCGACAGTTTCCTGCTTACGTCCAGCACCGGGTGTTCCTCCCCATCGAAGCTTTATAAGAGGACAACTCCCAGACCGGTCTACCCACGTCTGTGTGGACCACGAATGGCAAACTGAAGTCAGGGTTTCGCAGCACTGGTTTGCTGGTTAATGCCTTCAGCGCCTGAAACGCCTGCTCCGCCCTCTCCGACCACTGGACCCACTCAGGCTGTCCCTTCTTCGTTAGATCTGAGAGGGGGGATGCTATGGAGGAAAAGTAAGGGAGGAACCTTCTATAATAGCTTGCCAACTCTGAAAAGGATGTACCTGTGTCTTCGATGTGGGACAGGGATATGCCTTCACCTTCTTTTTCAAAAGGCCCCTGCCAATATGGTATCCCAGATACTTTGCTTCGGTCAGCCCCAAGTGGCATTTCCATGGGTTTGCCGTCAGTCCAGCCTTACTGAGTTCTCCGAGCACTTCGCGTAGATGGTGAAGGTGGTCTGCCCATGTTCTAGAATGTATGACCACGTCGTCCATGTAGGCAGCTGCGAAGTAACAGCCGTTCAATGAGATCGTCCACTCTGGGTAGCTGGTAGCTGTCGAACTCAGAGACCTGGTTGAGCTTACGGAGGTCATTGCAGAGCCTTAAGCTCCCATCCGGCTTTGGCACCACCACTATGGGGCTAGACCACAGGCTGGCCGAGTGCTCAATTATTCCATCTTGCAGCATCTTCTCTACCTCCTCTTCAATAGCACGGCGGCGGGCCTCTAGGACCCTGTAGGGACGTTGACGAATTATCAACCCTGGTGGTGTTTTAATTTCATGCTGCACCAGGTGGGTCATACCTGGAGTCGCAGAGAACAAGTCCATAAACTGGCCCGCAAGTTCCGTCAGGTCCTGTTGTTGCGCTGGCGTTAGCTCCTTCCCCCTGCTGACCAAGGCACACTCTACGGGATCTGTGGGGGATATGCAGAGGGCTGAAGTATGAGTGGGGTAGCGGCTGGCCGTTTCTACCCTCCACCTGTACTATTTGGCTCCAGCAATATTAAAGGTGGTCCTCTTTCTTCTGTTCCTGCCCAAAGTTGCCCTCATGGGACGCCTGGTGACACACATTGGAAAGAAGATTATTACTATTAACGTCAGACTCACCCTCTGCACCAGTGTCCTGCGCTTCTCGCGAGTGAGCCATCAATGCCGCATGGGTCTGTTTCCCCGACTAACGCAGCGGTTTCCGGTCCCCACCATGTCTTGTCGTCCTGCGAGCAATCACCTGCTGCCTCTGGAACCCTGGCCAGTTCCTGCCCAAGAGTAGGGGCACAGGTAGATTAGGAACCAACCCAATTACAAGCGGCCACTCACCATTGCCGTTCGCCACACGGACCTTGACGGTGGGCACCTCATTCACGTCTCCGTGCACACACACAACAAGTATAATTCCTGTTTTTTTTGGTCCCCCTGGCTATGACTGAGGGCCTGGCCAGTGTGACATTACTGCCAGAGTCTAGTAGTGCCTCTGTGATTTTATTATCCAGTTTCACACTGAGGGTCGGCGACCGGGGCTGTGTAGCCACATGCATGGGTCAGCCGGCCAGCCATGGTTTTCTTAACTTGGGCGCCTGCCCCGCACCTGGATCGGAGGGCATGGGTTCTTTCCTTGGAGAGAACACTCCGGCGTCAGCCCTGCTGGCCCTCCGTTCCTGCCGGTCGCTGTTCCGGTCTTGGCGCACATGTACTTGGTGTGGCTGGTAACGGCCCGTATTTCCTTCCAGGCTCAGTGTGGACAGTGCGCACTCTAATGCTTCAACCAGCTCCTTGGGGTTTTCCGGATCTCGCATCCCCACAGCCTTCCGTTCCTCGGGGAGTAATGCTCTTATAAACTTATCGGTGGACACCCTCTCCAAAATTTCGCCAGAAGTTTTCCTTTCCGGTTTGAGCCATCTATTCGTAATCCGCATCAGATTTTCTATCTGGGTTCTCGGAGCAATGTTGGGTTTGTACCCCCACTTATGGAAGTCTGCTGTGGCACTTCTCGCCCGACAGTCCGTAACGGCCCAGGATTTCTTCCTTTGGCAGATCATAGTTATCCGCCGTCTCTATCGGGAGGCTGTAGTAAGCCATTTGGGCATCCCCTGTGAGGTAGGGAGCTACGAGCCATGCCCACCCACGTTTCGTTCAATCCTCGTGTGCTGCAAAGCACTCAAAAGTATGTAGAAAAGTTTGCGGGTCGTCTTTTGCAGTCATTTGGCAAGTAGGCATTCGGCCTCCTGAGCCGGGCTGAGGACTGGATTTCTGTCCTCTGCATGCTTTTTCCAAATTTCCAGGAGTTCTTGAGTAGCTGTTTGGACTCCTTTTGCCAACTCCTGCACTGTCCTATCTGTTGCTGGAAGTTCGCTTCCAACAGGTGTTTTAAAACGGGATCCATGCTGTTTGACGGGGCGGGTATTTCCTGTTTCAGTGTTCAAAGACCCGCGTTCTCCACCAATGTGACTGGACAAACACACACACACCAGAGAGCCGAATGTGAGGAGAATCATGTTGTGTCTTTATTTGTCATTTACAGGAGTGCCGGGCGAAAAGGAGAAGTGCAATTTTGTATTGGACTGTAAATTAGTCCTTAACGCTGTGTCCGCCAGAGCTTCCAAAGATATATAATATTATATTATATATACAGTATATATATATATATATATATATATATATATATATATATATATATACAGTATATATGTAACAAACTCACTGACCCCGTACTGGAAGAAAGACAGACAGGCAATAGTTCACCAAGCAGAGCCATCTTTATTTACTTTTGTTTTCACCCTGACGCTTTCCTTTCCCGTATTCACGCCAGGGCTCACCCACACACTCGTGTTTCGGGACACCCTTCCTTCCCGACGTTCGCCGGCAATCTCTCTCGGATCGGCACGCGCTTCCCTCGGCGTCCACCCATCTCACTCGCGGATCGGCCGCTTTCTCTCTTAGCGCCGCCCGAGTTTCCTCACGGGCTGGCACGCCTTTTCTCGCGTCCGCCCGAGATCACTCGCCGGCCGACACATCTTTCCACCGGCACCCCCACTCGTGCTTATTCCCCGTTCGGCGACCCTTTCTCTCGTCTCTCTGCTTGGTGACACTCTCCTTGAGGTTGCTATCTCTCTCGTCAGAGACCTTTAGCATTAAAACTGTTTGAGTGGCAGTCTAATATATATACAAGCTTAATCAATGTATAAACTTAAAATTGTCAGAGTTGTTACTATTAGAGTTGTTTACAGGATTTTGGGAATAGCCTGCAGCCGTATTTTTTCAGTATTACTGCATGTGTGCAAGACCGAGGAATATGTATTTATTATTTCTGTTGCTCATTTTTACATTTTCTGCTTGGGTTGATTACTGTTGCAACTGGAGTTAGGCGAGCTATCCCTTGACCCTGACTCAACGTGTTACAAAACCCAGGTAACTGCTTGCATATTAATAAATAACTACTAAATATAGTTCCCCAAAACATGCAAAGGGTAATGTAAAACACTATACAACAGTTTTTATTTAAAGTTATACTCTTTATTTGTTACCAATCTGCTCTTTTTCCTGACATATAGCAGACAGAGCAAACAATACTTTAATATATAATTAATATAATTTTTTTACTGAAAATCAAAAGGGTTTTAAGATGAAAAAACAAAAAGGATCAGCAATTTCATAGGCAGCACCTTAAATAGAAACTTTTAAATCATCGTGAGCTAGCTAGCATGCTTGGCAATGTGCTATAACATGAGTCTGGTTACATCATTGTTTTTCTTTGCTAGCTGAGCAAAAATAAACAGAACCTTAAAACATCACCAACTCATTATTATTTTTTTCTTAACAGACATTTTGTTAAAGCAATATTGTTCATGACTGTGCTCACACAGCTAAAAATAGCCCTGCTGTGCTAAATCACAGCTGAACTGCACTTTTGCAATATTGCTTAATTAGGCCAGGAACCCCCACTGTGGCCCCATAGCTTTAGCATGCAGGAGTTTATTTTGGATTGTCATACTTTTTAAAATCCTTCTTCAAGCCTGAGTTGTTTTTTGGACAACATAATGCTAATTATTTGAGCTAGCTGTCTTGGTAGAATTCATCATCTTACATTATTAATTGTCTTACTAGTTTTGGCCTAGTACTGTGATGTGAAAAAGTTTTACATAATTAGGAAGCTAAATCTAGCACTACATCTATCCCAGCCATTATAATTGCAAAAACCAGTGCACTCTTAGTGCTGCTCCCAAACCCGGATAAATGGGGAGGGTTGCGTTAGGAAGGGCATCCAGCGTAAAACATGCCAAATTAAATATGCAGCTTACAAACCAGAATTCCATACTTGATAAGTTGGGCCCAGGTTACCAACGAATACCACAGGTATTCTTAGCGAACAGGGTACCGGTGGAAATTGGGCTACTGAAGGTAAAGGAGGAGAAGGAGAGGGAGAAGATGTCTACAGAGACAGCAGGGAAAGGAGAAGTGTAGGAGAGTAGAGGTTAGGATTGGTACTTTAAATGTTGGTACTATGACTGGTAAAGGAAGAGAGGTAGCTGATATGATAGTAGATAGGTAGATATGTTGTGTTCAGGAGTCCAAGTGGAAAAGTAGTAAGGCCAGGAACATTGGTGTTGGGTTAAAACTGTTCAACCATGGTGTGGAAGGAAGAGCAATGGTGTAGGGGTGATACTGAAGGAAGAGTACAGTAAGAGTGTAGTGGAGGTGAAGAGTGTAATAGAGTCCCTGATAGGGTGATTAACGTGAAGCTGGAAGGGGGTATGTAAAATGTTATCAGTGCCTATACTCCGCAAGTGGGTTGTGAGATGGAGGAGAAGAAAAAATTCTGAAGTGAACTAGATGAAGTGGTGGAGAGTGTACCTAGGAATAAAGGATTTGTGACTGGGGCAGATTTTAATTGGCATAAATTAGTGAAGGGAATAGAGGTGATGAGGAGGTGATGAGGAGGCAATGGATAGGTATGGCCTTAAGGAGAGGAATGTGGTAGAATTTGCAAAAAGAATGGAAATGGCAATGGTAAATAGTTTTTTAAGAAAAAGGAGGAGCATAGGGTGACGAGGAGGAAGGTGCACACAGGTGGATTATATTCTATGCAGGAGATGCAAACTGAAATTGATTGGAGACTCTAAGGTGTTGGCAGAGGAAAGTGTAGTTTAAGGGGCTGAGACACACGGTCAGGCCGGACAAACACAGGCGGAAGCCAAAGTAGCACTATACGATGTTTAAAGAGTTTGTATAGAGAAGAGCAGAGAAAAGCAGCGGCAGTACCGGGAAAGTCTATAGAATCCGTGAAGTCCTTAAAGAAAGGTAAGTATAGCAAATCCGTAGAACGCCAGGGGATGGCAAAGTTCACACGGTCCAATAGAACGGGTTGATCCACGAAGAGAGTCCTATGGTGTTCTTCGAGCATAACCTGTGAGAATGGACAAAGGGTCTGAGGAAGAGAGAGCTATAAGTAGGCCTGGTGCTGATGCGCGCCAGGTGCCGGCACTTTAGTAAAAGGGTGATTCACTTTGTGTGGGCGGGTTGCTGAGAAGAGGCGAGGCTGGTAGTTCCCTGACATCACCCCCTCCCCCCGGAGCGGCTCTTGACGTTCAGACCTACACCTGGGCCTACACCGACCCCAGGGGGCTGGACAAAGAGGATGAGCAGCATGGAACTCCTCCCAGAGTGCCGGGTTCAGCACTCCTGCCAGGGCACCCAGGAACGTTCCTCAGGTCTGTAACCCTCCCATTCGACCAGGTATTCCAATGTGCTACCCCGTCAGTGAGTCCAGTATCTCCTGTACCGAGTACACCAAGGGCTGGTCCAGCACTTTAGGTGGAGGGGGATCCCCAGCTTCACCTTGGAGACGAAAGGCGGAAGGCACAAATAGTGAAACATGCAGGGTGTATGCGATACCATGAGGGTAAGTACAGCCGGTGGGTCACCTCGTTGACCCGACTCGCGATCTTGAAAGGCCCGATGAACCGGGGACTCAGCTTCCGGCATGGGGTGAGACCGGTAGTGTCCTGGAGCAAGGAATTCTGTGCATACTCAGCCCACGGGAGGAATCGGCTCCATTTTGTCTGGTTCCCTGACACACACTCTGCCAGTTTGAGTGCAGATTAAACACGTATCTTTTTAGCAAGGCCTACACATAACACATATCACATATCATAAACTTATGCTCCAGTACATCTGATCAGATGCACATTTCAACTTGTGCATGTTAATCAACTTGTGCATGTTAATATCACAAACAGCAGCTACGCTAATTTCTCTCGACTGCTTCTCTTTCTCTACCCATCCCGAGGCATCCTGAGGTTGCACCAGCTCCAGTCACGTCCCACCTCATGAAGATTATAGACCTTTAAAGAAGTAGATGCCAACCCCGCAAACATCCTAAACCATCTAGAGATGTACCAGCGTCATTTGGATCCCACTTTATGTGGAGTTTGGACATTAAAAGGCTATGGCATGGAAAAGCTTGTGTTGGATCTATAATGATCGCAAATGTTGAGCTATTTTATGAGGTGCTGAGTAGCTCCTTGTTCCATGACCTTAAATGACTGTATAAGACTGTACAAAGGACCTTACTCATAATCTTACATTTCGGTGATTATGTTCTCACTCTCCAGTATTCTGTATTGTTTAAAGACAGTTGTGTCCATTCTTAATTAAGTTGAAATTAATCAAAATGTTTTAGGACCCACTCGTAATGGTAGACACACTCCTGATTTGTTATTAACATTTGGATTTAAAAAAAAAAGCGTAGTCATAATAATAATAATAATAATAATAATAATAATAATAATATTATTATTATTATTATTAAGTTTAATTTATATAGCACCTTTCCCAAGCTCAAGGATGCTATAAGGTACAATATTTCAATATATCAAGACAGATGAAATATAATGAACATACATAAACAAACATATTCGTCGGACATTTGCCCAGGATGAAGGATCACATGCAGCTGCATGAGTTAATAGCAGAGACAACACAGACACAAAAACATACAGGACAAGAGATAGAACACTACATAGTACATGAAACATACACCACATTTCATAAAAATTAAGGACTCCTAACACATATGCATTGACTGATAGTGGAGGTTGAAAAGGTGGGTCTTAAGCCTTGATTTAAATTTAGTCAAAGTGGTGATGGTTCTGAGTGCAATGGGTAGGGAGTTCCATAGTGTTGGAGCAATGTGAGAAAAAGATCTGCCACCAGCAGAGCATAGACGGTATCTAGGAACACATAGAAGTTCAGAATTTGAAGACCGAAGTGATCGTGGAGGAACATAGGATAAGAGAAGATCGGAAAGATAGGGGGGGGAAGAGCATTTAGTGCCTTATAAGTGAGCAGTATGATTTTATATTTTATGCGAGATGAGACTGAAAGCCAGTGAAGATTAAATAATATAGGGGTAATGTGGGCAGATTTTTTTTTTGGAGGTTAACATTCTGGCAGCCGAGTTTTGTATGTACTGTAAACGTGAGATTGAGTGAGCTGATAGACCAGAGAAGAGTGAATTGCAGTAATCGAGACGGGACGTAATCAGAGCATGCACTAATGTTTCGGCATCATTTCTGCAGATGAAAAGTCACAGTTTGACAATGCGTTGCAGATGAAAAAAAGATGTTTGAGAGAGGCTGCAAATATGGGCATCAAAGGATAGTAAGGGGTCGAGTACGATACCTAAATTTCTAACAGTAGCTGAAGGGAAAATCGTAGTAGCATCCAGATCAAGACTAAAGTCCACAGAGTTGTTTTTTATTAGAGATGGGGGACCAGTTATCATAATGTCGGTTTTACCCAGATTCAGGCTAAGAAAATTTGAGTGTAGCCATCGTTTTAACTCACTAACACGAGGAGAGTGAGGATTTTACATTAGGAGAATCTGGTTGACAAGCAGTATAATAACTGAATATCATCAGCATAACAATGATAACTTAAACCATGTCTAAGAACGATGTTGCCAAGCGGCTGAATGTACAGAATGAATAGTAGTGGGCCAAGAACAGAGCCCTGTGGGACACCCTGTTTAAGTAAGACAGTAGGAGATTTGGAATTGTGTATGGAGATGTGATATTGCCTGCCCATGAGATAAGAGGAAAACCAGGATAGTGCAGAGCCTGATATGCCAAATTCCGCTAAGCTGGAAAGTAAGATCTTATGACAGACAGTATCAAAGGCAGAGCTGAGGTCTAATAACAGAAGTATAGAGAGACTGCCTGAGTCTCCAATGAGTAAAAGATCATTAACAACCTTTACTAGCGCAGTCTCCGTGCTATGCTGTTGGCGGAAGCCAGATTGAAAAATATCGAAGAGGTTGTTACCAGCTAGGAATAACTGCAGCTGAGAGGCCACAGCCTTTTCCATGATCTTCGATACAAATGGCAGGTTGGAAATAGGGCGGTAGCTGGATAAGTCTGCCGGGTCCAGATTAGTCTTTTTGAGTATGGGAGTAACAGCAGCAGTCTTAAGTGACACAGGTACAGTAGAGGAGATAAATGACATATTAATAAGGTGGGAGATGGGGGCAGAAATCGTCGATGTACAGTCTTTTAGCAGAAAAGTATGTGCAGGATCAAGAGTGCATGATGAGGAGTTACATTTTTGTATTAACTCAGTGATTAAAGAGGAACTGGTTAAGGCTAGGGTTGTCATAGAATTATTAGATTGAGATTTCATATGCACATCGGTAGTTGGTTCCTCACCAAATGTCGCATACAGAGTATCTAGCTTACCTTGGAAATGATTCAGGAAAGAGCAGCACATAATCATGGATTCAGAGTCACTAAGGCTGTGCTTTGGTGCTTGAGTCAGTTTATTAATTGTGCTAAATAATATTTTGGGCTTATTGCTTGCTTTGTTAATGACGCTGGAGATATGGGAAGAGCCGGCTGTATTTAAGGCCAGTTTGTATTGCTGAAGGCATTCAGCGTATATAAGAAAATGGCCAGTTGAACCAGTTTTCCTGAACAGACGTTCATGTTGTCTACATTTTACCTTTAAACCTCGAAGCTCTGCATTGAACCACGGAGAGGAATGGGACATAGGGACAGACCTAATCTTAGTTGGGGCAAACTCGTAAATTAGGCGCCGCCGAAGTGGCAGCCTGTTGCAGCAGCTCCCGTTAAGTTTGTGCTTTTTTTATTTATTTTATAGTGTTCCGGCACTTTGTGTCTTTTTCTTTTTAAGTGTATGCGTGTAAAATTGGAAACTGCACAATGGACATAAACAAAGCCACAGAGTTTGCTCTACTTTTCCTGCTTTTTTGGACTTTGTTCACAGTCGTGTCTGGAAACTCTGTTCACAGCCACAGTCCTATTGTTTACACCAGGGATCAGCTGTTAGCATTCTGCAACACGCCGATGCTACTAGGAGAAAAACCGGATATTCCCTCCGAGCTAAGAAGGAGACGACGGGGTAACCGTGCTGGAGCTATGTGTCAGAATAAAAAGAGATGTTACAGACCAACTTTCCCGTCCATTGTTATGGGAAATGTAAGATCTTTACCCAACAAGATGGATGAGCTAGCGGCTCTTACCCGGCATCAGAGGGAATTCCGGGAGTGTAGCATCATGCTGTTCACGGAGTCATGGCTAACCAAGCTAACACCGGATACGACCGTGGCTCTGGATGGATTTGATTTACTGCGCGCGGACAGAATGATGGAGAGCGGTAAGAGAAAGGAAGGAGGACTGGCAGTGTTTGTGAATAATAGATGGTGTAAAACTGGACACATCACTATTAAAGAGCAGATCTGCTGTAAGGACATTGAGCTGTTAGCTGCTAGCATGAGGCCATACTATCTGCCGAGGGAATTCTCACATGTTATCGCGATAGCTGCGTATATTCCCCCCTCTGCTGACGGTGAATCGGCATGCAATGTCCTGCATTCTGTTGTTAACAGACTGTTAACACAGAGCCCAAATGCCCTTCTCATTATCTCTGGAGATTTTAATCATTCCCCTCCATCCTCTACTCTGCCCACATTCACCCAGTATGTTTCATGCCACACGAGAGACAATAAAACACTGGATTTATTCTATGCAAACACAAAGGAGGCTTATACATCTGCACCCCTCCCCCCCTTGGGAAGATCGGATCACAACCTGGTTCATATCCTACCTGTGTACAAACCCCTTGTATGCAAGCAGCCAGCTACCTCCCGCACAGTGACGACATGGTCTGATGAGACCAATGAGGCTCTGAAAGACTGTTTTGAAACTACTATGTGGGAGGAATTGTGCAATCCTCATGGGGAGGATATTGACAGTTTAACAGACTGTATTACTGACTACATCAACTTCTGTGTGGAGAATACTGTACCCACCAGGACTGTACGGTGTTTTCCCAACAACAAACCGTGGATTAACCCTTATATAAAGACTCTCCTTAAAGAGAAGAAGAGGGCTTTTAAATTGGGAAACAAGGAAGAGCTGAAAACTGTCCAGAGAGAACTAAGAATTAAGATCAGGGAAGGTAAAGCATGCTACAGGAGGAAGATGGAGGATCAGTTGCAGCAGAACAATGTCAGAGGTGTGTGGCAGGGGCTCAAGACCATCACTGGTCATAAGGAACCCAGCTCTCAGGCTGAGGGTGACCAGCAGTGGGTAAATGATCTAAATCTATTCTTTAACAGATTTGATCGGCTACCCTCCCTGCCCCCATCCAGTCCCCCCTGCTGCAATCCCCCTTCTCTGCTTCCACAGCAATCAGCTCCAGCCCCACCTCTCTCTGCACTGCTATTAGCTCACAGTCATTTCACAACACACCTAACTTCCCCCCTGCCGATTCCCTCAAGTCAACACTCCAACCAATACACACTGCCCCTTACAGAAGCCCAGGTGAGAATGGAGCTCAGGAAGATCAAAGCGAGGAAGGCTGCGGGCCCAGACGGCATCAGCTCCAGGCTACTAAAGACCTGTGCAGACCAGCTGTGCGGCATATTGCTGTACATGTTTGACCTGAGCCTGAAGCTGGGGAAGGTGCCACAGCTATGGAAAACATCCTGCGTGGTGCCTGTTCCAAAGACGTCGCACCCAAAAGACCTTGGGGACTACCGACCAGTAGCACTGACCTCCCATCTGATGAAGACAATGGAGAGGCTGGTGCTCACTCATCTCCGACCTCTGGGGAGCCCATCAATGGATCCACTTCAGTTTGCCTACCAACCTAACATTGGCGTGGAGGACGCAGTCATCTTCCTCCTAAATCGGGCTACTTCACACCTGGAAAGGGCTGGGAGCACTGTGAGAGTCATGTTTTTTGACTTCTCTAGTGCTTTTAACACCATCCAACCTGTGCTTCTGAGGGATAAGATGGTGTACATGGGAGTGAACCATTATCTGTCTGCCTGGATACTGGACTATGGAAGTATAAACCGGAAGTATTCAGACCAGAAGTCTGAAAAGGGTGAAACGTTGGGTCATGACTTGCCATGAGTACCTCGCCATTTTACTATGTTAAGCGTACATTCACGTCAGCTACAGTAGTGATTTTCATCAATAACCTTCCAGAAATGTCGATATTAATTGGATCTCCATCTGACCCCGCGGAGCTTGACTGGGCAACTGAAAATCTAGAATCAACTTTCCATTACACTCTAGATGATGTAGCGCTCCTTAAAACCAAAATGATTAGGGAGAAAAAAAATTAGCACATGGTATAATGATCATAAAACTGACAACTCAGAAATTAGAATGTAAAAATGGCGTCAAACAAAATTTACAGTATTTTAAATAGCATGGAATGAGAGCCTTCTGATTTATAGAAAATCTCTTGGTGCTGCTAGATCAGAATATTTCTCCATCCTCATAGAAAATAACAAGCATAATCCTAGATTTTTATTTAGCACGGTAGCAAAATTAACAGGAAATAAAAGCACCTCACTAGCATGCACACCATCAATAGGTAGTAATGATTTCATTAACTTTTTTAATAATAAAGTTACACACATCAGGCAAAAAATCCAGACGATAAATATAAATACAAACTATTTTATAAATAACCCTGTAAACAGCAGTGTATTAATAACAGGCAATCAATTACACAATTTTACTCCTATTCAAGAGAATAATTTCATTTATTTCCTCATCAAAATCATCAACCTACATTCTCGATCCCTTGCCTACAAGTTTCTTCAAACAGATTATTCCAGAGGTAATTGAACCTGTTTTAAAATTAATAAACCCTTGCATTAGCACTGGTTATGTACCATAATTTCTGGACTATAAAGCGTACCCTTATATAAGCCGCACCCACTGAATTTGACAAAGATTTAAATTTTTAACATAAATAAGCCACACCTGTCTGTAAGCCACAGGTGTCTACAATGAAACTAATGAGCTTTACACCGGCTTTAACGAAAGACACTAAATGCAATATGTTGCGCTTCTATTAAGAGAATAGCGGTATTTTTGGAATAGCCTGCCACTGCATTCTTCAGGTATTACTGCGTGTGTGTAAGACTGAGGATTATGTCCTTATAATTTTCTGATGCTTATTTCTAAGTTTCTTTAACTAACCCATAACGCTGTTGCCAAAAAAAATAAAAAAGCAAGAGTTTTGGAAACCTGTCTGTGCTTATATGATTTCTGTTGCAACTGGAGTTTTAGTGAGCTATCCCTTGACCCAGACTCAACATGTTACAACGGCTTGTATCTAAACAGTAGCCGACCAAGTAAGTCATTGTTCACTGTCTTCCTCCTTCCTTTCACAACTACAGTGGTACCTTGACCTCAGGTGCATTAATGTACGAGTTTTCCGAGGTACGAGCGGTCACTCTGTCGATTTTTTTGCTTTGTTCGCGAACAAAAAATTGAGGCACAAGCTCGAGATTGAGGTACAAGCTCAAGACGCCGCTGCTAGATGGCGAAGTGAAGCCACAAAGTGAAGATTGTGACGAAAATTAAGATAAGCAAAGAAGAAAAAGTCAAAACACACACACCGGCATTTTGTTAGCTCAAGTCGATCTTATCTCCAAGGAAAATACACTGAATAAAAACTTATTATATCTTTACATACTCTTTCTATTATGTTTTTATACAAGATTTGTTATTTAGAAATGTATTTTCCAATTTAATAACATGAAACATAAAAACGGGGTGTTATTTTGAGGGTTGGAACGGATTAATGCCATTTTAAGTATTTTCAATATGGAAAAGTGATTTGATGTGCGAGCAAATTGAGATACAAGCTAGACCACGGAACGAATTAAACTCGTAGGTCAAGGTACCACTGTATTTCTCTGGGGAATTTATCTTTTGTCATCGTCGTGCGCCACCGGTGAAAGTTTTTCTCCCGATGCTGTGCAGCTCAGAACAACTTTTTTCGTTTCTGTTCGGAAATTTTATTGGTCTAATGTTATGTCGCTCAGATTTTTGGCTTGAAGTTTGTGAAACCGGGAAAAACCCAGGAAAAATCCATAAATTAGCCGCTTCGTTGTTTAAGCCGCGGGGTTCAAAACGTGGGAAAAAAGTAGCAGCTTATAGTCCGAAAAATACGGTACCTAAATCCTTCAAACTGTCAGTTATCAACCCCCTAATAAGGAAACCTGACCTTGACCGAGCTGTCTAACTACAGGCCAATATCAAACCTTTCCTTTATCTCCAAGATTTTAGAAAAGGCGGTAGCACAGCAGTTATGCTCGCATCTACTTAGGAATAACATATTTAAAATGTATCAGTCAAGATTTAGGCCATCATAGCAAAGAGACGGCGCTAGTTAAGGTGGTTATTGGCCTCTGATCAGGGTTTTGTCTCTTTACTTGTTTTGTTTGACCTTAGTGCACCTTTTGACACCATTGATCATACTAAACTGCTTGCTAGACTTGCGAGAACGTTGTTTGAATAAAGGGAACAGCTTTCTCTGGGCTTAGGTCTTATTTGACTGATCACTATCAGTTTGTTGATGTAAATGGTGAGTTCTACACACTCTCTGAAGTAAAATTTGGTGTTCCACAAAGATCTGTCTTAGGCTGACTCTGGGTAAAATTATACATAAACATGGCATTCACTTCCATTGTTATGCTGATGATACACAGCTGTATATTTTAGCAAAGCCAGATGAGAGAGATCAGCTTACATGAAATATGATGTCATTGCAGGATGTAGAAAAACTAGTTAATGCTTTTGTTAAATCTAGATTAGACTAGTGTAATGCTTTACTGTCTGGGTGTTCAAGTAAGTGCATAAATAAGCTTCAGTTAGTTCAGAATGCAGCAGCAAGAGTCCACACTAGATCTAGAAAATATGACCACATCACCCCTGTTTAGGGTATCAGTCTACACTGGCTCCCAATTAAATCTTGCATTGATTATAAAATTCTACTACTGACGTATAAAGCAATTAACTGTCTCGCACCGAACTTCTGTACCAATATGATTCTCCACACCTACTTATATGAAAAGGTGCAGGCTATTTGTTGGTACCTCAAATAATGAAGACTATAGCAGGGGGCAGATCTTTGTTATAAAGCCCCACAGTTATGGAACAGCCTTTCAATCAGTGTTCGGGACAGACACAGTCTCAGTGTTCAAGTCAAGGTTGGAAACATATTTATTTAGTCTTCCCACTTTGTCCAGGCCTGCCTCTGGAAAGTGTCCTCTTTGATTTGAGCCCACTCTGTGCAGCTGGGGACGGTTTCTCATCACCGCCTTGGGTGGTTCCATGAAATTCCGAAGTAAGAACGGGAGCTTTAAGGATGGATTTGTAGTTAATGTCAACAGTCTGCCATGATCACCATCACTGTTTCCCCGCAACATGGTATATCTGCAATAAATGGACATTCAGAGCAACCCAGATGAGGATGGGTTCCCTCTTGAGGTTCCTCTCAAGCTTTCTTCCTTATGCCATCTCAGGGAGTTTTTCATTGGCACAGTCGCCAACGCCTTGCTCATCAGGGACAAACTTATGCTTATGTTAGTGTTAAGAGGGTTTTCACACTGTTTCACACACATTTCTTTGTCTGTTCAGTGTCTATAGAATATTTACGATGTTAGTCTGTAAGGTAAACAGGGAGTCTTATCTGGGCTCACACATCTCCGGCTAGTATATCCTCTTGTCTAAACAGGAAACAACTAGGTCAGGTTTCTTTTCTCTGTGTGTGTGTGTGTATATATATATATATATATATATAATGTTCTGCTGCCTGCAATAAACTGAAAAGGAAGCATTTGCTGTGTGCGGTGTGATTCTTCCCTGATCAGAAAGGCCCACGGGCATCGCAGATCTTATGGAAAACCTCTCCAAGAATTAAGTTTAGTTTGGGCATGATAAAAATCTAACAGTTTTGGTGTCAGAAGTGGGATACTTTCCGGCAATATCCGAAGGGAGATCACGCATCAAGGTTAGTTTTACGATACTTCCTTGTATGCGGGGATTGTCCTGTTTGCCAGCCAATAGGGCTGCATGTGTGTTCGTGTCTTGGTTATGCATTAATTGTAGAATTAATGATAATTTCTTTTGGTGGGATGATTTCTTCGCAACATTGTTTTTCTCACCTTAGATGTAAGATGCAAGATAAGAAGACGTTTTTTACGGTCTGTCTAATATAGTTGATATTGTCTGAAGTATCCAAAAGAATCCACGATAATTTATGACCGAAAAAAATAGATAAATGAAAAATGAATTGTTTAAAAAAAATTAATAAATAAATAAAAGTGAGAGAAAAGAGAAAAGGAACTAAAGAAAAACAGACATTTTGAAAAGACTTTAAAATTTTTCAAAAGACTTCAATCTTGTTTTGGCTTTATAGTCTATTTTTTTCTCCTAACTAACAAAATTTGTGATTCAATTGGAGAGACTGGATTACTTTTTTTGTTTGATGACTAGCCCTGGTCTTTATCCTGCGCTGCCTGTTGCTACATCTTTACAGCCCGCTTTTGCATTTGTACAGGACCGAAATGAAATACATGTTAAACCAGTGAAAGCACAGAGCTTGAAAAGCCACACTCGGTATGCACAGTTAACGGGCCCTGATTTTAGAACTATTCTTTTGCGTACTTTGGGAGACGATGTTACATCGAGTTGATCATAGAAAAATGTCCGACCAAGTTCTGTGCTAGAATTAGAGATTTAGATGCCGCTGGAGGTTTTCAGTCCGCTTCTGGTTTAGTTAAGTCTGAACCCACTATGTTCTTTGCTGCAACAGGAAGTGGTGCATTCCAGCCACAGTAAAACTCAAGGAGGAGGTTTTAGGAAAAAGGGAAGGTGCAATTATTGTGGGAAGTCTGGTCATTGGGTTAAAACTTGTAGAAAGAGAATGGAAGATGAGAGAAGGGGCGTAGCCACTCAGCGAGTAGAGAATGCAGACCAGCATGCAGTTGTGCAGAGGCCCACACAGCAGCAATATCCTACTCAATGGACTTCTGCATGTTCCCATGATTTTTCGATGATAACTTTATCCTACAGTGATCACCCTTCGACTTTGCCTGTCACATTGCACATAGACAATAAAGACTATTGTTTTCTTGTTGATACTGGCGCTACCTGTTCTTCAATTGCTGGGGGTGAATATTCTGGTCCCATTTCAGGAAAAAGTATCTGCTCCATGTGAATAGATGGGGTTTCATTTTCATGTCCTGTAACTCACCTTTTGCCTGTGGTGACACCAACTGGTACAAATTTTTAGGAAGAGATATGATGAATAAAATAGGAATTGAAATTCTGTTTTTTAAAACCAATGTCTCACTGTCTTTTCCTTTTGTCCTCATGCTCTCAACCGAGCCACAGCCACAGCCAGAAGATTTTTTCCAGGGTAGTACAGAAGTTAACCCTAAATTATGGGCCTCTCACAAAGACGAGGCAGGTTTAATCCAAGTAAAACCGTATCATGCACTCATGAAAACATACCATCCGATTTTTGTTAAACAGTATCCATTGTCAAAAGAGAAGAATGTTGGCATTGCTTCAGTTATTGACAATTTATTGTCACTAGGTGTTTTGATCGAGACACATTCACCATATAACACACCGATTAATCCCGTCTTAAAGGCAGATAAAAAATGCTGGAGGCTAACACAAGATTTACGTGAGAATAATAAATTAGTTATTTCGTTAGCTCCTTTGGTGCCCGATGTAGCTACCATTTGTTAACTCTATACCAGCGACTCACAGATTTTTTTACTGTGATTGATCTTTGTTCTGCTTTTTTCAGTGTCTCTTTGGCCTCAGAGACGCAGCCGCTTTTCGCGTTTACCTATAGGGGACGTCAATTCACCTGGACATGTCTTCCTCAGGGCTTTGTTGACGCACCAGCCGTATTCTCCACTGTAGTACACAGATCTTTGGCTGATATACACATTCCAGAAACAACCTGCATTCTTCAATACGCAGATGACATCCTTGTCACAGGACTGACTGAGCAGGACTGCCACAAAGCATCAGTGATTGTCTGCAATGGCCTGGCTCAGGCTGGATTTAAAGCTTTACACCAGAAACTACAGTGGGTAAAGAGAAAGGTCTCATATCTGGGCCATGTGATATCAGAAGGCCAGGACCGAGTACAGCTTGTGACTAGGTTTTCAAGACCTCAGACTGTGAAACAGATGCAGAGCTTCTTGGGACTGGTGAACTACTGCCGAGCATGGATCCCTGACTGCGCACAGCATGATAAAGTTTCGCATAGTGCTATTGATCACAAAGCTCCTCCATCACATCTCATTCTGTGGACTCATGAAATGACTGACAGTTTTGCTGCCCTCAAGAAGGCTATACAGTCTGCTCCAGCTCTAGGTCTTCCGAATTATGCTAAGCCTTTTCACCTATATGTGCACGAACGTGGTGGTATGGCTGCGGGGATCCTAGCCCAGGAACACGGTGACAGATATCGCCCTGTTGCGTATCTTTCCAAATTTTTAGACAACATAGCACAAGGGTTGCCCTCGTGCTTGCGTGCAGTGGCTGCTGCGGCTCTGATGGTCCGGGATGCTGAGAAAACGGTGCTGTCACATCCTTTAATACTGTACACCTCACATCAGGTAACAGCTATTTTACACAACCTCAACACACAACATATGACAGCACAAGGTAGATCTGGTTATGTGACCACACTCTTGGCAACGGAAAACTTAACTTTTAAGCCCTCTTCTCAGCCGCATTCAGCTGTAGTAGCTCTGCGTGATCTGCTAGACGATATTGACTTAGATGGTTTTGATGACACACATGATTGCCTTAAACACATTGAACAAGAGACCTCTTGTAGGCCCGATCTTTTAGATTCGGCCCTGGAAGAAGGGGATTGTCTATATGTAGATGGTTCATGTTCAAAACCTTCTGATGGTGTGTATTTATGTGGATATGCGGTTGTAAGATTACCTGATGTAATAGTTGAAGCTAAATCATTACCATACACATCTGCACAAGCTGCAGAGTTGGTCACACTTACAAGAGCATGTCAGTTGTCTGAAGGTAAAGTAGTGACTATATACACTGATTCTAAGTATGCTTATGGTGTTGTGCATGATTTTGTTGAAACATGGAAGCAAAGAGACTTTAAAACAGCTGATGGAAAGCCCATAGCACATTTTAATCTCATAGGCGACCTTTTAAAAGCTGTTCAACTCCCTGCCAAAGTGGCCATAGTGAAGGTTAAAGGACATGCCGTAGGTGATTCAGAGGAAATTCAGGGAAATACGTTAGCGGATAAAGTAGCTAAGGAAGCAGCAAAACAACCAGTAGATTTGGACACAGTACATACAGATCCTGAGATCTCGATGATGTCACATATCTCCAATATACCAGACATTGACCTAAAAATACTTCAGTCAGCCTACTGAGGAGGACATCAAGTATTGGGCTTCCAAACAATGTAAATCAGATTTTGCTGGTATCATTAGAGATGTAGATGGCAAAATTGCTCTACCTAAACTAGCTTTAATAGTGTTGGTGAAGCATTACCATGGGATGTCACACATTAGCATAGCATAGCATAGCAAGTCATACAGGCTATAAACGCATTATACTGTATTGCTGATGTAGCTAAAACAACCAAGCTAGTGTTGGATTCATGTTTGACTTGTGCGAAAACTAACGTACATCGACCTGTACAACATACTGCGCTTACTTTTCTTGAAGCCCCTTTCCAACACCTACAGATTTTCACCCTAGATTTTACACATATGCCACCTGTAGGAAATTTGAGATACCTGTTGGTTATAGTTGACAGATTCAGTAAGTGGCCAGAAGCATTTGCATGTGTGACAGAGAATGCTAAAATGGTTGTCAAAATATTAACAAAAGAGATCATCTCTAGGTTTGGTATTCCCAGTGTGATTGAAAGTGATAACGTCACACCTTTTGCTTCGAAGGTAACACAACCTTTGGCTAAAAGCTTAGCAATTGACTGGCATTTTAATATTTCCCATCACCCACAGTCAGCTGGAGTGGTAGAGAGAACAAACAGAACCATTAAGGAACGTATTACTAAAGCCTGCATTGAAACAGGCCGAAATTGGACTGTTGTTCTCCCGGCAGTACTCACAGAAATGAGAATGACCCCATCTTCAACTACTAAACTGTCACCTTTTGAAATTCTAATGGGCCGGCCTTTCCCGACCCCATGGGTCAGGGGACGCACTGGCATTTCTTCCTTAGGTAACCTGGAAGTGATGGTGGATGACTACGTTTCTGCCCTGGTTGAGAAATTGAATTCTATCAGTGCTGATGTCTCACTAACTCTTCCTCTGCCCACAGATAAGCCAACACACCCTTTTATGCCTAATCAGCAGGTCCTGATACAAAGTCTGAAGCCTGCCAAGGTCGGTGAGCCAAAGTATCTGGGTCCAGCGACTGTTCTAGCTGTAACCAGAACTGGAGTTCTGACTGATTATCAGCCACCGTGGATACATGCAAGCAGGATCAAAACAGCACCCACTTAATCTGTGCACTAATTGGTCTGTTGGCCTAAGAAGCCTACCTAAGTGAGTATTCAGGGCTGAAACAGTTGAGAGCCCACGGAAAGATCCTTTCTTTATAGTAGAAAGGGGACCACCTCCGGGGTGAAGATCTGACTCACTTGACTGTTTTGTTTAGCTTACCCTGATACCTGCTCTAGGTCTAAATTCTATAACAATATGTGCATAGTGGTAATTACACTCCTAATGTTGTTTAACCCCTTTGAATACTTTATTCAGGGAGCCCCACGCCTGCAAGGAGAAGAGACTTGGCTAGAGCATCCGGATCCACCTCATGCATATGCAACATGTGGTGGAGACTAGAGAATCACACTGCTAAATCTATGGGTGGAAGGGGAGATTGTTATGTATGTACACTTATCCCTCACAGCACACATGGGCTTCCAGTTGTTGCTATCGGACCTAGTGCCACTGATGAGTCGAAGTGTGTGTCTTCAATGAGCAGTCCTGACTCTGTCTGGCAGTGTCCATGTAAAGTGTTCCAAGGTGCTTCTAATTCCACTAGTCTCTGTCTTACATGTTCAATAAACTATAGCCAGATAAATTTAACTCTTAGTTTTAATTCTGTGCCACCTGTTAGTTTAGGCATTGTACTCCAAATACCTAAGCATCTTTCTTGTGTTTCCCGAAGTAGAGGAAGTAAAGTTTTAGGAACCATTCCGTCAGTTTACTGTAATAATACTGAAACTCGACCCCTTAATTATTCTAATAGGGACTGCCCTGTATGTATATCTGTCCAACAAAAAGAAAGGCAGGCTCTGGCAGGACATATAACCTTTGCCAGGATATTGGCTAACTGCCAGAGTAACTGTACGTTTGAGCGCATACCAGGTTCACAGGGAACACTGGTTGTTAAAGATTGGTATTGGATATGCGGACATACGGTGTATACAGCTCTCCCAAGCGACTGGTCTGGGGTGTGTGCACTGATTCAGCTACAAGATGCTGCCTTAATTGTACGGCCTATCACAAGTCATAGAAGGCCTGAAAGGAGTTTAGAAGAAAGATCAACATTTAGTTCAATATCTAGAGATAATCCTGTCCCTAAGGAACATCGTCTTTGACCACAGCTATGATGCAAGGAATTAGAGTGGAACTTCGAGGTTTGAGATTAACTGCTCCTCAAAATCGCTTGGTTTTAGATCAACTCACTGCTATACAAGGTGGAGTATGTGCTGTTGTAGGTTATACCTGTTGTACCTATATACCCGATAATGATGCTGATGGTCATATTATCAAACAAGCACTGAAAAACATCACTGAAGCCTCTCGACGTCTTGGAAAACGTGAAACAACTGCTGAACAAAGTTTTTTTGAGAAGATTAAGAGTTTGTTTACAAGTGTTGAACACTATTTTGTTTTAGGAATGATTCTTTTATTGATTGTTGGAATTATACTTTGTATGTTGCCATGTTTGATGACGATGGTAAGACAGGCCATAATGGCCTCGATTGGAGTGGTGATGATGAAGGATTATATGCATGTTGGGAAAGAATGAAATGGAATCTGTATGTTTTTGTTTGTCTTTATCTTTTCATTTGCAGTTTGTGTCACCGGTTCTGTTCCCCGGATGAACATCCTATGTTTTGGTGTGTGATGCTAAATCATAAATGATTTAAAGTGGCCATTGTTAGTGTTAAGAGGGTTTTCACACTGTTTCACACACATTTCTTTGTCTGTTTGTTTATAAAGTGTACCAATGCTCTTGTAGCATAAATGCAAACAATGAACAAGGTAAGGTAGAGCTAAACAGGAAGTAAACAGTATGTTTTCATAAAAAAGAGCTATAAGCTAACAGTAAAATAAGCATTAAGCACCAGTGTTGGGGGTAACGCGTTACAAGTAATGTGCATTACGTAATAATATTACTTTTCTGGAGTAATGTGTAAAGTAGCGCGTTACTTTATAAATTTACACATTAATATCTGAGTTACTTTTAAAAAAAAGTAATGCGAGTTACTTTTTAGTTCAATTATTTTGCATAAAAAATTAAATACTGAATTAAAATGAATGTAGTCACGTAGAATCGCGCACATATGTGCGAGCCGCGGGAACAGAAGCTGGTCAGAAGCGGAGATGGCAAACCAGAGCATTACATTACTGTGATGGAAGTATTCTTATTATTTTAAAATAGTCGAGGAAAAGGAGAAAGGAATAATGGTTAAGTGTAGATTATGTGTTGGTGAAAAGCTCTTGTCAACTGCAAAAAATACCACTTAAAAAAAAAAAAAAACATCTGCATGCAACGCACAGCACTACAGATGTGTGTGTGTGTGTGTATTATGTTGAATATAGATTAGATTAGATTAGATTAGATTAGATTAGATTCAACTTTATTGTCATTACACATGTACAAGTACAAGGCAACGAAATGCAGTTTGGGTCTAACCAGAGTGCAATAACAGCAAGTGCAGGATATATAGTTTTTACATGAATTTACATAGTTAAATAAAATAAAATATAGACTATAAACAGTAATTTAAAGATGAATATGTACTATAAATGTAGTATACAGATGATTATATATGTACTGAAAACACAATATACAGATGAGTATATATATGTAGTATACATATAATTACATATCAATATATATATGTACTATGACAATAATATACAGATGAATATATATATATATGTATCATGAACATGCTATACAGATGCCTATTACTATACACAGAGATTTACAGAAGTATGTAAGCGGTGGACATAATAATATTGCTATAGCTATAAACAGATCACGGGTATATGTACAGTGGTAATACGTTTATGGTGAGCAGCAATACAAAAAAGAGCAGTGTGCAAATGAGCAAAGGTTTGTGTAAACAGTCCGTGCAATAACAAAGTGTGAGGTGAGAAATGATCAGTGTCTTGGTGAGCATAAGTTTTTGTTCAGAGAGTCCATTAGCAAAGAGTGTGAGGTGTGGGGGGAATGTGGTAGTGTATCAGTGAGTGTCAGTTCAGTAAAGAGACAGCTCTAGGAAAAAAGCTGTTCTTTAGTCTGCTTGTCCTGGTCCGGAGGCACCTGTAACGCCTGCCAGAGGGCAGAAGAGAAAACAGTCTATGGGCGGGATGAGAGGAGTCCTTAAGAATGCTACAAGCTCGACGCAGACAGCGTTTCTTTTGGATGTCCTCCATGGCTGGGAGTGGAGTCCCTGTGATGCGCTGGGCAGTTTTCACCACCCGCTGCAGTGCCTTACGCTCTGCAGCAGAGCAGCTCCCATACCAGACTGTAACACAGCTGGTCAGGATGCTCTCTACTGCGCAGCGGTAGAAGTTCACCAGGATATCCGAGGAGAGCTGATTTTTTTTTTAAGTGTCCTCAGGAAAAAGAGGCGCTGGTGAGCCTTCTTGACCAGGCTGGAGGTGTTGATATTCCAGGACAGGTCTGCCGAGATGTGGATCCCCAGGAACTTGAAACTGGAGACACGCTCAACAGCCATCCCGTTGATGTGGGTGGTGTCATGTGTGCCTCTTGCCTCCTTCCTGAAGTCCACAAGGAGCAGATGGAGCCAGATCTAACTTGCTGGGGTCTTTTGGTCAGAAAGTCCATGACCCAGTTGCAGGTGGAGGTGTTAATGCCCAGATCTAGAAGTTTGGCTATTAACTTGGATGGAATGATGGTATATATGCAACATTATGCAATGTTGCATATATGGAAATGGAGACAGAAATATAGAAAACCTTTGCAGACTTTCCACCACTGCAGATCTATGGACTGCTCAGAATAAATGTTTTCCATGGGAGACACATGTACGATGCCATCACAGTGGAGATAGAGAGCAAATTCACAGCTCGTTTGCTCTTTGTGGGAAGATAAACTGCCACGGTCACTGATAATAGCACGAACTTTGTAAAAGCGTTCAGAATGTTTCAAGCTGATGATAAAGCAGAGAATGATGTAGATGAAGACGGGGTCAAATTTACGGAATTGCACGAAGTTTTATGAGATGAGAGCGAAAGGTATGTTCTCCCTCCACATCACCGGTGTGCAGCCCACACATGTCTTTTGCCCTAATATAACTTATTTCTCAATGGCAATTGTCTATATTACACCTGTTACACCTGTAAGGCGTGAAAGAGATACAAGTAACGCAAAAGTAATATAACGCGTTACTTTCCATAAAAAGTAACTAAGTAACGTAATTAGTTACTTTTTTGGGGAGTAACTCAATATTGTAATGCGTTACTTTTAAAAGTAACGTTGCCCAACACTGTTAAGCACTGGATACATGACAAACCTCCATCTGTTTTTAAATAAATGCAGGGAGCCTCATTATGTTTAAAGAGAGCTTTCAAAATTGTGTTGTTTTTAAATCATTATTTTTTCCCCAGATTTCTGAAGCTCAAATCTTTCAATTACTTACTGATTCCATTATATAAAAAAAACTATTTAGTTTTGGACATACAATATACTCCAAGAAAAAAAAACTACAGTATTATTTTTTACATAACTACAGGTCTTTTTTTTTTTTATCTTTTTTTTACACATCATGGGGTGATGGAAATTAACACTATATTTGTGGAACGGGTAAAAAGTTTCAAAAGGGATTTCATGTGCCGTGAAAAAACACAGGTTGTGGGGAAAACAAACTGCCAAAAGATTATTCCAAACAGCATCATGGTTTTACAACAACACTTCTGGAATGTTTTTGTATGGGATTCAGCAACTTATAAGAAAAGTTATAAATGAGCATAATTGAACATTTGTTCTCTCAAATAAAATCCAATGAAACCTGAAGCCTGAACGCAAGTGATCACATTTTTGTGGAACACCATGAGACTATTTTGAGTCTCATATGGACAAAAAGTAATTTTTTGTTTTAGGGCAGAGAATATTGTTGCTAAGACAAAGAATGTGTTTGATCGCAATGTCCATGTTTTTATCCTCACTGAGAAGTTGTACTGTGTAAACTTATCATTTGGTGTGTAGTTGACATTAAAAAGAAAAGTTCAACCGTCCTAATGATAAAGTGCTCTGGCCTGCTGTAATGCAGATAATGCATTCTTGATTAACTACACTCTGTCACACAAACATGTTTTGTGTCTCTGGGAGCCACTAATCTAATGAAATTTTGTAGTTCATTAGGAGACAGCTATCAATTAATCACATAAATGTAAACAAAATAAGCTAAAATCTGACATGTCTATACCCGATGTAACAGGCAGAGGGAAGTTTTTGCCTTGAGTAAATTGAATTGCAAGACTTTTAAGCACTGAAAAACTCTATTGGTTAAAAATTATTTTTTATGGATTTTCTAACATTAATAATTATGTCCTATTTGTAGGTTGCACTGTGAGACTTTGATAAAGTTTTGATGTCATTTCTTCCTCCTTCAGCCGTCTAAACACATCTATAGTGCCACTTTTCTCACTTCTACACATTTTTGACATAATAAATATGCATTTTTAATCTAATTAATAAACAGAATAAAAACGTATTATGGAGGTTGTCAAGAAAGAATGAACAACCTTAAAGAACCTTAACGAAGCACTGGCTTCTCCCTGCACATGAAAATAATCCCTTGCTTTCTTAGCATTTTCAGTCTGATTTTTCCAAAACAATGTGACTAAATGTGTTATGGTCTGATGATGCCATAGTAAAACATTTTGTTCATAATTCTAAAAGAAAAATTTATATGAAAAAAGATGTTTTTACCCAAACATAAATCAAAAATATAAGTTGATTAGCTTTAGTACTAGAGAAGCAGATTGTGTTGAATAATTTCTAAAATTTTTTGCTGCGAGCCGGAAGTAGAGAAGCTGTGACGTCAGCATCACGTCCCACACACACACCAACAGGCAAGTGTTTCGAACACGACAGCCAGGCGGAAAGCTGCGGAGCACATGGCAGGGGGGCGGAGCGACATAACAAAGCACGGCTGGAACCGAATAAAAGAGAACGACAACTCTTCACCCTCATCAAGGAGACTGAAGAGTATAAAATTAGCCATGAGAGAACACAGGTTGGAGAATGTCTGGCTCCCGACTAATGCACGGCTCGTCTCTCCCTTTTCTTACAGGAAGCAGCAAAAGCGGCGAGAGCAGCACGAGTGGTAGCAGCGACCACGCCGACCCGTATCCTACTTCAACGACCATCTAAAGGTCCCTACGTGCCGAGGACACCAAGCACCCATCCATACAGACAGGACCGGGTCTCAGCTCTCCTCAGCCTGGCCGTGGTTTTGCGCAACATGGAACTGGACCGCTCCGATTAAGCAACATTCACGACTTCACTTCTCCTTTTTCCCCGGCACTCCTGTACACTGTAAATAAACCACAGCGTGATTCCTGCAATTCTCCTCTCTGGTGTTTGTGTTCCTCCCATTCCGTGAGTGCGGCGCTACAGAAGCTTATGGAGGTTGTGACTTTTGCTATTGACAAGCTAGATCTGGCTCTCTTACATCAACAACCAGGGGGTCTGCGTTCACGCCTCCTATACAAACCGGCATGCCAGATTCTGGGAAGCTGCTCTCCTTTAGAGCGGCATATATCCTGGGCTTTCGGAATGAAGCAGCAGATGCCCTTTCAAGCTAAGGGCCGAGGCCCGGGGAATTGCAGCTTCACCCTCAATTGGTGGAGCAGATATGGGAGAGATTTGGCTGGGCTCAAGTAGACTTGCTCAAGGGATGTTGCACTGCCCCCTCTGGTTCTCCCTTACACTTCCAGCTCCCCTAGGGCTGGATGCCTTGGCTCAGGCGTGGCCAAGGCTACACCTGTACGCCTTTCCCCCATCATGCTGCTTCTAGGAGTTCTGAATAGAGTTCACCGGGATGGAGTCCATCTCCTCCTGGTGGCCCCATAGTGGCCAAGCAGACCAAGGTTTGTGGACCTGGTAGCCCCTCTCGAACACCATCCCTCCATCTCAGGCAGAGGAAGCAATAATTTACCCCCACTCCGAGTTGCAGAGGCTGTGGTTGTGAGGTTGGCTGCATCCACCCTTAAAGTTCTACATATCTGCCATTTCGGCGTATCATGCCCCCTTGGCGTTTTCTCTGCAGCACCCAGAAGCTAAGGCCCCGGAGTGATTTAGAGTGCCTGTGTGAGACTTGGCCGTCATATTGGAGGGTCTGTCTGAGCAACCCTTCAGGCCATTGGCCAAAGCGTGCTGGTGGTTCTTCACAGTTAAGACTGTGTTCCTCCTGGCCATTTTCTCTCTTAAAAAACTAGGGGATCTTCAGCCCTTTCTGTGGCACCCGCTTTTCTGCAGTAAACTCCAGGCATGGCCAGTGCCTTCCTGTACCTTAAAACGGGTTACATTCCTAAGGTGCCCTCGGCCGCACTGCGAACAAGCAGACGCTTAGCAGGTGGATTATCAATGCTATTGCATCCTCCTACAGGTCCTCTGTTCAACATGATCCCTTCGGGGTCAGAGCGCATTCGACCCGGAGTGTGGCAGCCTCCAAGGCTTGGTCCTCCCCGCTGACTTCATCAGGTTTTATAACTTTGACCTCAGTGCCACTACTGGTCATTCTGGTGGTATTGGACTCTTGTTCCCAAAGCTTCCTTCTCCTTACATATGCTAGCTCCAGCTTCACTCAATGCGCGTTTTATAGCTTCCTGGTCGTGACGTCACCCAGGTGGTGAGGCTGTGCTTTCCATTAGAGCAGGGGTGGCCAACCAGTCAGAGACCGAGAGCCACATTTTTTACTGTGTTACCGCAAAGAGCCACATCATAGACATGGGCACACATGAACATCACCCATCCCTTCTGGCTCGTATTCTGTTGTTGCCACTTGAAGCAATTCTTTCACATGGGTGTCAGTCAGAACAGATCGATGCTTTGATTTCACGTGTTTCAGGGTAGAAAACACAGACATTGTTTGTGTTTTTTTTATGTGTGTGTTCACTTCGCTTGAGTTCAATACGGTATTTTCATCAAATGCGCATGTGCGTGAGATGAATATACCGCAGGGGTGGGCAAAAAATTTTTACAAGGGGCTACATGAGAAACCTGAATTGTGTCAGAGGGCCACACCATTAGGGATGCACCGAAATGAAAATTCAATTCAAAAGTCAATGAAATCCATAATTTTTTGTGTTATGCCTTTTGCCTTGGCACCATCACTGGAAAACTTTCCTGCCTTTTCAAAAACGTCCGCTACAGACGGAGTGCGCAAGCTCGGATTGACTACTTTCTTCTCATATTTAGAATGGCAATCGGGATGTTTGGATTTCAACTGATAAATTAAACCTGACTTGGAGAAACTCTTTGCAGATACACCCCCTCTTGAAATTTCAGCATTACATGTTTTGCAAATCGCTATCCGCACACCGCAGACATGTTGGCTCTTATCCAGATAACCGTGTGCTGGCTGCGCTTTCTTATTGCGTCATTACAATTGTGTTTCGTCTGATATACCGCAAAGTTTCCCAGTAGGGGCAAGCTTATTTAAGTCTTAAAATACCGTATTGAACTCAAGCGAAGCGAACACGCACATTAAAAAAACAAACAAACACAAACTTCCATATGAACGTAAGAGCCGCATGAAACCAGCCAAACCAGCCGCATGAAACCTCGCAAACCGCGGGTTGGCCACTTCTGCATTAGAGAGATTACACATGTGACTCAGAGTCAATGCGGAAGCGGTCCCAATGCATTGTTGACACAACGTCTCGTTCCCTCAGCGAACCAGGGCTACATACCTAACCTGTTTCGACTGAGTGTTCATTGGTTTTTGGAGTATCGCTTATTGTTACAACATTTCAAAATTATTATTGTTAAAACTCTAGTATTTAAAGCGAATGTTTTTTTGTTTCTCCAGTACTTTAAGCAAATCAAGTTGGTAGACTCTTACCCAGAAAAGATTGAGTGTTGTATTAGAGCTGAAAGTGCTTTTGTTCAGTTCCATGTAAAGTTTGTTTAGGATTATATATGGGCTATAGTTTGTATTACAACCTAGTATGTCCCCTTCTTTATTACTTTGTAGTGCAAAAAATTCCATCTGTAATTCCTTTCTTTTTTTGTTCTTAAGCCATTTGTATGTGTTTGTTTGTTTTAAGTAACATGTACTGCATTGCATTTTCTACTACAAGAATTATAAGCAGTAGTAGGATGGTGCGGGGTGACTTAAGCCGAATTATTAGTTCCTATTCACATACATATACATTGCCAATGGTTCTTATGGTAATAAATGTCTTTAAGTTGTGTGTGGTGTGAGATTTAATCACTTAGTATTTTCTAGCCCCACCCATCACTCTAGGAATTGTGATGAATTTCTCTACTAGAAACAGAAACCTAATTTCTTTACTAGCCAACAATAAATATTGCCTCTGTGATGTGAGAAAAATTTTATTTGAAGTTACTGTGATAGGACTAAATGTAGTATCTGTTCTTATGTGTTTAATACATTAAACCTGACAATGATGGCATAATATAGTGCTGATTTTTCCATTCACTTGATATTAGGTTTAGTTATTTACATGTAATGTTTAGTTTAAAACATTAAACAAAGTTTTAAAAATGAGTTAATATTTAGATTGATAAGTATCACATTTACATTACATTTTTTATCTGTGTCATTTAGTCTTTTTTGTTGTTTTCAAGCTGTGTTTATGTTTCTTTAAGTAATTGCTCTTTTCTTCTGCATGAGCTACAAAAGATATTAGGATGGAGGGAAATGCTTTTATTTGTTTCTCACTTTGTTTGCTTTATCACACTGAAAAAGAGCTGGGATGATTTGTCTTTTTTCATTTTTTACACAAACCAAACAGGGTTTTGTAGTTTTTACATATGCAATGCATGTACCATTTACAGGACAAGCCCTTATTCAACCAATTTACTTCTTTACCTCTAAAGAGTTTTTCTTCATCACTGAAGTATATGCATATTGAGAAAAAGATCAAATATAGTAAATATTCCCATTTTACCAATAATTATCGAAGAGGAGAATGCCTTAAAAAAATAAATTACCATACGACGGTGGTGTAATGAGCAATCATGCAAAGCTAGAGTCAGAGTGCAGGGCCATCCATGATATAACACCCCTGGAGCAGAGAGGGCTAAGGGCTCTACTGAATGGGCCAACTGTGGCAATTTGGCGGTGCTGCAGCTAATTGTTGAGCTACTGCTGCCATCTACACCACTATGCCACTACACCACTACAAAAAAATGAGTATGGATGCAAGTGTGAATAATTAGAATGTGAACAACTAGAACTAATTCTGTAAATGAAACGTGTTTGCTCAGTAGACTTGTCAGTCAGAGATTCTGTTTCAGTATGTCATAAACATGGATAACTGTTCTTGTATCGTCCAAACCGCTCCATTGATGGATGTATCGTCCAAACCGCTCCATGGACGATGCCATCTCCATGACCCTTCCTCTGGCCCTCACCCACCTAGACAACAAGGACTCATATGTACGAATGCTGTTCATAGACTTCAGCTCAGCATTTAACACAATCATCCCTCAAAAGCTGATTGAGGAGCTGAGCCTACTGGGCCTGAACACCTTCCTCTGTAACTGGATCCTGGACTTCAGTCAGTCTGGATCAAAAACAGCATCTCCAGCACCACCACAGTGAGAAATGGGGCACCTCAGAGCTGTGTGCTCAGTCCACTGCTCCTCACTCTGCTGACTTACGACTGTGAAGCAATGCACAGCTCGAATAACATCATCAAGTTTGCAGATGACAAGACCATGGTGGGTCTCATCAGCAAGAACAATGAGTCAGCATACAGAGAGGAGGTGCAACGGTTTACAGCCTGGTGTGGAGCAAACAACCTGTCTCTTTGACAAAACAAAAGAGATTTTGTCAAAGAGAGCACAGACCAACCATTCTCCACTGATCATCAATGGATCCTCTGTGGTGTGGTGTTCATCTGGCAGAGAACTTCACTTGGTCACTCAACACCAGCTCCATCACCAAGAAAGCCCAGCAGTGTCTTTACTTCCTGGGAAGGCTGAGAAAAGCCCATCTCCCTCCCACATCCTGACCACGTTCTACAGAGGGACCATTGAGAGCATCTTGCCTGGTTTGGGAACTGCGACGTCTCGGATCGCAAGACAATACAGAGGATAGTGAGGTCAGCTGAGAAAGCTCTTTTCCCTCTATCACGGACATTTACACCACACACTGCATCCGCAAAGCCCACAGCATTAGGGGCCAACCCCTTATACCCCTCACACACTCTCTTCACTTTCCTTTCATCAGGGGAGCGGTTCTGAAGCATTCGGGCCGACACATCCAGGCTGTGCAACAGTTTTTTCCATCAAGCCATCAGGCTTCTCAACACAGAACTGAACTAAAACTCTACAACTGTGTGACTGATCTGTACAACCCGGACTAAACACACAATTGTACTCTATTCACACATCCATGTCTTCAGCACCACCTATATTATATCACTCAGTTACTGCAAACTGTTTACATGCTGTTTTTGCACATCTTTTCGACTGCTGCTATTGCTTTTTTTGCACAAACCCTTTTGTTAACATTTTGTTAAATTACAAGGTACACTCCTGTACTCAGTTCTCTTTTACACATGACACTGTGTAATATACAGTAGTATGTATTTGTCCTACACTGTCTTGTGTTGTCTTTGCACTGTCTGTCTTGCACTGTTTGCACCAGGTTGCACAGGATGCACTTTATGTGGTGAGGACACTTAAGAGTCCTTAGCTCTGTGTCTAAGCTTTATGTTGTTAAATGTTGCACCAGCTCTTTCATTTCACTTTGTACTGCATCAGCTATATATGGTTGAAATGACAATAAAAGCTTCTTGACTTGTACAAAGTGTACACAAATGCAAGACACATTTAATATCATTGATTATTTCTGTTTAAATATACCAGTAGGCAACATCCAAGTTTTGGAATTACAAATATGTGTTTGGTGCACACGTTAATATTAAAAGAATATTTAGGCAACATTTAAACTGAATGAAACAGTCATCAATCAGTGTAAATTAGCAGCAATTTGGCAAAGGTTGTCATGCCAGTGGATGGTTACGGACGGCCTCATTGATGCCATTTTTAAAATCTCAGCCCAGCTGTTGTGTGTGGTCGATATTTTTCTAGGCTTTGGGTTTGTTCTATTACATTAATTACACTGCCTGCCACATGAACTCACACAGATTGGACAGTTATTGATAGTACTGAACAGGGATCAGAGTCTGTTCACTCCAGAAGACAATACTCCATATTGTCTTTATGCACTCCACTTAGTCTTTTTTTAAACTACATTTTAAGCAATTATAACTTATAACATTCCTCATATTTGTAGGAAAATAATACTGTAAATGCCTTTAATTTCACACAATTTTGCTGCATTATCCCATTTACTTATGTAGAGTAGCTACGTCAACCAGCAGAAGGTTTCTGGGAGCTGAGAGGAAATCAGGGTAACTTGAACAAAATTAGAGACCATCTGAAGAAAATTTTTCAACCCCATCACCTTGTTAACATGAGTCACAAGCATAATATGTGGCAAAACGGTGTTGCTAGCCAATTTATTAAGTTTGATTTTAAACAAATAGCTATGGTATTAAGTCTGAAAAAAAAAATTGTTGTGCTTTTTATAAGAGGAGAAAAAATAGTTATGTTAAAGCTGTACCTCAAATAAAATTTCAGTTAAAATCCTGCAATTAGGAGAACACACATACAGTACATAAACAAACACAAATTGGTGTGAAATAAATTTGGTATATACGTACAGTGAGTAAAAATAAGTATTTGAACACCCTGCTATTTTGCAAGTTCTCCCACTTAGAAATCATGGAGGGGTCTGAAATTGTCATTGTAGCTGCATGTTCACTGTGAGAGACATAATCTAAAAAAAAAAAATTCAAAAATAACAATGTATGATTTTTTAACTATTTATTTGTATGATACAGCTGCAAATAAGTATTTGAACACCTGAGAAAGTCAATGTTAATATTTGGTACAGTAGCCTTTGTTTGCAATTACAGAGGTCAAACGTTTCCTGTAGTTTTTCACCAGGTTTGCACACACTGCAGGAGGATTTTGGCCCACCTCCACACAGATCTTCTCTAGATCAGTCAGGTTTCTGGCCTGTTGCTGAGAAACACGGAGTTTGAGCTCCTCCAAAGATTCTCTATTGGGTTTAGGTCTGAGACTGGCTAGGCCACGCCAGAACCTTGATATGCTTCTTACAGAGCCACTCCTTGGTTATCCTGGCTGTGTGCTTCGGGACATTGTCATGCTGGAAGAACCAGCCTCGACCCATCTTCAATGCTCTAACTGAGGGAAGGAGGTTGTTCCCCAAAATCTCGCAATACATGGCCCCGGTCATCCTCTCCTTAATACAGTGCAGTCGACCTGTCCCATGTGCAGAAAACACCCCCAAAGCATGATGCTACCACCCCCATGCTTCACAGTAGGGATGGTGTTCTTGGGATGGTACTCATCATTCTTCTTCCTCCAAACACGTTTAGTGGAATTATGACCCAAAAGTTCTATTTTGGTCTCATCTGACCACATGACTTTCTCCCATGACTCCTCTGGGTCATCCAAATGGTCATTGGCAAACTTAAGACGTGCCTGGACATGTGCTGGTTTAAGCAGGGGAACCTTCCGTGCCATGCATGATTTCAAACCATGATGTCTTAGTGTATTACCAACAGTAACTTTGGAAACGGTGGTCCCAGCTCTTTTCAGGTCATTAACCAGCTCCTCCCGTGTAGTTCTGGGCTGATTTCTCACCTTTCTTAGGATCATTGAGACTCCACTAGGTGAGATTTCGCATGGAGCCCCAGTCCGAGGGAGATTGACAGTCATGTTTAGCTTCTTCCATTTTCTAATGATTGCTCCAACAGTGGACCTTTTTTCACCAAGCTGTTTGACAATTTCCCCGTAGCCCTTTCCAGCCTTGTGGAGGTGTACAATTTTGTCTCTAGTGTCTTTGGACAGCTCTTTGGTCTTGTTAGTAGTTGGATTCTTACTGATTGTATGGGGTGGACAGGTGTCTTTATGCAGCTAACGACCTCAAACAGGTGCATCTAATTTAGGATAATAAATGTAGTGGAGGTGGACATTTTAAAGGCAGACTAATAGGTCTTTGAGGGTCAGAATTCTAGCTGATAGACAGGTGTTCAAATACTTATTTGCAGCTGTATCATACAAATAAATAGTTTAAAAATCATATATTGTGATTTCTGGATTTTTTTTTTTTTAGATTATGTCTCTCACAGTGGACATGCACCTACGATGACAATTTCAGACCCCTCCATGATTTCTAAGTGGGAGAACTTGCAAAATACTTATTTTCCTCACTGTATATGCAGAATGTAAGTACATAAATTAATCACACAATTGGATTAAATGTAAGTAAATTTAATTGGTTATTTTCTTGTATTATAAGTACATTTTACACAATTTATGTTTATAGATTTTTTTTATTAAACTTGTTTACAAAGACTTAAGCCTAAGTAAGCATAATAGTTTGCTTTGGTGTATAAACATGTTTTTACTGAATCATTTAGCTGATAATAAAAGCTTGTGCTGGAAAAAGGATTCAGCTCCTGATCTACTGAATGAGCTATGAATTCATAAGGCTCCAAAAGCATTTATTATGGAATTGCATTTGCACTGTGCTGTACAGCCTATAAGGACATTATTAAGGAATCCAACATATTTCAAGTACCAACAACCAAAAGTATAATGAAGTTTCTTTGTTCGGGCCAGACAAACAACACCGATTATGGCAGAAGCTGGAATCCATTTATGCACTGGCTTAATGGATAATTTCTTTCTGCAGGTGCTGCTGGCTGAGAAAGTAGTTTCTTCTCTGCTCTCCTATTACTGAACCGTTTTTTTTTTTTTTTTTTTTTAGTAAGACATTATATAAATCCCAAATACAATCCCTCACAGTTTTATATTGTGTGCCAAGGTGTAAATGTCTTCATCCCAAATATACTATAACATTCCAATCGAATGTGGTATAGCTCAGATTACATTATATAACAGTAGTGTATTTTACAATGTAATTGGGGCTACTCCCTTGCATGTAACAATGTGCAGCCATAATGCATAGCAGATTTCATATACAGGCTACACAGATGCTTCACACAGTGTAGGGAAAAAACAGTGAGTATCAACTTACATTATTATGCCAAATCCAAAGACTTGCTGGGCCATAATTAGGTAAAAGAAAGCAAATACCCAGTAATGGTAATGGCTCTAGGCCTTGGATTCCTTTTTTCTTGTGCAGTGGAGCTGCTACTGACCCATGAGCAATCTGAAATATAGATTTCCCTGGTGTTTGATCAAAATATTGCTTTCAGGCTTTGAGACTTTCATTAAATCAGTCCAACCTGTCAGAAGCATGGACAAAGATTTAGGCACACATGTGAGATAAAAGACACATTAGACTTTGTTTTAAATATACCTGTCTTGAGTTTTGCATTGGAATGCATTGGGAAATCAAGAAGGAAGCAATGTAACCACATTTCAAGAAAAAGTCCTGTTTAACAAGGCAAGGGGAATTATTCTTTTTTATTTATTCATTGTAGGAAACTGAGAGAAAATCCTCAATATCAGTAGTGCCTAAATCCATTACAGTCAGACTCAGTTTAATATCTAAAAGTTTGTCTAACAAGTGTAAGAAGTGGGCAAGAAGTCTGGTGCCTAAGGAAAAAAAACAATTTGTAGTTTTTTTTCTTTTGCTTTTGTTATGTATTTATTTTTTACGTTCATTGTTCCTTTTTATTCAACTTAGGGGTGGTAATAAACATCTGCTTGTACATCACATCCACTGATTGTTTTCCAATAACAGCATCTTCCCCCAGTATAGTGTTTCCCCCAGTATATCGCAACAATATTTCATTGATTCATATTTTTATTCATTAAAGAATAACACATCATATAATTTATCTATTTATAGTTACATTTGGTTTTGTTATAGAAATTGGAAATTTAATTGCTGTTGTCTAAATGAATACAACAACCACTTTACATTCAAGCAGTGTTGTTTATGTTAATTAAAAACCCAATGTCAGATGTTTAAAGCCAGTATAGAACATTCTTGGCAATAAAAAATAATGACAAATTTGTGTTTTATTTAATAATCTGTATAAACAGTAACAAACCATGCCTTAACAGAGGTATTAAGTTTATGATATCTTGTAGTCTTTCAAATATGCAAAAGAGAGTCCATGCCTTTGAGAAATCAAGTTAGAAGACTTTAAATAACTCTTAGCCAAACAATGTTTTTAAAGTTAAAAGAAGAAATGATGATTACATTAAAATCCACATAGTGTATAGTTAATAAAGAAAGAGAGAAAGCCACAGTTAAAGATATTTCTTTTTGGACATATGTTCTGAGAAAATATTAAGAAAAATTATTAAAGAAAAAATAAGACAATTTTTAAATTAATCAGATAAATTAGATAATTTTATGGACATAGCATGTCTCAAAAAAGTTGGGACAGGTCCTTGTTTTCCACTGTGTAGCATCTGCTTTAACAGTCCATGCATGCAGGAACTAAGGAGAATAGTTGCTGGAGTTTTAAGAGAGAAATGTTGTTTAATTTGTCCCTGATACAGGATGTGTAGGGTAACCCACCAAATAACCCAACAACGGAATCCACTGGCATGGGTGAAGGTATGCTGTGTTTCTTAGTCTTTCTCCCACTGCTGTACAAGATTACTAAAATGGATTGCAATTTGTTACATTAATCTAACTTTTTAACATCTAATCTAATTCCAATATAAATAAATAAAAATTTATCTTGAATATATCTAATTTCAGGTAATAACCTTATTGGTTGTATTTCTTCTTTTATTTAAATAGATTTTTCTAAGCATTCCATCATTTCAATTAATCATTCATTATGGACCCGGAGTCACTTAAAGCCTTGTGCTTGGCTAACTATTCCTGCTGAGGCAAATTGGCCAGCTCGAATCTAGTCAGTGGATATAACCATAAACTAATATTCTTTGAGTAGGCTGCTCACTGCTTGCTCATGCATAAAGAATAATTAATTTAGCCACTTGGTTATAACTTGCTAAGTCAGTGGTAGTCAGAAATTAAAAGGTCCCAGACATTGTGCTCTATGCTCCATCCATTCATGAGCTTTTTGTATGTACTATCCTGTTAATAAATTTGTGGTAACACCAGACTACATAATCAACTAGATATACATTCAATTATTTTAGAAAATCAAGAATTTTACATTTATTTGCCAGGCAATAATCAATAAACAAATGTCAAATCTATAACAAATTATGAAGAAGAAGAAAATTGCACAACATTATCAGCATAAAACCTAATAGTATAGCATTGCAGTTTACAAATGAATTGTTAAAGAGTCACTTTACCTTGCAATAGAGACACACAGGGACTGTGTGTGAAGTTCTGACTACAGAATGCTTCCCAAAATGTGTTTCCCCAAATCTCCTTAAATACCCAAAACATCATAAACATTTGTAAATTTAAAGTAATAAAAGCTTTGCAAACCCTTCGTTGGGACATGAGGTGACTTAAAACCAAATACCTAGGGTAAAAACCAACACCTGATAAAGATCTTCTCCAGGACAACTCTCAGAACAGTAGAACAGAATTTTGCCTAAATATCTGAGATCTTTATTTTTGGTCTGTTCTATTGATATGGGTCTAAGATCCTATTTCCAATCGCACTGAGACCTTTAAAAAAATATCAAACATGTAAAGGTAAAATTTATACATTCCTAAAATGTAATTATTAAAGTATAGTAATTTGAATTCCATGAACATTTAAGTCATCTTTCCATGACCCGGCCACATCCCCAGGAGGTAAAGAGGGGTGCTAAAGGATGGGTGAGAGGTCAGCTAAACAAATGGCTTTCTCTCAGATTAAGGAGATCCTCTGCTTGGATTAGAAAAAGGTATTGTTTTGTTGCATGGCAGTTCTCTGGGTCTGGAAGAGATGATGAAGAGATCTGACCATCTTAAGAGATGTTTCAACTTATATGAAGACATTATTTGCTAATTTTAATTGAAATAATGTACCAATGTACTAATGACATGATGTTACAATTAGAATACCATAGTTTGACCATATAAAATAATGACAAACAAGTTTATATTTTCCACAGTTTGTCCTATAAAAATGCTGAAATAGTCTAAAAATAAATAGTATTTCTATATTTGAAATAGGTCAGATAGTTTCCTGCTTAAGCACAATTCTGAAAAAAAATTCCCCTCCCTTAGAAAACACATGCAAAAAATAGTTCAGTAAGAAATAGACATTAAATACAGACACAACAGAATAAAACAACAAAAAAAACAACATACAAGACAAATAAATTCCGCACATTCACAACAGATACATCACTGCACATTAGGCAAATTTGGCACTTATGATAAATAGCAAGTCATGGATTATTGCACAAATGCTTGAGTTATGCATTGCTCATAAGATTGAATTGCAGGTGCAGTGTTCTTATTTCATCGACCATGCTCTGGATATGTCTAAAACAGTATTTTGTACATACACAGTGTTAGACATGTTTTGTTCTAAATACTTCCTTTTGCATCCATGTTTAAAGCTTCCCATTTTTTAAAGCTACAGTAAGCGTCAAGATTCCTAATCCAGCTCTATTTAATAGTCTGGTTTGAAAGGCAACAACAAGAACTTAACAAGAACTTTGTTTCTAATGCCTGATAATTGGATTGTTACAGATGAGGCAATGTATACTGCAAAGCGCAAAATGTAATGACACTGATGGCAACTGCTCCTGATATATTTGTTCCAGTTCAGCTAGATTGTCTAATGCCACCTACGCTAACCATATGTGCAATATTAATTAATGTTACTTCATGCATGAGGTTATTACATGTGCTCCAGGATCTGTATATTCATTGCATGAATGCACTCTTTAGGTTCCATCATGTAAAAATGTGTCATTTCACCACCCCCACCACTTTCATATGACTCTAAGTAGAATACACTGCGTTTGTAATCCTCTTTATTTCCTGGTCCTTTGTCAATACAAATATGCTTCTGTTTGTTGTGCTTCTCTTGGGCCCTAAGCTATTAGCAGAGGTCTTCCTAGCAAAGTGACTGGCATAAAAAATCTAATTTAAACACCAAACACTGTGTTTAAAAAAAGCCATTAAAGATTAATGAACTCAGAGAGTGCTTGAGTTTTCCCTAGGCCAAATGGGACAGCCTAGAAAAATCCCAGGGCTTCCATTAAGAGTGGTTAGATAGAATTTTAATTGAATGACAAGAAAAATAGGAGAAATTGCTATTGCAATTATCTCTTGCCATTTAAGAATTTCATTCTTTTGTCCTGGTCAGGATCATGGTGGATCTAAAACCTGGATTCAAATGAGAGAACTCACAGAGCATCATGCACATATACAGTACATTAACACACATTCACACCTCAGGGCAATTTAGCATAGCCAGTACCTGTATGTTTTTGGAAACTGTAACACACAAACTGTAACCTAGCCCAGGCCGGAACCAGTGACTATGGAGCATATTGTCACTGACAGCACCAATATGCCACCCCAATTAAGTACCTGGATATCTTGTGTTAAATAAAAGTTTGTTTAAATAAGTTAAAATTTTTGTTTCTTTTAAATATCCTATTACAAATTGAGTTATTTTTATAGTAGTGAGCACAATGCCCTCCATCAATATACACTAAATATTACAAGGTTATAAATGTGTTATACTCTATTAAAAGGAATGTAAATAGGAGGATATGCTGATTAATCACTTAACATCTACCCAAATTTCTGGCCTCTTAGCTTTCAACCAGGTGCAGTTTGGGTGTTTGGGTGCATGTCCAAAATCAGGAAAGGTTTTAGGACAGTTATCAGACCTCATTAATAATGATGCAAAATTTTGCCTTAGAGTATTAGACATATGACGGAATACTTTACTAGGCTCAGACACTTTCAGAAAATCCATGCAACATAATACTTGGATGGTTTTAGTTTCATCCGTGTAGCAGTGTAGATCTGTATACCTTTACTTAGACATTATTGTAAAAAATGTGTAAACATCTGACATACCTTCTATACCTTTAGTAATTACCAGAATTCTCTGCAGTTACCTCCAAGATAGTAAACAAATATCTAATTGATTTGAATAATGTATTTTAAATTAATATTTAATAAATTATATACTTAAGTAAGGCTGTAAGAACTGCTTTAAAAAAAATGGTGTTGTGCAGATTGTCTGTGCGATCATTTATCACAGCAGTGCCTGTGTGCTATCTGGGTATGCAGAATAAGGTCTGGCATTTATATAGAGAAAGATTTTAAAAGTGAAAGACAGCAACAGCTGATGAAACTGTTGAGAGAGGAAGGCAATAGCAAACCTGGTGTAATGAGGACATTTGACTTCCCCTTCCTTCAAATCTAAGTTATGTTTGCCACACTGGAAAAACAGCTGTGTGCAACAGACTCCTTGAATAAGAACAAGCACTGGATTGACTGTCAGCACATCCACTGTTCATCGCCATCAATAGTAACCTGGAGAGAATAGTGAGCAGAATCAAGCTCATTTTTACACCTTTCTCAACCCTCATTTTAGCACCTCTCAACTCATTCGCCTCACCTCCAGTAACAAGCATCATCCTTTACTGTCACTGCTAACATTGGCAACATTTAAGTGGTCCCTGTTTTTCCAAGCATTGGCTGCTAAGATGGCCTGGTAGTAAAGCTTTTTCTTGCTTAGCTCTGTATTGTTTTGAAAGTAAAGAACTACATGTACTCTCATTTATGTACCTGGGTGCATGGTTTACTGTTGCCTATTGTAGAGTATTATTTTAATTATAGTATCAAGGTCGTTTTTATGTTTACTTGATTTTTCTTAATGTACTTTACATTTTCATTTAATTCTGTTGATAATAGATAGCATAAATGTCAGATGACTCATTGTACTTGAGATATTTTATTAATACTACTTTTACTCAGGGTAATAATAACTATAGATGCAGCACTTTTGCTCAGGATTCTTTCAATCACTGGCAATTTCAGTGGAAATGGTTTTTGTTGGACATTTCCAAGCAATGATCTTATCATTGACCTCAATTTTAATTTTCTCTTCCCTTCTCCTGCACATTAACAACTTGTTTATAGAAAATAAAACCCCAGCACCCAAGAAAGTTGACAATTAATTTTGGGAAATGTTGACCTGCCCAAATATGTGATTAATATTTATCATTGCAGTAAGCACAATATAATGTGTCTTGTACAAACCATCAATACAAGCCAGATTGCTGTTTATCTATAAATCAGTCATAAATATCATGCAGAATCTCTCCTCTAATGGGCAAATCATGTGCCATCAGTCGTTCAGCTCTGTTAGGTATAAAAAAAAACAAGTTAATTTGCTAAAAAAACAACATGATTTCCCATAACAAAACCAGAATACTCTACAGAGTTGCCAATTATTTTCCCTTTTTTATATCAACAGTCACTGACCAATTTGCCAAGTACAACCAGGGCTGGATCTAGATGAAATTTTGAAGAAGGTTTTTCTCAGAACTTATACTTAATGACCAAAGGTATGTGGACACCTAGCCATCACATACATACTGTATGTGGATCTTGACACAAATGTGCAAACACACAATTGCATAGCATGTCTTTGTATGCTTTAATAATGTGAGTTCCCTTCAATGGATTTAATGGACCTTAACAAGTTACTGCATAGCAATGCACTATGCACAAACAATGTCCATAAGGACATTTGGCAAGGTTGGTGTGAATAAATTCAAGTGGTCTGCACAGAGTACCCCATTCAACCCCTTTGAAAGATTTTGGGAATGAATTGGTGTGCTGATCATGCACCAGGCCTTCGCACCCAGAATCACTTCTGGACCTCACTTAAGATGCGGTGGCTGAATGATCCCATTCCTTTTGCCATGCCCCAGGAAAAAACCTTCTAAGAGTACAGTTTGATATTAAAGCAAAAGAAGTACGAATGCTGGGTGTTCAAAAAGCATATATGGGTGTGATTGTCAGTTGTCCACATACCTTAGCCATAAAAAACTACAGCCTGTGGTCAGATTTAATCATTGCCAGGTGTCTGTAAAATCTAACAAAAATTTCTGGAACTGTACTAGATTTTATTCCTCTAAAAAGTATTCCCTTAATTAATGGTATAGTACAGATTAGTTTAGAATCTCCCAAAGGTGGTTAATTGGAGTGAAATATTTGTGTGTAAACTCCATGGAATATGATTTACATAATTTAATTCTATACTCATCAAACCGTTCAGTGGGACCTCATTTTCTTTGGGTGGGGACATTTTAATTCTGGAAGATCACAATGGCCCATATTCAGGAGAGAAATGTTCCATCATAGGATAAAAGTAATCAATCAGAAGAACTTTGCATTGATTTGCAATGACCCTTGCCTGCAAAGGGACAACTGGCTCCAAATCATGCCAACAAAATGCCTCACACAGCACAACAGGGCAGCTGTATTTTTTTAATTTCTTTATAAATATTATAATGTTTAAATTAATACACAATACATGTAGATTAAGCTATACTTAATCTTTAGCATAAAGAATACAAAATCAGCATATCTTCTCCTAGTGTCCATGTGCATGTCCTTCAGGATCTCTGTTTTTTTCCAACCTTCTATGGTGTCCCATCTTGAGCAAAGGATCAACAATCCTCTGTTTCTCAGAATGATTTCCTAATTAATCACAACTAGAATTTTAATGTAAAAGTTTATTTATTTTTTTTATGAACAACTTTGTACCAAGTATAAACACCATAAAGATAAAGATAAAAGATAATTTCACTTGGAATTGTCATTTAATAAAGTAAAATTTGGTTGATCAGCAAATAAGTGGAAGATTATTTAAATAACTTAATCATCAGTTTTACTAATGGTGTTTGCCTTGGTGTTTTAATGGTTTTAACCATTAACCATGTACTGCATAATGATTTAATTTTATGTGTTCATATTATGTGGTTTGGTTGCATGACCTAACAAACTAAAAATGAAAGCACCCAGGCTCTTTCCAATAAACAAATAATAAATTTAGGAGACAATATTTCCCAGAAGCACAAACATTCCATTCCCATATGAAACCTTTGCTGGAATTTTGCAACTTGACTTCAAAAAATGTGAAAACTTTCAAAAAGATGCAAGGCAAAGATGAAGTACAAGATGCAAAGAAACAACAAGAATCTCTAACTACTTCTATTGAATTAATTATATAATTATAAAGTAAGACTATATATTATTTAGATATACATAATAACTCCTGGACATTACAAGTGGTACTGGTAGATGCAGGTATTTCAGACAATAAGCAGGAAAAATTCAGGTCATAGACTCATCTTTCAACAAACTTTAGCCATATTTACTTCCTTTCTTCCACCTTTAAACACTATGAATTGCCATCAAAAGCAACCTGTGCACAGACAACCAGTCCCACAGGATCCCTTAAACCCGTTTTATTTAACTTATGTTGTGAGTGTTTTTTTTTTCCACATTTGTGGTAGTGTATGACAATTCAAAAAAAAGATCTGGGCTTAGTTAGACAGAGTTGGCAAGTAAACTAAAATAAGATGGATGTTCTGAACTCCACCTTCTCCATAATTCTGCAGCCATGTGCTGGCAGAGATGGATCTCGAAGGGTAATTAAGATTTTTGCCCTATGTACAATAGATGAAAATGAATGACATAGGACAGCATTTTGATATTTTTAAATGACCCAGAAACAAGGTATAGCTGCACCTTACTGGTAATGGTATAATTTATAGTGGCTCTCATTAAAACTGGTTTGACATTGTGTAAGACAGGAAGATAAATGGGTTGCACTTTCAACATTTAAAGCAAGGTGATGTTCCTGGCTGGTTATCCTACAGTCTGTTAAAAAAAAGCCGGATTGTTGCCAAGTAGAGGCAGCCAGACTGGAAAACAACAGTGATATTATATTGGCACTGATTCTCAAAAAAAAAAAAAGTTTTGCAAAAAGTAGGATTTGAGTAGTCAGCAGATGGCTAGTAGCAAATCCACAGCCAGTAAATCACCCTAATTGCTGCAAAAGGTAAAGATTTGGAGAAGATAATGGCTGATGAATTTCTGAGGAACCATATTACATTGTCATTCAGCCCAGTATAGATTTTGGAGGATTGAACTGTTCATAATAAACTGCCAATCTCTGTAGGGTCATCTATATATTTTTTTGTACACACACTGTCACTACATAATATTTTATTCATAATTCTCCTTTTGTCCCAAGTGGGCCCATGAAACAAAATGTGACCTCATTAAAACTGTAAGCATCAAAAAATTTTATCCTTTCCTGTGGTTTTGTAATCTATGCAATTAAGATTAACACGTATCATACTTTATTTATTTATTTATTTATTTATTTATTTATTTATTTATTTATTTATTTTCCACTGTTGCCGAAAGGTGATGATGATGATGATGATGATGATGATTATATTATTATTATTATTATTATTATTATTATTATTATTATTATTATTATTATTATTTATAGGATATATAATTGATTTATTAACATAGACACTTGAGTTAGAGACTTAGACATTACAACTTTATAGCCTGAACAAAAAAAAAACAGGAGCAAAATTTTAATCTTAATAATTAAATAATCTTTTCCAACCTGTTTAACTGTTATTCTCAAAATGGCTTTAAATAAACATCGGTTTAAAACATTTAACTGAATATCATATTCATATACCTTGAATATAATTTATAAAAATAAACATATATCTTATATCATATCTTATAACATATATCTTGAATATAATAAAAAAAAAAAAAGCAACTTGCAAACTTATAGAGATTGTACTAAGTTTTCAAATAAAAAATAGCTAAGAAAAAAAGCATTAACATTCACATTCACTTGACCTTCTGGTTAGAGACTTCTTCTTTTAATTGAGTATGGCTTTGATTCTAACCATGCTTTATCTTTAGTACATTGTCCATCCCTGTGTAAAAGTCTTGTACTATGGCAATGAGAGTGCTTTACACTATGCCACAGAGTACAAGTGATGCAGACAGAATCCTGATTAGACATCATTGCCCTTTTAGCACAGTTTTATAATCCATGCAGTAATCAATAGGAATGGTTTCAAGCACCTTGTCATAGGTCCAGGGCACTAATCTGGCCAATCTTCCTCAAGTTCCATGCCTTTCTTCCTTGTTCCTCTAAGGTACTGTATAACTAAGCACTGTTAATTATGCAATATAGGGATAACATTTAGTTATACCTGACAGGTACTGTTATTTCCGGCTAATGTTGACCCTTGAATCTTTCTGTTCAATTTACAGTAGGCTGTCTGAAACTTTTGGTGACAGGAACCATGTAGTGACAAGCAAGACCTTTTACGGAACACTCAGAAGGCACAACAATATGTTTGTACGGTTCTCACATACAGCATTCCAAGTAGACCCTGAGAATTCAGGAGAAATTATGATACCAAGATGGACAGTTCATGCATCCAGTTTTAGCTGCAGGCAGTTGATGAATTTATGGTAATTACACTTGTATACACAGTATGTAAATCAATCTGCAAAGCCTCCCTGTGGCTCCTGAATATAAATAAGTAGTGGAACAACACAGAATAAAAGACACCTACACCACCTACACATGCACAAAGCAACAATAAGAAAACTGGATTCTGATATGCCTCCAGGTGAACTTGGAAATCTGAGTAGGTTCAGGTATGGGGAGTTGAACTGGTTCCCTGAGGGAACTCGAGCTGCATCAACAACACGTTGGGAATGCCTGTGCATGACCATGCTCTGAACCACGTGTGCAATCTGTCTAATGGAAGGGCATGACGTCACCGGCAGGGTGAAATCATGACCAGGAAGCTATAAACTTAAATGAAGTGGAGACGGCACTAGCTTCTGATGTTCAGGAAGCACTCTCTGTGTGTCTGTGTTTTTCTTCAGACAGGTAAGTGCTGGTAAGAAAGTAAAATGAGGAAATGGAATGCAAACAATCTTTGAGGCTGTGTGTCTCTCCTTGCCCCCACTTTATCATGGGGGGTATACACATAGTTGGTGCATAGCAGCACCGGGGGAGAGATAGCTTGCAAGTGTCTCTTTTGACCCAGGGAATCGTCCCATAATCTTCAGTACCACTGTGATGAATTAGAGGGTAACATTGGGGCTAAGGAGGTGGGCTGAATAAGGATTATTCCATAACCTGGACACCTTTGTGTGCAGATCAGAAAAGAAAGGCAGGCACCAGAATAGATGCAGTGACCTAGGTCGCAAGAAGTGCTTATCTTAATTATTCTGAGGATGCACTTTCTGCTGTTCAGCTGGCCAAGCAATGTTTAGCTTTAAAACTGCTCGAGTAACTACCTTCAGAAGTTGCTCAAACTGGACTGACACAGACCTGTCTCTTTGGGCCACCAAGGAGACCGCTAGGGCTATAGGCCAGTCTATGGCAGCCCTGGTGGCTGCAGAGTAGTACTTGTGGCTCACACTTTCTGATCTCAGTGATAGAGACAGAACCTTCCTCCTGGATGCTTATGTCTTACCAACTGGTAATGTGAAGGGCTACCAGTTCGATACACACTTCTGAAATAACAAATTTGCTCAATTTACCTTTAATTATATGTTATGAATAATTAATTATATTCATTTATATCTAGTCAACTATATTTTAATATTGTAATTTTAAAATTCACACTAATGCAAGTATGATTTTGTCAGGGAACCACCAGCCATGCCTCCCTCCAAGGCTCTAACTCTCACTCAACCTCTCCCTGATCTAATCACCTACATCTGTTTCCCATTATCTTTCCCCTTTATAAGGTCCCGATTCCACCTCACTCACGTTCGGATCTCCTCGTTGCCATGGGAGATCTACCGGACTTCCTACCACTAGTATTTCCTGTAGTTACACGCTCCGCTTCGGAGGAAACGCTCAAGATAGGTTTGCCTTTAACGGTTTACATTGGCGATCATCCCTGGACTACCTGCATTAGGGATTCTACCTGCATTACGGATTCTACCCGCATTACGAATTCTACTCGCATTACGGATTCTACCCGCTTTCTGGTTCGTACTTCTTCTCAAGCCTCTGCCTTGTATATGTTCAGACTAAATAAAGGCAAGGTGTTTAACCATACGCCGGTTTCCAAATCTTGGTCTATCCGTGACAGATTTTAAAAAGAAAGGAAAAAAAAAAAATAGCGCCACTTACCAGTGAGCTGCATCTATGGTGAACTATTTTTAGAAAAGGCCCCAGAACCAATTCACTAGGTACACATGTAGTGAAGCCAATGAAAAGGATCGTCTGCAGGTTATGTATGTACCCATGGTTCCCTGAGGGAATGAGACGCTGCGTCACAACACTTTGGTAACGCTTCCATGTTGTCCACGCTCTGAATCACGCGTGTAATAAGTCCAATGAAAAGCACAGCATCATTGGCATGGTGACATCATGACCAGGAAGCTATAAAAACCACATGCAGTGAAGTGGGGGCTAGCTTCTAAAATTAGAAAAAAAGTGCTGCAGGGATGCCTGCAGTGTTATAAAACCTGACATAGGTCAGCGTGCTGGACCAGCCGAATGTCTTGGAGAGGAACTCTAGAGGACCAAGCCTTAGAGGCTGCCACACTTCGGGTCGAGTGTGCTCTGACCCCAAAAGGAACGGGGTGACCAGAGGACTCATAGGAGGATGAAACAGCACCCACAATCCATCTGCTGGGCATATGCTTGTTTGCAAGGAGACCTCTCCTCGGACGGGCATAGCAGTTGCTCACACACTCGTTCTGTGGATGTATATGTCCAGTGCTCACACCGGGGAAAGTCGGTTTAGCTTTTCCTGGTCTGGGGCCTGAAAAGGAGGAGTAGAGAATACCTGGAGCATACCCGGTCGTGGGACGACCGAGAGTACCTTGGGAAAATATCTCGTTCTGAGGTAAGCAGCTAAGTCCCACACAGGCACTCTAGGTCATGCCAGAGAAAATGCATAACCAATGGGTTTCTACCTAGCGACTGCCCTGAAAGGAGGGCATTATACACCACAATGGTGGACATGTACACTTTTAGGGTGGAGGGAGCCAACCCTTTGGCAAACTGTTAATGGCCAATCAGGCAGGATCAAATTGGTGCAGAACACACCATGCTGTGAACAGGCTCCATTTCATGGTGTATGACCTCTTCGTTAAGAGAGCTCTGGAATGGAGAATGGTCTCTACCACCTTGGTGGAGAGACTGGAGGCTAGGAGCCTTGCCCCCTTTTCCTCTTCTCCCAGTTAAGCTGTTCGAGAAGGTCCGCAAACCAGGAGGAGACGGATTACGTCCTGACTAACTCTCCCCAGAAATCCCTGGAGCAGCACGACAGGGGGAAGGTGAACAAATGCAGCCTCAGCCATGCCTGTGCCATGGCAGTCAGCCCTAAAGTGGCTCTGTGTGTAAGGGCGAATGAGAGGGAACAGTGTGATGCCTCTTGAGTTGCAAACAGGTCCACCTGAGCTCTGTAAAAATTTTTACCCCCTTGCCTCAAGAGGGGGTCTGCCCCCTCGTTTTGATGGCCGAGGACATACACAGGAGGATCTGTCGTGCCAGCTTGTACAGGAGGCATGAGCGCAGACTGCCCTGGTGGTTGATATAGGAGACCACAGAGGTGTTGTCCGAAGGGACCAACACATAATGGCCTCTGAGATCCGAAAGGAAGTACCTTAGAACTAGAAGCATGGCCAGCATCTCTTGGCAATTAATGTGCCACAACAGATTGCGCCCTCCCCAAAGACCTTGGGCAGAGCAGCCACTCATGACTGCTCCCCAATCTGTAAGGAAAGCATCCATTGTTAGCATTACGTGATGACAAGGAACTCCACACATTTAAAGCACGTATTGCTCACCGCGTGACCTTGATTGTATGAAGTGGATTGCCCCTCCGAGAGAACCCTTGGGTCCTGAGCCACCACTGGAGGGGTCTTATGTGCAGGAGGCCAAGTGGAACCACATTGGATGCTGCTGCTATTAGCCCCTGCAGTCTCTGGACCCGATTGACAGTGAGTGACTGGCCTTCTTTGACCATTCTGACAGTCGTAAGGATGGACCCAATGCGGGCAGGAAACAACTGGGTCGAATCCTACACAACGCCTAAATAAGTGTTTCTCTTTAGTGGCGTGCCCACCGGGAGCAACGAGATGTAGCGTTCGCATTGACATGTGAGCACAATCTGCGCAGTCGGTTCCCTTGAAAACCAACCTAGCATGCTCCGCTCCCAAGCAAGCCCCACACAGGCTGTGTGCTTCCTAATGGACATGCTGTTTTCAATTGGACTGATTACACACGTAATTCAGAGCATGGACAATGCATTGTTTAATGCAGCTTAAGTTCCTGAAAGGGAAGCTGGAATCTAGTGCTGAGTGTGCAAAGCTTAGTGTGAAAATATTGAATGGTTTCTTTTTTGTGTATGCTGGACTGAGATTTCTGAGAAAACTGGACCCTCATAACGAAGATCAAACAATAACTTTGGAGAATACTTATAAATAATATAGGACAGTAGAGGAATATATATATAGCAATATGATTATATTATTCCTTCAAGTTCAGAGACATCTCCATGAACACTGAGATTAATCAAACTGCAATTGCTCACCAAAAAAAATCTAACAAGGCAAAAGAATACCAAGGCAAAAGATTAAAAATCCTTAGTGGTTTTAGATCAGCTCTCATATTTAGATTTGTAAGAGTACACTAATTGACTAACTACTTTGTATCTATTCAGTTTACTCATAACAATTATTTGGGCTTGATTTATGTTTTAAATTAAAAAAAAATAATAATTGGAAATTGCTATCATCTTTGAAACGTAAGGGCAGTCTATGTAATCAAGCTTAGTCTTAATATTCAAGACATTTTAAAATATTCTAACATATTGAATAAGTGTTCCCTGTGGAACTTGAGGATCAATTCTCATTTAACATACACGGCAGTTTACAGGAAAAAGTGCACAATCCACAAAATGCTATTGGAAGATTGCTTACTGTTCAGGTGCTCTTCAGGTTTGCAAAAGTGAGTAGTAACAAAGCACAAATACTTTGTTACTATACCTAAGATTTATGTGATATTAGTACTTGACTTCGCTATTAATTTTTGGACTTATACTCATTACATTTTTTACACAAATATATGTACTCTTTACTTCTTACATTTTTAAACCAGACTAGTTACTTTAGTTTTAATCTATTTGGTGTCATGATCAATATTTTTTCTTCTCTTTGTGCACCACAAATGTAGGCTAGCCTACGAAGTTAACAACACGCAAGGCAAAAGGCAACTAAAAGTATTGCTATGTAAACGGCGATGTAAACATGATCCTCATCTTTTCTCTGCTTGTGTTCTATATAGTGGTTGTTCAGCCTGGATACGTACAGAAAACAACATTTTTAATTATTTTGTATTATTATATAATTATGATGTGAGGTCCAGTTACCAGCGTGACACTAAAACAGGTAGTAGTAATTGCTACTTTTTAATTATGTACATGTCAGAGCCCACTACTTCTGTACTTCTACCTGAGTGAAGGATGTGTGTACATTTGCCATCTCTGCAGGTTTGCTATTATGGAAACGTTGCACATCATTTCGATCGAGCTATTCTCAAGTACACATTTATTCCAAGGTTTATCACATTGCCATCTTGTGGAAGCTAAGAAGAATCACACTTCCTGATGTCTCATGCACAACCGATACAGTCATTTAAGACTGCCTGTCTCACTGGGGTACAAATATTTTATACCTAAAAAGCCAAATTCTCTTAATTATTATTAGAATAAGTGTGCAAGTATATACTTCTAGGAAAACCTATATAAAATTACATTAAATATTTAATTGTCAGTTTAGGCTAAGTAAAAAACATTACCCTATATAAATGTTTTTATTTATATTGTAATTACTGTATTTTGTAAATAAATGTATTAAGTGTCTTTTAACAAATAATTAATTACTGTCTTAGTAATAACATCATTTTTTAAAGATTATTTTTATTATATAATATGACATGAGAACAGATTTTCATCATCAACTTCAGTAACATCACAAATGTCTGTGCAAGTGCTTATGCTGCTTATGTTCTAGTGTGAAGCAACTGAGCTGGAATGTGACTGGCCAGATGATATGGTGTTGGTGCTCAGCTGAGAGAAACCACTATGACTGGACTCCAAACTTGTCATAGATCCCCTAAAATATGATGACATAAAAAATGATTGGTGTGAAATAACGTCTTACATCCAATAAAAATCAAATATTTAAACAGAACATGATATAAAACAGCATAAATATTTTTTAAAATTAAATAAAACCAACATATTTAATTAAAAGTACTTTAAACTAAAGATTATCACATTTTTCAAAAAGCCTTCACCACTTTAGGGACCCCTGGTAGTTCCCAGTCCTCACCATTAAGCTACAATGCCTTCAAAAGTTTGGAAACACATAGTCTTTTATAATGCCCTTTGTTTATATGCAAAAAACTTTTTAATGTAGTTAAGTTTAATGGTATATACATTTTATTAGACCAAACAAATATACAGTATAAATATGCAGATGTGAAACTTTATTTTCATTGATAAAACCCTCCCTATGAATAACATCTTCAAACATGGTTGCCATCTGGACAGTTAGTTTCTCCAAAGATTTAGCTGTAATAATTTACCATGACCCTTGTAAAACTTGCCAAAAGGTGTTCTTTGCTACTTGAATATGTATTTTCGGACCTTGCCATTTAGTTTATTCTAGAGCAGCTAAATAGGATTTAGGTACAGTGACTGGCCATGTTATTCATTGATAGATTACACTCCAGCTGACTGTTTTCTCACTAAATAAGGCTTATAGATCAATGCTTTAGGTCATTGTCTTTTTGTTCCAAGTTTGTTCCAATTAGTCACAGTCCAGACATAATTTTATGGCGTATGACTGACATTCAGGTTTAAATATTTTGAAGTGCTCGTTCTTAAAGTTGTACTTTCAGACATACATAGGAAACCTCTACTATCTCTCGCTCTGGCCACCGTGTACAGACATCCAGGGCCCTACGCTGATTTTCTTCAAGAGTTTGCTTGTTTTCTTTCAGACCTCTTGATCAATTTTGATAAAGTGCTGCTTGTAGGAGATTTTAATATTTATGTAGATGATACAAACGATGCCCTAGGACTATCATTTGTGGATTTATTAAACTCTTTTGTGGTTAAACAAAACATCACCAGACCAACTCATCACACACTAGACTTAATAATATCCCATGGAGCAGATGTCACTGATATAGATATTTTACCTCAAAATGATATCACGGACCATTACCTCATATTGTACACACTACCGGTAGAGAATATTAGCCCACCACGTTATCGACTTGGTAGGACTATTGTTCCGACCACTAAGGACAGATTCATAAATAACCTGCCTGATTTATCTAAATTTTTCACTAAACTTATAAATACTAAAAATCTTGATGAAATGACTAACAACATAGACACTATCCTCACTAGCACATTAGACACCGTTGCCCCCATCCGGTTAAAAAAGTTTAGAGAAAAAACACCTGCACCTTGGTATAATAGTCATAAGCATGCCCTCGAGAGAACGGTCCGTAATCTGGAGAGAAAATGGAGGAAAACTAAATTGGAGCTATTTAGAATTGCGTATAAAGTATGCTCAGCTACAGACAGGCGCTAAAAGCTGCTAGAACTGAACACCTGAACAAACTCATAGCAAACAACCAAAACAATCCCAGGTTCCTTTTCAGTACAGTAGCTATATTAACAACAAATCAGGTATCTGAAAAATATATTCCACCGCAGTTTAGTACTGAGGACCTTATGAATTAGTTTACTGAAAAAAGGTATAGTATTAGAAAAACAATTGTGGTGGTCCAACCTCTGACAGCATCTTCTGACACAATCTCACCTAAAACTCCACAACTACACTGCTTTACATGTATAGGACAGGAAGAGCTGCATGATGTTTTTACCAAAGCTAAATCAACAACATGTCAGTTAGATCCCATTCCAACTAAACTACTAAAGGAGGTGTTACATACAGCTAGTGAGCCTCTTCTGAATATTATTAACTCCTCACTATCTTTAGGTCATGTCCCTAAACCCCTCAAGTTAGCAGTTATTAAGCCCCTTATTAAGAAACCTTATTTGTATCCAAACACGCTATCAAATTACAGACCCATTTGAAACCTCCCATTTATGTCTAAGATTTTAGAAAAGATTGTCACTGCCCAGTTATGTTCCTACTTACAAGAGAACAGTATCTTTGAAGAGTTTCAGTCAGGTTTCAGGCCCCATCATAGCACAGAAACTGATCTAGTTAAAATCACTTAAGACATGTTTTAGCTTCAGACCATTGCTATACCTCTCTGTTAGTTTTGCTATATCTTAGTGCTGCATTTGAAACTATAGATCATGATCTTCTCCTAAACCGCTTACAAAATTACATCGGCATTCAGGGACAGGCATTAAGCTGTTTAAATCCTACCTGTCTGATCGTTACCATTTTGTACTGTAGACTTAAATGGAGAGCTATCCAGGTTAATGCAAGTAAATTATGGCGTGCCACAAGGTTCAGTTCTAGGACCCCTGCTTTTCACAATATAAATGCTTCCCTTAGGAAATATTATTAGAAGGCATGGAATTAGCTTCCACTGTTATGCTGATGATACCCAGCTATATATCTCATCACAACCAGACGATACAGCTCAATTGGCTCAGATAACTGAGTGTGTTAAAGAGTTAAAAGATTGGATGACTCATAACTTTCTATTATTAAATTCTGATGAGAAAGAGATTTTGCTCATCGGCCCAAAAACCAGTGCACAGAAGCTCCAGCATTTCAACCTGCATTTGGGCGGATGTTCTGTAACTACTTGTTCAACAGTAAAAGACCTGGGAGTTATTTTAGACAGCAACTTGTCTTTTAAAAATCATTAGAAATATTACTAAGCTACGAAACATGTTATCTATATCTGATGCAGAGAAGCTCGTCCATGCTTTCATGATCTCCAGAATAGACTATTGTAATGCATTACTAGGTGGATGTCCTGCATCATTAATAAACAAGCTACAGTTAGTCCAGAATTCAGCAGCCAGAGTTCTCACAAGGTTGAGAAAATATGATCACATATCCCCAATCTTATCGTCCCTACACTGGCTACCTGTTAAGTTTCAAATCGACTACAAACTACTGCTTCTCACCTCCAAAACACTAAATGGTTTAGCTCCCAATTATCTTTCCAGTCTTCTAACTCGCTACGATCCGTCACACTCCCTGAGATCTCAAAATTCCAGACTTTGAGTAGTTCCTAGAATAGCAAAGTCCACTAAAGGTGGTAGAGAATTTTCACATTTCGCTCCTAAACTTTAGAATATTTTTCCTGACAGTGTTCGGGGCTCAGACACACTCACCCAGTTTAAGTGCAGTTTCAAAACTTATCTTTTTAGCAAAGCCTACACATAACAAACATCACATCATATCTTTGTGCTCCAGATCACATGCATATTATCAATTTGTGCTGTTAATATCATGAACAGCAGCTACGCTAATTCCTCTCCACTGCTTCTCTTTCTCTACCCATCCCAAGACATCCTGAGGTTGCTCCAGCCCCAGTCACATCCCACCTTATGAAGATTGTGGACCTTTAAAGAAGTAGATGCCGACCCCGCAAACATCCCAAACTATCTAGAGACGTACCAGTGCCAATTGGATCCCACTTCATGTGGAGTTTTGACATTGGACCTCCTTTAATTTTTAAAGGCTATGGCATGGAGAAGCTGGTGTTAGATCTGTGATGATCGCAAAGGTTTTTCTTTGCCACAGTCGCCATGGCTTGCTCATCAGGGATAAATGCACACCATTCACCTTAGTGTTAATTTCTGTAAAGCTGCTTTGAGATAAGTCTGTTGTGAAAAGTGCTATAGAAATAAACTTGTTTTGAATTGACATTCAGTCATTCACTGTCTAATTTTGGTATTTTACCTACTTTGTTGTATAGAAACAAAAGAAACACATGTCTCAGAATAATTACATTTGAGGTCTTTCCAAACTTTTTACAGGCACTGAACTATTCATATATGAACTATATGTGTTAAATCTGTGGAAATGTGTAGCAAACCTGAAGTCATGAGAATGCAGTACTTCGGTGTAGTACATCACCCTACACTTCTGTGTGGAGACTTGAAGGGAGGATAAACTAGATGCTGAGCTGTGGTAGCACCACTGCAGTATGTAGAAGCCAGGCCAACGTGTTATATGAGAGCCCTACAAGAAGAGAGAAACAGAACAGGAATATTAACTCAGCAATATTATTAATAGTTATTTCAATTGTTTGCAAAATTTTTAGAGTATGTGATGCAACATCTGTGGTTACTTGTATGCTCTCGCCCTCTCTACAAGTTAGAGCAGTTTCCACCAAACTGTAGTCCTTCCCTAGCACCCAGGACTTCTCAATCACTTGCACATTGTTGGCTCCAGGGGCATTCAGATTACCCAGAGTATCTCGTTTCTGAGTCTGTGGGGCTTTTTTGGAGTGATAGATGTTAAAGGTAGCGTCACCTTTACACACATCAAAGTCCCATGTGATCACTGAGGATGCCTCTGTGATTTCAATCAGCACCTGACAACAGAAAAAAATAAGGAGTAAATATATATATTTAAAAAAATAATCCCTTTTCTGTCTAGCAGGGAAATTGAACTGAATCTCAAACCAGTTTAGAAAACTTCCACTCACTTATTTAAGGTTGTTGCTATAGTTTCATTTCTAAGCACCAGCAGAGGGCACCATCTCCTAAAACATTTTAAATACTTTGTGGCGCTATCTGAATCTTAGATGAAATGCATCAAGAGCTCTAAAATACCTCATGTGGAGCTCCTTTGAACACACTTGCAGTTTTGTAGATTGTTTCAGTCCAGAGTTTGATCTCCTCATTCTCCAGCTCCTCTGCTGTGCGGTACAAAGATTTGGGAACCACGCCTCCATCTGGAACGTCACACTACACATGAATCAAAGACAAAAAACAAGGACAAATAAGCTCCCCTGGTTCTTTCATTACTAAAAATTCAGTTTCCTAGTGCTTCAGTTAGTCTTTTTATGCATTTCCATTCAGAACACATACTTATAATGATACACAATTTATAAAAATGTATGTTGCCAAGGCTGAAATTGGTCATGCTTAATGAGGGGCTCAAATTATTTATAACCATAAGCTCATACTGTATCTCATTGATAATGTATTGATACTGTATCTCATTATTCACTTATCACAGAAGTACTGCATGTACAGAGGATATTGGATATAAAGATCACATTTGAGGTAAAACATTTATTTGTGATTTCCTCATTGCAGATAAAATGGTAATACCATCATTTTAACCAGTGCTTGGCCATTTTACTCACGGGACAATCTCCTCCGAGAAAGTCAGGTATGAACTCTCTGTCTATGTAATCCACCAAGCCTCCTGAATCCTGATAGTCATTCCCAGCGTAGATGAGGAATTTCTTGCGAGTGTTCTCATCAATGAATGGGCTAATCTAGAGGATGGAGTATGAGGTCAATAAAAAAGAGCACAAACATGACATTTAATTAGCCACGGTTGCAGAGAATGTAATAACACCTTACAAACCTGAATTAACTCATGACATTTTACTGCTGGTGGATCAATTTGTGATGACATTTACTGATGGTAAAAACAAGAAAAAGAAATGTCTATACGTAGACAGTATGTCAACCATTTGAAAACATGGTTATTTTAAAGCTAAGTTTATTAGGGGGAAAGGCTAATATGGTTGACCCATGCCATCTGCACATCCATCTTTTTGTAAACTTGCTTGCATTTGTCCCTGCTAGGCATAACTATTTTGTTAAGCCAAATTAAAATGTGCCACAACAAACCTTTGCATAGTTATTCACATTTTGGATAATCAATCCATGCTGGAAACACTATTTGTACTGCACACGTGTGCAAATGTGTCTACTAACAAAACTATTTCAAGTGAATCATTTCGCAGTTCCGGTAAAACTGCTCTGGTTGACACTATCTGATCCATACTAGAAATAGATTTTTAACTAGTGATTCTCTTGATATAAATATCAATTTTTGGTGAAGTAGACGCATTTGCGGACATGCACAGTACAAAAAGTGTTTCCGATACAGATCGTGTAGGACACAAATGGCAAAACGAGATCTAGTAATCTAGCTGCCTTTGTTTTGGATACATGTGAGTAAATCTTTTGTTGATGGACTTGTCATATACTAACAATGGCTAAAGCTTTGAATAATAAAAAAATAATATAACAATGCAAAATATATGTTGCCAAGTAAACTAGTTTACACACACACACACACACACACACACACAAACACACACATTATTTATTTATGTAATTCTTTTTTCTTACATGGTTCTTTTAAACCATTTAGAATCACCTTTTGAGTTTCTTTCACTCATTCATCTTCAGTAATTACTTTATTCTAGTTTATTCTACATTTCCCAAGAACAGTGGGTGAGAAGTGGGGGAAATTACCCCCAATTGGATCATATTTCCTTATAAGCATTCTGTTAGAGGACACCAGAGAACCCAGAGGAAATCCACAGTGGAATTGATGGAGCTGTGAAGCAGCAGTGCTACAGTACTTGCATTACTACTGTATTAGATCAGTACTTTAATCAGTAATTTATTTCATATATAACATATACTCATTTGTGAAATAATACTCTTGGAGATACTAGTTTTTTAACTAAACATGATTCACAATGGTTGTATTTAAAATGTAAGACCTTGATATAAGATTTGCAGAGTTAGACTTTTAAAACCCTATTACATAGTTTATGCAGTTTATTTCAGTAAAAAATTTTCAGTTGACTGCAATTTCATAAATAACTTCTGGCCTATGTACACAGCATGCATTTCTGTTTTTACCAGTGTCCAGAGCACAGGAAAAACTCTGGGAGCTCTCACTATGAGCAACCGTCCTAGTGTCTCAGGGTAGTTGGCTTCCACCACTTCTATAATCCTCAGTAAAGCTTTAATTCCTGGCCTCCACAGATGCCTCATATTCAACCCTTCAAGATCCACCAGACAGGTCCAGCAACTACAAATAAATGTCAGTGCATTTAGGGCATAGTGTATTTATATGGATATATTGCTTAGAGTCATGTGTTAGTCCTACCTAATTGGTTTACCAAAGATGATTGTGCTCTCCTCGCAGCGCTTGAGACCTTCCTCATTGATGGATAACACCTGATAAAGAAATAAGGAGAGAAGCAGATATGTTAATTTGGCTGCAATTTATTTATCCACAAAATATGTACTTACTGCTTACATGTCGAAGAAGAGATTCTTCCCCTAAAGCCCGCACAAGACCCTTGGTGTCCATTTGTCCTAGCCGTAAGATGTAGAGAGGGAGGCCATCTACATAATGTAGAACCAGAATCACTTGTTACTGTTGTTTTGCACAATCTAATTGTTTGATTATTATGTATATCTTCAGAAACAATTTTTCTCTATTAATTTGCTTTAAGTTTAATAAATAATGTTCACAAGTAATTTAGAAAATATATGATATAATATGTCATACAAAATGTCTTGATTCTTCTTGCCTTTGTCATGATAGTGCCATCCCCCTGTATAGTATTCATGCAACAACTGTGGACATATCCATGAGTCCAACAGCAAGTCCACTTGGTGTTGTTTTCTCCAGGTGAGTGTATGGCACAATGCCTCTCGAGCTTTTTCTACGTTGAAGTCCCGTGAGCGCAGAAACCTCAGTACATGCTGGTCTTTGGGAAGCTGTGACAGATGGATATGGGTACATTTTGTATAATGTCAATTCCACATTTAATACAACAGTTAACTCCTGATTAGAAAACAGATTTTCACTATAGAAAAATAAAAAAAACATATTGAAAAAACTCAATAGCAATTGCACTACTGACCTGCTTCCATATGCAACTACTCTTCTCTGGCTTATACATAGTCTAGCAGAGAGGCTCCTGCTTTGAAGGAATACATTCAGGAGCCTCTCATGGATAGGTCCATAAAATTGTAATCTTTTTTTTTCTAACATCTGCAGCCATCATACCTTTTTTTACAGTCTCCATTCCTTTCATCCCAATCACTTCCATACTCATCCCACTCAGTCCCTACTAAACTATTGATCCTATCCCTTTCCCTCATTTAACCAACCCCCTCTCTTATTCATCACAATCATTCATTAAGTATGAATAATTGGAGAGGATTAAAATAAATGAAGAGGTATTCGTGTGATGGAGAGCTTGAGATGAGTAGAAGAGACTATTATTGGGTAGATAAAGTGATCCCTCCTCCTCTTCCTCCTCTCGACATCTCCTTCTTCTCAATGCATCCCAGTACACCATTTTTCCTAGTCAGCTTCTCTCTACTCGCCCACTTATTCTATCACACTTCTCATTTTAATAATCTGTCCATTCATCTGCTTGCCTATTCACCCAATTCCTCCCTTAATTTTCCCAAACCATCTAAACGTAACCCTCACAGCTCTTATTCCCTACACCCATCCTATTTCCTTGCCTATTTATTACTTTCACCAATTGTATTCCCGAGCCATTCACACTAGTCTGCCCCCCTGTTCATTTCAGCAGCCCCCTTACACATTCCTTGGCTCACTATTCCCAATATCCTACCCGTTCATTCTGATCCTTTTTCCTATTCATCCTAATTCTCACATCTATCTAGATAGCTAGATAGCTAGCTATCTATACAGTACAGTACAGTATAATATTTGTACAAGTAGATATATAAATCTTTAGTCTTCTACTTTTAGCTGCTCTCATTAGGGGTTGCCACAGCGAATCATCTGTCTCCATACTACTCTGTCCTCTACATTAGCGTCTTTCAAATAAACTACCTGCATGTCTTCCCTTCTACATTTATGAACCTCCTCCTTTGCCTTCCTCTTTTCCTCCTCCCTGGTACCCAACATTCTTCTCCCTCCTCTGCACATTAACTCGTTTCTAGTCCTGTCCATCCTCATTACTATCAATGAAAATCTCAGCTTTTTACGTTGCTACCTCCAGCTCCACCTCCTTTCTCTAAACCATACAACATAGCAGGTCTCACCACAGTTGTATTAACTTTCCCTTTCACTCTTGCAAACCCCTTTTTTTTAACAAATCACTCCAGCCACTCTTCTCCACCCACTTCACCCTGCCTGCACTCTATTCTTCACTTCTTTAACACACTCTCTATTACTTTGCCCTATTGATCACAGGTACTAAAACTCATCCACCTTCACCACTTCTTCTCCCTGCAACTGCACCACTCCACTGCTCTTCCTCTCATTCACACACATTTACTCTGTCTTACTCCTTCTGAATTTCATTCCCCCTCTCTCCAGCACATACCTCCATTACTCCAGGTTCTCTCCACCTGCTCCCTACTCTCACCACAAATCACAATATCATCGCAAACATCATTGTCCATGAAGACTCCTGTCTGACCTTGTCCATCAACCTGTCCATCACTACTGCAAACAGGAAAGGTCTCAGAGCCAATCCTTGATGCAGTCCCAGCTCCACCTTGAACCAGTCTGTCGTTCCTACTGCACAATTCACTGCTGTAACACTGTCCTCATATATGTCTTGCACCAACCTCACATACTTCTCTGCCACACTGGACTTCCTTGTACAATACCACACCTCCTCTCTCGGCACCCTGTCATTTGCTTTCTTTAGATCCACAAATACACAATGCAACTCCTTTTGCCCTTCTTTATACTTCTCCATCAACATTCTCAAAGCAAATATTGCATCTGTGCATTCCTCAGCATGAAGCCATACTGTTGCTCACAGATGGTCACCTCTTTTCTCAGCCTGGCATCCACTACTGTTTCCCATAACTTCAGGGTGTGGCTTATTAGTTTTCTTCCCCTGTAGTTACTGCACATCTCATCTGCACAAGTCTGCACATCTCCCTTTTTCTTAACAATCAGTACCAGCACACTCCCTCTCCATTCCTCAGGCATCCTCTTACCTTCCAAAAGTCTTTTCAACAATCTTGTTAAAAACTCCACTGCCATCTCTCTAACATCTCCATGCTTCTACTGGTATGTCATCTGGTGCAACTTTCCAGTTTTCATCCTCCTAATAACTGCTCTTTTCATCCTTACTAATCCTATCCACTTCCTGCTTCACCATCTCCACATCAACCTTCTCTCTTTCATTTTCCTATTATCTAAACACACTTTTCATTCATTACCTCCGATGCCATCCTACAGACCACCATCGAGTGCTTTCTAGCTACACTGGCCCTGCCATCACCTTACAGTTTCCAGTCTCTTTCAGGTTGTATCTCCTGCATAGCATATAGTCCACCTGTGTGAACCTTGTTCCAATCTTATATGTCACCCTATGCTTCTCCTTCTTCCTAAAGTAATTATTTACCAGTGCCATTTCCATCCTTTTAGCAACATCTACCACCATCTCCCTGTCGATATTCCTCTCCTTTAGACCATACCTACCCATCACCTCTGTTCCATTCACAAACATGGCCATTTAAATCTGCCCCAATTACCAATCTTTCATTCTCCACCACTTCATCTTACTCACTCCAGAATTTTTCCTTCTCCTCCATCTCACAACCCACATGTGGAGCATAAGCACTATGGTATTTATCATCACCCCTTCAAATTCCAGCTTCACATTCATTACTATCAGAAACTCTCTTAATCTCCACTACACTCTTACTGTACTCTTCCTTCTGGATCAACCCTACACCATTTCTCTTTTCATCCACACCATGATAGAACAGTTTAACCCACCTACAATGTTCCTGGCCTTACTCCCTTTCCACTTGGTCTTCAGAACACACAACATTTCTACCTTTCTCTGCTCCATCATATCAGCTAACTCTCTCCCTACCAGTCATAGTACCAACATTTAAAGTGCCCCCCTGTAACCTCCACTCTCCCACACTTCTTCTTTTTCCTGATGTCTCTGTAGACGTCTTCTCTTCTCCTTCTCCTCCTTTTGCCAATTTCCAATGGTATCCTGTTGGCTAATAATACCTGTGACGGTAATTGGTAACCTGGGCCTCAACCGATACAGTATGTGATTCTGGTTTGTGATCCGCATATTTGATTTAGCCCATGTTATATGCTTTATTCCCTTCCTAATGCATCCCTCCTCATTTATCTGGGCTTGGGACCAGCACTAAGAGTGCACTGGCTTGTGCAACCATAATGGCTGGGTTAGACAGATACATCTATAATATATACAATTTTCTTGGTATTTCTTATTAATGAGAATCAGTTCTGCACATGTCTTATTGTGCGGTGTGCACTCAGCATAAACTTGTGAGTTTACAAGCCATCTTTCCCTACCTTTCCCTTGTGTGTGTCCTGCAGCCACTGCCGTAGGCGGATGAAGCAACTCTCATTCAGAGGGCTCAGCTCTCCTATATAGTTTCTGATGTAATCTGCATCTAACTTATCTGTAATAGTCACAACGCAAAGCCAAAAATCTATTATAAAGATATTATCAACTATTGTGTTTTCCAAATGTGAAATTAGATAAAAGGCTTTTATTATTGTATTTTGTATTTTTATAATTGTCATGCCCATCGTTCAAAATAAAGTAAACTAAATGTAAAAAATTGAAAGAAAGAAAAGAAAAACATGCTGGTCTTTATCCAGGGTCCAAATTAAAATATTTAATGCACAAATAGTTTACCTTCAGCCAAAGCAGGCAAGCTCTCTGCAAGGTTTCTGTGGACTCTTTTACTGTCTTCTTTGTATATGTCGGATGTGGGAATGGTGGTTGGGTTGACTTTTAGCTCAGGTGATGCTGTGATGGTGGAAGGAGGTCTCCAACGAAGTACATGAGTTATACCCTCTGTCTCCATCTCTCTAAGGTAATATTCAATAATCTCCTTTCCCTGCAGAAAGAGTTGATATACAAAAGGGATTTCCAAGCATTTTTATTTCTGCAAAAAGAAACCCAAATGCAAAAAAAACTCACCTATTAACAGAAACACATTTTTATGCTCATCCTTGTGTGGACATGCAATTAAAATACTATTTATGTGGTTAATCAATACTATGCCTACACACACACCTTTTTAATACTGGAAGCATACTGCCTCATTGCAATCTTCTCTGCTGTACTCTCAAATCCAAAGAAAGACTTTATATCCATGCTGGCTGACTGCTCAAAACATGTCCAGTCTTCATTTTCTGGGTGCACCTATGGAGAGATTATTGGGCATGCACAGTTGATATAAACTTTACCCTCAACCACACATTTTGCTAAATAATATTTTTCATGGTGCTGGGTTGTTCTTAAGAGTACAGGACCGGTCTCTGCAGATCTTAATGTGATTTGTACAGTGCAGTGACATTTCATGTGTCCAAAGTAAGCAAATACGCTGACTATTACAAAGCACCCACAGGAAGATCATTTAGGTTAATACATACTCTGAAACCTGAGATAAGTTTTCACAACTAGCCTATCTGAGTCATATGTGAATAAATAAAGGTCAATTTCGAATTATTAAAATGTCCTTTAACTGTTTCTAGGCCTAAGAATTGATTTATAGTTATTTAACAAGTGTAGTTTACATTCCTGACCCTGTAGCTGCAGTGCTCTTTGACGATCACCCTGGTGGAAAAAGACTCATTAAAAGTCTCAATATGCAGGGTCCTCTGGCGCCGGTCAAGTGTGTTTTTCTGCACAAAGTACAGGTAGTCCACCCCAGCTATCTGTAGGTATTGAAGATTGAAAGTATTAAGGTTCTTTATAGACAGGTATCTGTGCTGATTTAATTTTAATTTAGCACAGCTCTGTGTGTAAGTCAATAATAAAATACAAAAACAGACAAAATGATACAGGAAAAAAAATGAGCAAATCACAAAATTAGAATTGAATGGAACATTTTTGTGTAAATCATTGTTTAAAATGTATTTTATTTCTTAAAATCAGTGAAATGGGAAATTTCAGAGTTGGGAATAAGGTACATGAAGTGTTATTTTATTGTACAAATAAGTTCTAATTAAAAATCTACAATGTAAGTCTGCCTCAAGTAAATACATTAACTTCATACACAGCTTATTGTGCTGTAATTTGTGGGAATTACCCTTTTCAACAATCGAGGGGCCTCCACATCAAGAGCACACCTACGCTCAATTACGTGAGTTGCACCATCCTCACTCTGGCTTTCACTGATGATGTCACTGTGTACAAAAATGGGGATGAGGGGGCAAGTTGGGAATCGTCTCTCATAGGCCTGTTAAAAAGCATGCAAGCACAAGACATGAAGATAATGAAATATTGCTCATAACCTGGTTTTATGTGCTATGAATTTGTTATTACAATTCATATAAAGACACCAAGCAGATGAAATCGCCCAGCCAATCATAGAATGCCCAACTTTACACCAAGATCTTTGATTATACACTTATTTATTTGTTTCATATTAATTCATATAATGAGGGTAACAAATCCTTGAACCTTTAATAAACAGCCTCCATTCTACATTGTATTATTTTATATAGCTGACTTTACATCTTATATGAATAGGGTAACTACACATGCTTTCTCTCTTAAAATTTTTATCCCAAGTCTTTCATTTAACAGCACTCCACTGTAGGCAACCTGCAGATATATTAGGCCTATACAATACTGTTTTTTTCTTTCTGATTTGATCCTAATGGACTCTTTTTTACTTAACAATATGCTATAGTTGTTCCTGTGTTCACATTGCAAGAATAAAGGGCCAGGATGACAGCAGTTGAGCACAGAACTACAGCTAATGAGATTCTCAAGCAACTGGGCACACTTTTCCAGGACTAAACTGGACTAACACTATGGCTGATCAGACTACAGGTCATCAATGAGATATTTTAAAACATTTTTCATGACTGGTTAACTATTCCAGTCCATATTTCCCACCTGTATGTATGTCTCTTATAGAACTGCCTATATTGAAACAATCACATAACCATAGCTTATTTGTATTAGTATATGATGTGTATTAACTAGCAATATTATGAAATGTTCAGGTAAAGACAGAGGATTTTCAATAAATCAAAGAAATTTGTGGTATGATGTGATGACACAATCATCCTGAAATAGTAATGTGGCATGTACCAAAGATGCTTTATTGTTCTTATAACTCAGATATTTGCTAACATAATTTTTATGCATTACTAAATCCCTTTATTGTACTTTTCTTTACATTTGTACCCTAAATGTAGTGGTAATGTACAAAAAAAACCCACAAAATCTTAAACACTATTGCTATCACGATAAATATATAAATAATTACTATACAAATAAGAATAACGCTGAAAGCAGATGCAAGTGCCAACAAATGTAATTAAATTTAACTACACAAAAAAATTAAGCAACAAAGACAAACATATAAAATAATAAAGAATATTAAACATAACCCCCTACCAAAACAGGAACATAAAGATGAACAAAACCGTAAAATGAGATCAACCATAGAAAGACAATCATAATTGCAAAATACCATAAATATAAACCAGGTGTGGAAAGTTATGTGATGTGACAGTTCGGGTGCTTGTGGAAAACATAGTCCCTGTCCATAATCCTGACAGCAGCATTACTGTGTGGCATTCTATTTATAGCCATGCTATTGAAAATGAATTAAATGAATAAACACCTTCTGTCCAATCAGAATATTTATTGGCATTCAATTCAATTGATTTTATCTTTTTAATACTACTGCACCCTATGAGAAAAGAAAATGTGAAATTGAGTGGCATATGAATTTTCATTTAAATATGCGTCAAGAACTAAATAGTGCCATAATTTTTAATACTATTACATTATCACAATCTACTAGTGAATGATAAGTTTAAAATTGTAAACATATAAATTTACCTAGACACAGAACTTAGCTGACTCATTCAGACTCAGGCACTCTGTGAAGAGAATTTATAAGGAGTGATTTGAAAACCTGTGCCCCCTTAAGAGAAGGACTCAGCATTAGGTCTGCGTTTGATGTAAGGTGTAGTGACAGTGCAGTGTGCTACCCTAATTTAACATCTTCTGTAAATCTGAACAGCCAATATATATTTATACAATCCAGCCAAAAACCATCAGCAGCATATTTTTAAGTGGTCACCTAACAGGCATATTCATCAATTCAGCTGCTGTCAATACATAACACTACTGCTTGTCAAGACTTGTCTTCAAAACACAGCTGTTTCTTAAAGATATACTGTCCTGAAACTGCCATGCTGTCACAACAGTCTGCGTAATTAAAAATATTATATATAATTGTTCGTATTTTGAATTAAATAGATAAATAATTGCAAATATAATAACAAAGATGATTTTATAACTATACTAAGTGGCAGTAAATACAGACAGTACACTGAAAAAGAAGACAGTTGCTTGAGATATGATGTGAAACAGCCTGCTGTGCAGTGTGGTGTGAAGAGAACAATCTTAGATTGGTGAGTAAGATGTTGAGCTTCTGATTAGAAGGTTGTTATTTAAAAATTTTGTAGGCTGATTTCTCTTGAGTTTGTAATCTAGCATAATATTGTAGATCTATTTATTCATAGAGACTCAAAGCAGTTTTGTACGTCGCTCTGGACAAGGGTGTATCCTGAATGCAGTAAAAGTAAATGTAAACGTAAACTCCCAGCACAAATATGTTGTAACTGCTAGGCCCTTAAGAAAGACCTTTAACCCTCAAATGTTCAGTTGCATTAATGTAATAAATGTCAAAAATTAATGTAATATTTATTCACATCAGCTCAGTTTTTGAAGTGCTCATTAAATTATTGATTATATGTCAAAACATTTTCTTTAGAAAAAAAAGCCAAAGATGGAGCATGTCATATACAGCAGCCTGCCTAATTTTAGCAACCACCAATATCCAATATCCAATATCACAAACCCATTTAACAGACGCCCTTATCCACAGCGACGTACACAATCGCTGATATTTCGATAGCTAGTTCACTTTCAGTTCAGTCTCATGCTAGCCAATGTTAGCCATATACTGACAAGCACCTAGACAGGGCAAATATACAGCCCACAAGCTTGAACTAGCCAAATAAAGATAAAAAAAATATATATTTAGAGCATGTTTAGATGATGTTTCTTTATAACTGATTGGAAAGATTCTAAATGTATTCTATAATCAAAGTTATTATGATGGGGGCAAAGTAGAGCAATAAATTCATAGCTATATATTTAGCAACTGACAAAAAGTGATTGTGATCTTTAAATCTTCAATTGCATGCTAGATATTTGATGTTTGATGAGAGTTTTCTAAGAAAAATATCCTAGTTCCTACACAGAGATGAGAGGAAAACTATTGTATTTGCTTTTTTTAAAGCACACATCAGTGCTGAAAGTATATTTGGCCCCATTGTCAGACTCGTCATGATGGAAAATGCAAGAATTTGATGAATTTTGAATGGTGAAGATGAAGAAACAACAGGCAGATAATAATAGGGATTTCAGTGATGCAGCTGTTAAATGTGCTACCTCGTTGTTAAAGAAACAGAAACAACATTAATACCACACTCTGGTATATGTAATTTGGTGTAATTTGGGAAAAAAATAAAAATTCTTCTGAAAAGAAATATATTTGTTTGTGCATGCAGAATGTACTTCTTAGGTAAAAAGTGCTAAAGTGCTAGTTGTTGGCGAGTTTTCTGGCCTTCAGACTGACTCTTTAATCTGACTTTATTATACTGGACTACCGTAATTTCCGGACTATAAAGCACACCCATATATAAGCTGCACCCACTGAATTTGACAAATATTTTTATTTTGAACATAAATAAGCCACACCTGTCTATAAGCCACAGGCTTTGAAACTAATGAACTTTACACAGGCTTTAACGAAAGACACATTACAAATACTGTAACGGGTGAAATATGTTGCGATTCCTTTAGGAGCATAGCGGTATTTTGGGAATAGCCTGGCACTGCATTTTTCCAGTATTACTGCGTGTGTGCAAAACGAGGATTATGTCCTTATTATTTTCTGATGCTCATTTCTAAGTTTCTTTGACTAACCCGTAACACTGTTGCCAAGAAAAATAAAAAAAAGCACGAGTTTTGGAAACCTGTCTGTGCTTATATGATTTCTGTTGCAGCTGGAGTTAGCGAGCTATCCCTTGACCCAGACTCAACGCGTTACAACGGCTTGTATCTAAACAGTAGCCTACCAAGAAAGTCATTGTCTTCCTCCTTCCTTGCACAACTATTTCTCTCGGGAGTTTATCTTTTGGCATCGTCGTGCATTTAAAAAAACGTTTTTTTTCTTCCGAAGCCGTGCAGCTCAGAACACAGGTGAGGTGCGTTTTTTCGTTTCCGTTCGGAAATTTTATTGGTTTAATTTTATGGGGTTCAGATTTTTGGCTTGAAGTTTGTGAAACCGGGAAAAAACTAGGAAAAAATAAATAAATAAGCCACTTTGTTGTTTAAGCCGCAGGGTTCAAAACGTGGGGAAAAAAATATCGGCTTATAGTCCGAAAAATATGGTAAGTTTAATTTTGTCAATTAACTAAAGTGGGCATTATTTCAAACCCTTGACATAGGGTTGAGGTCGGAAAAAAAGAAAAAAATGCTGACTTTATCCAAACCATGCACTGTACATGATCACGCTGCATTTATTAACTATTTTAATGTAAGTTAAACAGAATAATAAAACTAAGCATTGTTTGTTGAATTTCAATTGCCTTACGGTATAATTGTCATCAGGAACTACTTATTACCAAATATTTTTTTTTTAATTGAAATAATTGTATTACCCAGCACTAATTCTTGGTATATTTACACAAATATATAGCCAAAGCAAAAAGCTTTACTGAGCCTGCTCATGTTCAAATGTATATGCAATACGTTATTGAAAATTTTAGAAGAATCAAATTAAATCCTGCAATGTGTTAATTTTTGATGTAAAAGTAACTTTGGGACTTTATGGACTATGTGGGCGAATGTTATATTTTTAAGACAAAACTGCAATTTTATTTTTATAAAAGACAAGTTGGTTGTAAACATCTTATTGTTTAGTTAGCTTGGTGCAAACATACATACATGAAACATTTAAGAAACATCATGTTGTTATTTAATGTCGGTTGTCTACATAGGTATTATAAGGTAGTTGTGAAAATCTACTTTTTTGGTTATAAATATTGCCTTTTTTCACATAGTTATGAAGGTTACTTAAGGCACTGGATTGAAAACAAAATTTTTCCTACCATGGTTTCGGAATTTCATTTTAATTTTAATTTCATTAAACCCCCTTCGAACTGTAAACAGAAATGTAATCGTATTTTCCAAGAAACATACACACGCAGTGCTGTCTTAGCATTTCTTTTAATAAGGACTCTTATTCTCAAATACGACTTTATCTCAATAGTAGAAACAGTCTAAATAAACCGCCTAACAGCTAATGATAGTATAATCATGCACATGGAATGTTTAGTAATTTTACATTATAGGCACATGCCTAGTCATTCAATTTCTCAATTTCTGCCAAGGGCCTACCAAGCCACTGTATTTGAAATGGTCTATAAATACTGAGTGTAATAAATAAATAAATAAAATGGTTCCATATGCTTTTCACCAGGATCTCTGCTGAGCAGAGTTCATCCACTCCACACATGGCAGATGTTAGAGGTGCTGAGGTTAAATATTCACTCCGATTGGAACCGGTCCAGTAACTGGATACAGTTTACTTGGTCAATAAAAGACCATAAAAAGCCATATAAAAGAAGCAACAAACTTTATGTCTACAGAAAAAAAGCCACTGGGATAAGAGTTATTATATATATTTTTTTTTTCCAGAAACAAATGTTCAAACATTAATTAAAAACGTATTATCCAAGAGTGAGTAAAATAAAAACTGTAAAAGATCAACATGATTTATATATATATATATATATATATATATATATATAATATATATATATATACACACACACACACACACACACACACACACACACACACACACACACACTTATTTAGAGGTATATCTCTGGGAGACATTTTCCAGCACACATAAACACATAGATAACTGTAAAAAAAACACACTTACCGCCATTATAAGTTCAAAGGGGTATTTGTAAACCCGCACAGGTGACTGATATTTCTGCACCATTGCTCCACTGGTTAACTCTACTGAGACACTAACAGAGTGATTACAGTCAGGAGTATAGTCCTCTCAGCTGAACTGCAGGTGTTGTGTAAGTCAGCTGAGCCATGTCATGTGACTTGCTATGTCAGAAGCAATGCACTGAAAACAAACCTTAAATGTCATTATACATTACGATAAAAGTTATGTTACAATTACAGTCAATTAATTTATTATTGAGTAGGCTAAAAGCACTTGTGATTTTACAATTTTCTTGAAACTTTCCTTTTTTTTTTTTGTGAGACTTTGATTTCGATACAAACAATACTATTTAATACATAAATGTTATTTTTGAATGCATTAATACTTGATTTAGATGCTAATAGGCATTATTGAATCGAGACAGAAAAAAAAACATTAAAAACATTAAAATTTTAATTATTTAATGTAGAAATTACACTTTAAGATGTCTATAAAAATATTTTTCATGTCTGTCCAACAATTATTAAATAATGTTGAGTTTTGGTTTTATTTTACTTGCACACACCTATAATAAAAATCCCTCTACATATATAATAGATAATAGATAATATATATAATAGATCATATATTTTCTCTTTCTTATTTGCAAGATATACGAGTTATTCTTAATATAACTCTATATATTTAAAAAATAAATTTAAATTGGGTTACATGGTGAATATACATTTTCCAAATATCAAAATTGAAGTGCCGTTATAAATTATAAATCAGTACTTAGAGAACAAAAAAAATTGAGTAAATGCTTTGTTAATAGTGTGTAATGCTCTACATGTTAAGGCCATTTGGTCATTCTAGCCATGACAACAATCTACTATATGCTCTCTAAAAAAAAGCTTACAGATCTTGGATTTATGCTTTAGGTCTTGTATGGTAAAGTTTCGATTAGCCACAGTCATTAAACTGCATGGCGTTAAAGTAAGTACAAAACAACTCCAATACATTAAGCCTTCACCTCCAGAAGCAGTCTGCTAACATCTTCCCTTCTGTTCTCCATCTTACATAAGTTCATCTGTTAGAGCCAAAAAAGTCATATTTGGACTCATCTGTCCACACAACATTCTTGCAGTCATTCACTATCCATTTCTAGTGTTCCATTGCCTTTTAAATAGTTTGGATATACACAAAAGAAACATGCATGTGTCTCAAAAATAATGAAAGACTGTGTGTTCCCAAAGCCTTTGACAGGCATTGTATATGTTGAATGTGACAGTTTTAAAAATCTCTCCAACCTGTTACCTCTTACAAGGTAAGCCAAACACGGCATTAAGTTTATATGTATTAACAAGCAAACCAAAGGTGATAAAAATTTAAAAAAGAAACCTAGGAGGAATCATATTTAAATGTCTTTTAAGTGACAAAGAATGGTGGGATAATACTGTTATTACAACTGTAAGGAGGTTTTGTGAGACTCTAGTGTGCACAAATTTTTGTACCAAAACCATTTATCATTGTTTATTTTTGTTTTAATTCTGAAAAGAGCCATTAAATAACTTGAGAAAAGTATTCATAAAAGCCTTATTCTCAAAGATGCTAAATTCAAGTAATACTGTCAGAGTGCATTTACCGTATTTTTCAGACTATAAGCCGCTACTTTTTTCCCACGTTTTGAACCCCGCGCCCTAAACAACGAAGCGGCTAATATATGGATTTTTGCTGGGTTTTTCCCGGTTTCACAAACTTTAAGCCAAAAAACTGAGCAACATAACATAAGACCAATGAAATTTGAACGGAAACAAAAAAACGCACTTCACTTGTGTTATGAGCTGCACGGCTTCGGGAGAAAAAACTTCCACTGGTGGCGCACGACGATGACAAAAGATAAACTCCCCAGAGAAATACAGTGGTACCTTGACCTACGAGTTTAATTCTTTCTGTGGACTAGCTCGTATCTCAGTTTGCTCGCACATCAAATCAGTTTTCCATATTGAAAATACTTAAAATGGCATTAATCCGTTCCAACCCTCAAAATGACACCCCGTTTTTATGTTTCATGTTAATAAATTGGAAAATATATTTCTAAATAACAAATCTTGTATAAAACCATAATAGAAAGAGTATGTAAAGATATAATAAGGTTTTATTCAGTGTATTTTCTTTGGAGTTGAGACGACTTGAGCTAACGAAAACGCCTGTGGTGTGTGTGTGTGTGTGTGTGTGTGTGTGTGTGGAGGGGGGGTAGAGGCAATAAGCGGAGGCGGAGGGAAAACTCGTTTTTTACTATCACTCCTGTACACTACGTATCCCTAAACTTTAAAATTTTTACTTTTTCTTCTTTGCTTATCTTAATTTTTGTCACAGTCTTCGCTTTTTGGCTTCGCTTCGCCATTTAGCAGCGGCGTCTCGAGCTCGTACCTCAATTTTTTGCTCGCGTAACAAAGCAAAAAAAATAGACAGAGTGACCGCTCATACCTCGGAAAACTCGTACATTAATGCACTCGTAGGTCAAGGTACCACTGAAGTTGTGAAAGAAAGGAGGAAGACAGTGAACAATGACTTACTTGGTAGGCTACTGTTTAGATACAAGCCGTTGTAACGCGTTGAGTCTGGGTCAAGGGAAAGCTCACTAAAACTTCAGTTGCAACAGAAATCATATAAGCACAGACAGGTTTCCAAAACTCGTGCTTTTTTATTTTTCTTGGCAACAGCGTTATGGGTTAGTCAAAGAAACTTAGAAATGAGCAACAGAAAATAAAAAGGACATAATCCTCAGTCTTGCAGTGGCATGCTATTCCCAAAATACCGCTATGCTCCTAATAGAAGCGCAACATATTGCATTTAGTGTCTTTCGTTAAAGCCTATGTAAAGTTCATTAGTTTCAGTGTAGACAGGTGCGGCTTATTTATGTTAAAAATAAAAATCTTTGTCAAATTCAGTGGTTGCGGCTTATATAAGGGTTCGATTTATAGTCCGGAAATTACGGTATATAAAAAAATCCTTCCCCCTTCTTTTATTGTTCTGTCTTATGTTCATATTAATACTAGGTGTGAACATTGCAGGTATTACTTTCTATAGAACTTATATGCAAAATATACTATCTGAAAAAGCAGATCAAAAGCAGATAAAAAATATGAAGAGTTCCTTTAATACACTTATTCTAACATACAGTTATGACTTTTTTTATGTTAATTCATTTGAATTGTGTTATGCATTTACATGCGTATTCACAAGAGTGCATGTATTATTCTTTTTTTCGTGTTAAGTTGTGTTGTATTGGTATGTTTACTCTGAAATACAGTGATTCACCTTTTCACACTTTAACTTTTTATTTTAATTTTTTTTATTTAGTTCATGGAATTTAGTGAAACAAATTAATTATTTTATTCTGATGTTTTTTATACTACTGTGACAGAAAACAAGGAATAATTTTTTACCCAGTGTTTGTAATGTAGGGTGGCACAGTGAAGCAGACTCATGATCCTAGGATAGGCTGTGGATCCACAATGACCCTGAGCAGGATGAAGCTGTTAGTAAAGATGAATGAATGAATGAATGAATGAATGAATGAATGAATGAATGATTGAATGAATGACACGGATTATAGATTTCTGAACAAAATTCTTGAAAGTTATCTGTCTTGAAAATAGCCTTATTCATTTAATTGCCACCGAATTTCTTCTTCACTATCAGCCATTGAGGAATGAAAATAAAAAAGTTTTTAAGTCTACACAAATATATTTAAGCTTGTGCACATTGATACAAATGTGTTTTGCTACAGTAGCTCTGACTAGTGCACTCTCTGACCATCCAATCAAATGATGTAAAAATGCAAATTTTATTGAACACTTGCTAGATAGCCCCAGTGTCCCCAACTAAAAATCTGATTCTAATGTACCTAATTACATTACATTATTGTACTTTACACTACAGGTGTTTGCACTGAGCTGCGTCGCAATGCTTTGGGAATGCTTCCGTGTTGTCACGGGGCTGAATGATCTTGGTTGTGGAGCGATACCTCGGGTAGAAGAGATGCTAGCCAGCTATCTCTCCCCGGGCATCGTGTCCTCGCAAAGGTCCTGACATTACCCACCAAGCCACTACAGCATGGTATGTATTACGGCATACCATGCCGACCTGTTGTGAGAGCTGGGTGTGAAGGACATCCCGGGCAGCCAGGTGCAAGAGCTCTGGCGTTTGGCGGACCTAGCTCTCAGAGTCAGCCTTCACTGAGAGGCATTTATGGCTCAACCTGTCAGAAGTCCCTGACAAAGAGTCCAGGTTCTGCAGCCATTACTTCATAGTTCCCAAACAGGACGGTAGGTGGCGTCATCATGTAATGCTTACGATGGATGCGTCCCGCACGGGTTGGGGAGCGGACATAAGTGGCCTTCTTCTTCTGAAAAGGAACATCTCTAGGTTACGTATGTAACTGTATTTCCCTGAGGGAACGAGACGCTGCGTTTTGACGCTTTGGGGATGCTTCAGCATTGCTCACGCTCTGAATCACGTGTGAAATCTGGCCAATGGCAAAGTTCAATGTCAACGGTGGGGTGACGTCACAACCAGGAAGCTACAAAATGCTTCTGAAAATAAGAAGGGAAGTGCGGCAGGAATGCAGGGAGTGTGGCTCATTTCCCTTTAGGGAAATACTGTTACATACGTAACCTAGAGATGTTCCCTTTCGGAAACTCGAGCTGCGTCACAATGCTTTGGGAATGAGTGTCCAATCATGCCACACTGATCAGTCCTTGCCTAGTGTGTGAGAGCACAACCAGAGTGCAGGACAGAGGAGCGGGGAGTGGCTCTAAGGTCGAGGTCGTAGAACCTGACGAAGGTCAGCGAAGTGGACCAGCCCGCAGTGTTGCAATTGTCCTGGAGTGGAACTCCAGCGGACCAGGTCATAGAGGCCGCCACACTCCGAGTGAGTGAGCCTTGACCCCAAAAGAAGCGGGGAGACCAGAGGACTCATATAAAGATGTAATAGCGTCCACAATATACCCACTGAGAGTCTGCTTGTTGCCTATATTGGTCATAGCAGACAGACAGTTCCCTCTCTTACTTCTCCACGGACTTGTCCTGTGGACGTACATGTCCAGTGCTCGGATGGTTATGTAGAAGTATGCATCCTTAGATCCATTTTGACAAACTGGTCCTCGGACCTGATCTGAGACATGACGTCTTAGAAATGAGCATCCTGAACCGAGCCTCATAATCGAATTGTTCAAGGAGCATTCATTGGACGCAACCCCCCTATTCTTCTCCAGAACCTCAAAGTACTGGCTGTAGAAGCCAGACCCTCTAAATAAAAGGAGAGACCATCTTCTATGGCCCCCTTCCTCAGGAGAGTGCTTATTTCCTGTTCCAGGACCAAGGCCTGCTGGGGAGAAGAGGATCCAAACTAAATCGAGAACCCCTTCTCTACCGTGCGCAGGACCCACTGAGACACGTCTGGCAGCAGGCTGCCAGTCAAGCTGGCATCCAGAGCGGCTGGAGCAGTGCCCTACAGCCGTTGGCGCCTCCTGAAAGGTGGCGGGTCTCCTTCATCTGCATCGACGCCAGGCGGAGGTGGGGGAGACACCCGCTGGAGGTGGCTGTGCCCTGAAGCACATTCTGTGGCAGGGTTAACAGCCTGACCTCCTGGTGGAGCTGAGGAGGGACAGGCACCATGTAATCAGGTGTACACCGCTGTCCTAAGGTTGAGGCTCTCTGGTTGTCAGGGCCTGCGTGCCGCAGCCTGTTTGCTGAAGAGGATGACCCTTAGGTTCGCTGGCTCCTTGGGCTTGGGCTGCTAAGGACCCTTGGGCCCCTCCGGAGGGGTCCGGGTGGCAAAGCTCTGTCTTTGGGCTTCGCCTGGCGAGCAGCCATTTGGAAGCAACGAGGGAGATACCGCTGGAACCCCGCCGACTGCATCTTGCTTCAGCATCTTGAAGGAATTCCAGCACTAAACCAACTGGGCAGTAAACTGGATCCAATTGGTTCTGTTCGCACCATACACTAAACAGGCACCATGTAGCGACATACGACCTTCTTGTGGAGGGGGGTCTGAATTGGAGAATGGTCTCTACCATCTCAGTGGAGAGACTGGAATCTCGGCCACAGTCTCCACAACTCTCGGCAGGGGTGAACTATTGTGTGAGGAATCCCCCAGGGAGATTGTTCGAGAAGAGCAACCAGGTCAAGCCGAAGCCATGGGGTCCAGCTCTAGAGGTTGAGATTAACCGGGATATACGCTGCCTTCAAGGAGAGGAGCTTCCCCTGGGCTGACAGGAGGATTCGACATGCTAGCTTATACAAGAGGCATGAGTGCAGACCACCCCCTGGTGGTTGATATAAGTGACCAAAACCAAACAGACCAACACATGATGACCTCTGAGGTCCAGCAGGAAATGCTTCAGAGCTAGAAGCACAGCCAGCATCTCTAGGCAGTTTATGTGCCACAGCAGATAGGGCCCTCCCCAAAGACTTTGGACGGAGTGGCCATTCATAACCACTACCCAACCCGTGAGGCATTACATGATGACCAGGAACTCAGGGCCCTGTGACAGGAACCTGGGATCTCTCCAGACATCTAAGGCACATAGGGCTCGCCTCGTGACCTTGATTTGTACGAAGCGGATTGCCCCTTTGAGAGAATTTGGGGGTCCCGAGCCACCACTGAAGGGGTCTCATGTGCAGGAGGCCAGGTGGAGCCACGTTGAGCGCTGCAAGCATTAACCTGTTAGCCTTCGGCACAGCTTTTAGGACTCAAAGCTAAAAATTTTCTACCTAATTTTAAATGTTAACAGTTCCTGATAAAAGTGGGCTACATACACAATTTAAATATCATTGAAAAGTAGACACAATGAGCTCTACTGTCCATTATTCAAAGTTGATATTGTTTAAAAAGATAATAAGTTATAGAATGTTATATATGATGAACTACAGTTTTTTTTTTGTTAACAAAGCCCACTTAGCATGAGCTAAAAGTAGATGTTTGAGCAGAACCGAGAGCTACATCCATTTCCTGGTTAATCACTGTGTACGTGTGCTGTTTTGACCATTAATAGTTTGTAAAGTGTAATAAAACTAAGACTCATCCACGTGGGGAATAAAATCCTCCCATGTATCATTAGAACCCTGCACTCATTGGCTACATTTTCCATCAATCATTTGGTTTCCATAATGCTAGTGGCTGGAAATAAAAGGTTTTATATGATAGGTGGTGCATTATAAAAACTTCGACACCTGCTTATAGAGTGTAGATTAAAGCCAGAGATTCCGCCACTTTTACTGTATTTTTTATTTATTTGTATATTTTATGTGTGTGGTCTTATTTGTTTTGTAACATTATATTATACCAGGCATATTTGTTTTTTCACCACCAAGATGTTGTTTTTTATGAAAAAGTTATTCAGAAATATTCACAAACAATACACCAACCGTGTACTATGATGTAAACAAAAGAATAACCATCTAAATAGCATGTTGTTTAGTGGAGCGATATCTTTCCAAATAAACCAGGATTTGCAGCAGTGGATGTGTTTGTGACTCTTTATTACAAGAAATGTGTAAGTACTGCATTTTTTATGTTGTTTGTTTGTACTGCTTACACACATTCAGCAGATACATTTTTTATAAGTTTTTTTTTTTGAGAAGTGCAAAACACATTAACAAATAAAAAAAAACCCCAAATGAACAAATTACAAAACACTAACAAATCCAAAAACAAAATAACAAATGCAAAAACAAAATAACAAATCTGAAAGCAAAATAACAAATCCGATAATCAAAATAACAAATCCTAAAACAAAATAACAAATCCAAAAACACAACGACAATTCAGACAAACCGGTAAAGGTAGGTAAAGTTTGTGAATGGAACACTTACTGATCATTGGACAAGACACCTGTCAGTCAAGATATACAGGAAGTACAACAGTCATTTTTTTTATTTTATTATTATTATTATTATTTTTATTTATTTATTTTTTTAAGCAATTAGCCATATACAAACAACGTGGCAAAAACAAGTACAATTTACATTACAATACACAGAACAGGTGCATGAAAATACAAATATACACACATATTTAGGGGAAAGAGGGAAAAAAATTAATAACATTTATAACAATAATAATAATTATAATAATAATAATAATAATAATAATAATAATAATAATAATAATACAAATTAAATAAAAAAGGATAAAAATAAACAAGGCTATGGTTTATTCTGTAAATCACATTTTTCTATAAAGGACAGAAAAAATCATTGCATTTTTCTTTTTAATCACTTTAAGGGCTTTTGTAAAATAAATAAACGCATTATAAAATGGTTTCACTTTCAGGTATTTTGATTTGTGTATATAAAATTTTCCTATTAGAAGTATATTGTTTACAAGAAAGTCGTCTTCCTTATAGTTCATTACAAGTCCAAAGATAGTTCAAAATCCTTTACAGTGAAATTTCTTAGATGGGGAACCTTTGACCATAAAGCGTCTGAAGTACAACAGTCTGTGGCTGGAGAAAGTTATAACGTATGTTTAAAAGTGTGCAAACTAAACTTTATGTCATCATCTACTGCCAGCATCTCCAACATCACTGCATATGAATGTCCTTCCTCAAAGTAGCTTTGAATTAATTCCATTTTCTCTTTGCTTGCCAATGTTTACTTCTGTTATTTTCTTATATTTAAAGGTGCACTAATCAAAATAAAAAATAGTTTAAAGTAAACGGAGAACTTTACACATGTACAAGAAACAAAGTTATAAGATTTTATACGTTTTTGCATTTGTAATTTTGTTTTCGGATTTGTTATTTTGCTTTTGGATTTGTTATTTTGTTTTTGGATTTGTTATTTTGTTTTTGCATTTGTTAGTTTGTTTTCAGATTTGTTAATGTGTTTTGCACTTCTCGGCCACCATAGTTTTTCATTAAAAAACAGTGATCTAAAATTGCTGCTTGAGGCTTAGACCTTTAGAATGATGTATAGTTAGGGTTTCTTCATGTGAGCGAGAATGACATCTTGATGCCAGAATGCTAAGTGCTATGATTAAGCTCAAATCAACCAATCATTGATATAGCTTAAGATGCGGATGCTCTGAAGTCTCAAAGGGACCAGGGCCACATCCACAGGACCCGATATTGGTAATCTTCGGCCCCAAAAACAGAAACTTCCTGTGAGAAGAAGGGATGGATACATAAAATATGTATCGTTCAGGTCTACTGTGAGCAATTACTTACAGATAAGAGTGATAAGTGGAACAGATGTGGAAAATCCAGAGTCTGGGAAGTAAAGTCTCTGGCAGCCATATTTGTATGCTGTGTTGTGTTCTGGGAGAAGTTCTTGGAAGCTGTTGTGTAAAGGGGCCTTTGACATAAGACACAATGCTTATGCTCTGAGAGGGGGCAGTATAATATGGCATACATCCAGAGTGCCATTCAAATCAAATGCCATATTTTATGTTTGTATTACATTCTAGAGCCACTCTCAAACCCCTTCCAGTATTCAAATTGCACATGCACATATCCATATCAGCCTCAGTATTTTATTGTCTCTAATTTTTACTCTTGACCATAATCCCTCCAGTTGGGATATAACACTGATTGTTATTAACTAATTTTAATGAAGTAATCGCTACATTGATTAGATATTGATTATATAATAGATTATTATAAGATTATTTAATTTTAAACTTTGTGCTACAATCCTAATTTTTCTGGCTACATAATAATTCTTCCAAACATGTGAATCATCTGAATTCCTGATAGAAGTAGTATGGCTAAATATAGCAGAAGCTGATAATGGAGATAATGAAGCATAGTAATTCTCTCCTAAGGGGGTGGAAAATTACATTCTGTTTGCAACAACAACTACCTTACAGCATCCTCATTTTAAAAGAATGTGTAGCATGGCAAGAATTATAAGAAATCTACTTACTTACTTTAGTGTATCTGTTTTCAATTTTCAGTAAAGCTTTAAATAATTTTACTGCAGTTAGCAGGACTCATGAAAGTATTCAATATACAATGTAACACCAAGTCAAGAGACTGTAAGACAATACAATACTAAAAACAAGAAGGAGATTTATTCATTTTATACAAGAGTACACTTGGGGCTAACATCAGTGTAAATTCTTGCCAAAAAAAAAAAAAGCTTTGGTTTAATTGTTTGCTCCAAGTTTGTTATTAACAAAAGGGGCAAAAAGCAAGTGTGTATACTGCTCACTGATTTTGTCGGTAATAAATAACTATGTTCTGCTTTTCTGCTGTAAACTTCTTATTTTTACTGTTTGGTGTCAGCAAACTGAACAGTTTTGGGGATGCCCAGGCCTAAGAGGAGTTTGTATGGCTGTAGAGGCTGTGACCGCAACTGTGATTAGTTATGCATCTCCACAATGTACACTGATTAAGATCCTGTCAAATTGATTGTATGTATTTTTTTTTCCCCCAAAAAAAGTAAACCTCAGTTTTTGGAGAAATAGCATTTGCATTTTGCCCGTTTATTTAAATAAAGATAAGACTTTATGCAGCATGTATTTTTTCCCAGCCACGTTTCTTTTTCCTATATTGGCTGAATCTCTACATGTTATTATCATGATATTTCGTCTGGTATAGTAAAATATAAAAAACAGAGGCAAAAGTCTTTCAAACTAACTAAAAAAATATCATCAATTTATACTGTATGTAGATAACGATCAAATGCAATAATTGCCATGAAAAACACCTTTGTATTCCTAAAGAACAATTGTTGTAAACAGTACTGTTCATTAAATTTACTAACTTCTGAACAAAAACCTTTGCAGCTTAATGAGCACACATCTCCTTAAGCATACTTTGAAATCTAGTGGAACATCTCCCAAATAGAGTGGAGGTTTTAAAATATAAAATGGGGACCAATATTTAAATGGAATTTTCAAACATCACATACAAATCTTATATTTAGGTGTTCACAAATTTTTGTCCATATAGTGTGTTTTGCTGTGGCTGATAATTGATGGCTTTATACATTACACTACATTACCTTCATACTGACGCTGTTCTTTTATATGCTCTAATAAATTCATTAAATCAGCAGCATTCTTTGCTGTAAGCCACAAGTCAAAATATAGAGTGGAATATTATGGAAGTGTTTTTTTTCTATCATTATTGTTGTTAAATCTGAAATGCAGCCATGTTTATTAATATTAATAAATACATAAATATTAAACAGCATTCGCTTTAGTTGATATGCCAAAAAAAGCAACCTCTTACACGTCTTACTCCATTTGATTCTGCAAGAGCACTCTAGCTCTAAAAACGATTTATGTGTCCTCTGGGCTTTACTTATTCGTTTATTTCATCTAAATGTAAATGTATCAAGTGCATCGTCATTTATTCTGCAGTGCAGTTAGGCTGATTGAGACTCTCTCAGATTGAGAACATTCACAAAGAAGTGTCTGTCCCTTCGCTCAACATTTTAAAATTTCTTCAACGTTTATCTCTTATCAGGAGCCAAGACAAGAACATTTTTAAGACATTGGAGGGAAATTAAGATTTTAAAAGCTACCCAGTGTAACACCAGGTTTTTTATTACAACAATAACTCACTGCAAGATTTTGTCAGAGTTCATTGAATATTTATCTGTTGGATATGTTCTTTATGAAACATCTACTCTTTCAAACCAACTACCTGCATGTTCTCCCTTACCACATCCTTAAACCTCTCCCTTGTCCTTCCTCTTTTTCCTCTTGACTCTTAAATGTCCTACATGAGCTGCCCCTCTAATAAACTTGTTCCTAATCCTGTCCATCATCGTCACTCCCAATGAAAATCTCAGAATCTTCAGCTCTGCTACCTTCAGCTCCACCTCCTGTCTTTTCGTCACTGCCACTGTCTCTAAACCATACAACATAGCAGGTTTCATCTCAGTCCTATAAACCTTCCTTTTAACTCTTGCAGATACCCTTCTATTACAAATTAACCCTTCTCCACCCACTCCTCTTCTCAACCTGCTGCTCACTCTCACTACAAATCACAATATCGTCCACTAACATCATAGTCCATAGAGACTTTTGTCTGATCTCATCTGTCAACCTGTCCATCACCATGCAAAGAGGAAAGGGCTCTTGATGCAGTCCCACCTCCACCTTGAACCATTCTGTCATTCCTACTGCACACTTCATTGCTGTCACACTGTCCTCATACATGTCCTGAACCACCCTCGCATACTGCTCTGCAGTGTTGTTACTAGTTACTAAGAAATAGTAACTAGTTACAGTTACTAGTTACTTAATTCAAAAAGTAACTGAATATATCATAAGGACTTCTGAAATAAATAACAAAACAAGCTGAATAATATATTCAGAATCAAAAACAAAAGTGGCTTATGCATCATAAAAGCTGTTGTGTTGAGCCCTTAAAAATCTTCTTTTCACAGCTTAAGTATGAAAACTATCAACAATGTAGAACAGAACACCGGCTTAGCTTCTAGCTTCGTCGAGGCATGTAGTTTCTGGAGGTGCTTCGATAGATAGGAATTGCTGTTTATCGCAGTAGATATGACCTTCGAACCAGAAAGACACAGCTTACATTTGAATAAAACGTTTTTGTCTTTATGCTCAACTGAAGTGAAATAATGAGCATATTTCCACTTTGAGAAACTCGTCTTGCTCTCGCCTTGACTCACCATTACTGCCGCACATACTTGAATATGCGTCTTCTTCGTGTTTACAATGGTTGGCATCCACCAATCCTACAATGTGTCGCTGCTGTAAACAGGTTAGGCTGTAGGCTACACTTCAGCCAAAATGAATTAATTAAAAAAAGTAACAGACAACGCACCATACGGTAACGGTAATGGAGTTAATTTATTAAAAGTTACAGTATTAGTTACTGTCAAAAGTAACTGGGTTACAGTAACGTGTTACTAGTACTTCTCTGAAGCTTCCTCTGACTTCCTCATTTAATACCACAACTTTTCTCTTGGCACCCTGTCATACACTTTCTCTAGATCCACAAACACACAATGCAACTCCTTCTGACCTTGGTGTGACATCTTGTAAGAGAAAAGAAGACAAAGAGATGTGGTGTTGGCATGAGGAAGCATAATGAGAAAGAGTTTAGCGAAACAAAATTGGGATTGGCAGAGAGATGAAAAAAAGTAAGCAGGTATACAAGGAGATGCGGCAGCAGGTGAAGAGGGATAAAGGGATAAAGTTGATCAGTTAAACTATGCAGTTATGGGAAAGAGTAGTGGAAGCCAGACTGAGAGAACCATACTGTTGCATGGTTTGATGCGTCCACACTACAGATTCAATCTATGCTTTGAGAATGTTGATGGAGAAGTATAGATATAGAGTATATAGATATAGAGTATAAGTTCTTACCTAGAAGTTTCCCGTTTCACTTCTGCAGTAGTTGCCCAATCATCCATCACCTCTTCACCACCACAGAGCCCCTGTCTGATCTCTTTCCTGAACCTCACACTGCAGTCTTCCTCCTTTAGTGTACACCATCTTATTCATTTTTCAGTCCTCACTCCCCTTCTCTTCTCCTTCAGCTCCAAAGCCATCCTACAGACAACCATTCGATGCTGTCTTGCTACACCTTTCCCTGCCAACACCTTACAGTCTCCAATCTCCTTCAGGTTGCATCTCCTGCACTTCCTTTACTCTTTTACGTCACCCTATGCTCCTCCTTCTTCTTAAAATTTGTATTTCCCACTGCCATTTCCATCCTTTTAGCAAAATCTACCACCATCTGCCCTTTCACATTCCTCTCCTTAAGGCCATACCTACCCATCACCTCATCACCTCTGTTCCCTTCACCAACATGCCTCTCGAAATCTGCTCGATTTACCAAACTTTCTTTCCTAGGTACACTCTCCACCATTCATTTAACTCACTTCAGAATTTGTTATTCTCCTCCATCTCACAACTTCCAGCTACATGTTGATTACCCTATCAGAAACTCTCTTCACCTCCACTACACACTTATTGTACTCTTCCTCCTTCTCCACTACACTCTTATTGTACTTTTCCTTAGACTTAACCATACACCATTTCTTTTTCCATTCACACTGTGATAGAACAGTTTAAACCCACCACCAATGTTTAAAGCCTTAATTCCTTTTCACTTGGTCTCCTGAACACACAACATATCTACCTTTCTCTGCTCCATCATAATAGCTACCTCTTTCCTTTCACCAGTGTGTCATAGTACCAACATTTAAAGTACCAACCCTAACCTCCACTCCCTACACTTCACCTTTCCCTGTTGTCTTTGTAGATGTATTCTCCCACTCCTTCCCCTCCTTTGGCCAACAGCAGTCCAATTTCCACCCAGTATTTTGTCGGCTAGCAATACCTGTGGCTTGTGATACTTGTGATCCGCAACTTTGATTTGGCACATGTTTTACGCTGGATGCCCTTCCTAACGCAACCCTCTACATTTATCCGGGCTTGAGACCGGCACTAAGAGTGCACACAGTGGCTTGCAACCTTAATGGCTGGATTAGATGGCTGATAACACAATATGACTAACAGACTGTATTATGTAGATCTGACTCTAGAAGTGGTGAAAGGCACATAAGTAGAACAGGATGCAAAAGCTGTTAAAAAAAAGAGCAGGCTAAAATAAATATATAACCACATCACATTGTAGATAATGCTTCTATTTCCATAATTTATATATTTACCATTTTAATTGGACTCTGTGCGTAGATATTTATAAAATAAAAAACATTCTAATCATTTGTTGTTTCTTACAACTTAACAGTACCAACACAATGTGTATAAAGGATAGTTAGATGCATGTTCTTTTTATATGCTCTAGGGACAATTTAACATTTTCTAATTGTTTTGTAAAGCTATACTCACAAAGCAGCTTTTTTATAAATTCCTCATATGAGGGAATGCATGCAAATAACCTCTAGAATTGATAGCTACGTGTACAGTATGTACAAGGCCTGTACAAAATATTGCTCTACTTTTTTGTCCTATATTATGTGCATTTTTTTCCATGTACAGTACTGAGATAAATTGCTGCACTCCGCAACATACATAATTTAGCTGCGAAAAAATCAGACAAACTAAAAATGCAATCAACATAGAATGTGACTCTATGTTGAAGAGAGACAGAGAGAGATGGGAGGGGGAATAACATTATATTATACTATTATAAAGAAATCTAACAAAAATTAACTAAACAACATTAAACATTATCTGTGAAACCAAAAAATGGAGTAGAACGTATTCTTTGTGAAAATAAGTTATGAATGCATATTTAATTGTCATCATTATGAAATATGAAAAAGAAATAAATCTGGTACAAAATGAAATATGCTAAACTGACTTACAACAAGGAGCATATAACATACTATTTTCATTAACTTACAATGCATTTAAAGTGTACTAATTTATTTTATATTCTTAGCATGAATCACAAAAAATGCAAATGTATCCCTAGCACAAGCTGAGCTGTTAACCCTGCCATGCTATCTTTCAGTGTTTACCTGGAAGAAAATCTGCAATAATCACTATACTGCATATCTGTATTAAAATGTCATCAACATGTGACTAAAGCCAGGAGATTTTACACTGATTTATTCGTCTGAGACAATTTTGTAAATCCTAAAGAATGTCTATAATCTGAGGCTAAAATCTGTAGTCTTTGATAGCTAGTTTGACATGTACACCGGTTGCAATCATTTTGCAATCCTCCCATTAAATTCTAGCAGTGTCAGAAGATTTCAGATTCTTTCCCGCAGTGTGACTACTCCTGTGAAAACCGTGTAACCAAGAACCAGTAGGAATGCTTTGTGTTTGTATGATGTTTTTCTTATTAAGGCATGTCATAAACAAAATTAACGTTACAGACTGTTTTGTTTGCTGCTAGCTACAATTAGTGAGAGAATGTGGGTCTAAACATACTGTGTCACTGATCGCTGAAACTTCGGACGAGTCTTTTTCTTGTGTCAGTTTTTCACTGTTGTACAGTCTGACATATGACAAGTGAGATCTTACATAATCTGAGATCCCTATAGAATTTGGATCATGTTTGTAGAGTATGACAAGCAACAATCACTAAGGACTATTAAAAATCGCACAGTGTGCATCCATCATAAGAAGCACAATTATATTGGTTATATGCTTATGTTGCATTGCTTAACATATACTTCTCTAAACTCATAGATACATTTAATCACAGCATCACTCTTTACACTCTGCTTGTGAGTTAAGGAGGAAGAGCAAGCTTCCTTAGGTGTCTCAGACTGAAAATCAATAAAAGAAGCTTTGTGATTTTTCTCTTCCTGTCTCTCTATTCTGTGGTTGACAAATCATTAGAGTGTGAGGGTGATTGTTGACTTGATAACAGTGACAGTTTGGGTTCCAAAATCTTTTCAAATAGAAAGATCCTAGTGAGTAGTGACAGCACAGGATTGTCCTTTGGAGGCAGTGATAGGCTGCTCTGAAATGTTTTGGTGAAGAATGCAAAAGGTATAGTAGAAAGGAGAACATGCCAAGAAAGAACCTTTAAGACAGAAATCAAATAAATAACTTTTTTTATTTATTTATTTTTACTTTATTAACCATATCTATAGCATTTGGAAAATTATTTTACATGTTTTCTTATGGTGAATGATAATAGTAAAAATGTAAAAAAAAATGGTTGAATTCTCAGAATATTTTTAAAAATGTATGAGCATCTAACAAATTCAAAACTACAATCTTTGCACTCAGGCAACATTTGTGTGCAACAGGTAGCTTTCTGGGCAAGGTTAATAAGCTGTGTGCATTTTGTCTCCCTGTGACAGCTTGGGTTTTGTCTTGAGTCTCCCACTGGGCTACTTTAAATTGCCTCTAAGTGTCTAAATGTGAGTGATTGTGCAAATGAAACTGAGTTCCATCCAGGGTGTATTCCACCAATTTATTTGACATGCTTTGACAGGATGTACATAAAGAGACACAGGGTTAACAGGTAAATGTAACTTGCACTATTAATCCTAAAACAGAAATACCTCTATATTTGTACTGTATCTGTCTGTAGTGATAATGCCAACAACAGTTTTCTCCTGATAAAGTAATTCCCTCTCTTAAAAGTCATATCATAAACATTATATACTAATTGACAAATTTCATATGTTTCTATATTAAAATATTTATATTATATAATACTTATGTCTAGTATATAGTTAATAATAGCTAAGATCCAACAGAACATAATAAATGCAATGTTAAATGACACATTATTCCATATTTATAGCATGTAAGGAAGTCAAATGCAGTCATGGTTCTCATAAACAAACACATCTTGGACTATAAAAACACACCACCTACTGTCTGCAAGCAAACATTTCATAACTAGCAGCCATCTGGATTATATAGAGCGACTATTTAAAAGTGCTGCTTAGTTTTATATTATCCTGGTGTTTGGCTCTTAGTGGGGATTGATAGCATGCAAGAAATAGGTTTGAAAATGAGAGAAAAGATGTTTAGTTTCTTCAGGAAGAGACACTATTCTACCACAGATGACTTTTAGTAAGCATGGCATAGGTATGACTTTCCTCTCACTGACTAGCCATACATATTACAATTATCATCTAAACTAACGTTCATTACAAAAGCTCTCATATGCCCCAGGGATATAAGGCTTCAGGAGCAAAAAGGCAATACAACGTAATTGAATACATAAAATGGCAAATTAGGCATTTTATATGCAAGATAATGAGGATTTAAAAATATATATACGGTTCACTATATTCTAATAATTTTTTTACACATGAAGTAACTCAGGATTTATTTATTTTTTTAAATGTCACCATTAAATAGTTTTTATAAGTCAAACTGAGTCATCTTTTGGTCACTCTCCAGTTTTATTTAAGTGGGTGTTAGTCTTAAAGTGTATATGTTACTTGAATTTTTTATTTGATGTTGAACATCTTAATTGCACATTGGTAGTAATTATGTAATTATGGGATTCCTGGGGGTGAGGCTGTATCATGTAATAAGCTAAAGGTGGATGCAAGTGCAGACTTGTATTACTTCTTCTTTTGGCTGCTCCCATTAGGGGTCGCCACAGCGGATCATCCGTCTCTGTCCTCTACATCTGCCTCTTTCACACCAACTACCTGCATGTCTTCCCTCACCACATCCATGAACCTCCTCCTTGGCCTTCCTCTTTTCCTCCTACCTGGTGGCTCCATCCTCAGTGTTCTTCTACCAGTATAATTCATGTCCCTCCTCTGCACATGTCCAAACCATCTCAATCTCGCCTCCCTCACCTTGTCACCAAAACATCCTACATGCGCTGTCCCTCTAATAAACTCATTTCTAATCTTGTCCATCCTCATCACTCCCAACAAAAACCTTAACATCTTCAGCTCTGCTACCTCCAGCGCCACCTCCTGTCTTCTACTCAATGCCACTGTCTCTAATCCATACAACATCGCAGGTCTCACAACAGTCCTATAAACTTTCCCTTTCATTCTTGCAGATACCCTACTATCACAAATCACTCCTGTCACTCTTTTCCACCCACTCCACCCTACCTGCACTCTTTTCTTTACTTCTCTAACACACTCTCCATTACTTTGCACTGTTGACCCCAGGTACCTGAACTCCTCCACCTTCTCCACCTCTTCTCCCTGCAACCGCATCACTCCACTGCCCTCCCTCTCATTCACACACATGTACTCTGTCTTACTCCTACTGACTTTCATTCCCCTTCTCTCCAGCGCATATATCCACCTCTCCAGGCTCTTCTCAACCTGCTCACTACTCTCACCACAAATCACAATATCATCCGCAAACATCATAGTCCAGGGAGACTCCTGTCTGACCTCGTCCGTCAACCTGTCCATCACTACTGCAAACAGGAAAGGGCTCAAGGCCGATCCTTGATGTAGTCCAACCCTCACCCTGAACCAGTCTGTCGTTCCTACTGCACACTTCACTGCTGTCACACTGTCCTCATACATGTCCTGCACCACCCTCACATACTTCTCTGACACACCTGACTTCCTCATACAGTACCACAGCTCCTCTCTCAGCACCCTGTCGTATGTGTTCTCTAAATCCACAAATACACAATGCAACCCCTTCTGTCCTTCTCTATACTTCTCCATCAACATCCTCAAAGCAAATAAGGCATCTGTGGTGCTCTTCCTTGGCATGAAACCATACTGTTGCTCACAGATGGTCACCTCTTCTCTCAGCCTGGTTTCCACTACTCTTTCCTATAACTTCATGGTGTGACTGATCAACTTTATTCCCCTGTAGTTACTGCAGGTCTGCACATCTCCCTTATGCTTAAAGATCGGTACCAGCACACTCCTTCTCCATTCCTCAGGCATCCTCCCACCTTCCAGAATCTTGTTGAACAATCTGGTTAAAAACTCCACTGCTATCTCTCCTAAACATCTCCATGCTTCTACAGGTATGTCATCTGGTCCAACCGACTTTCCACTCTTCATCCTCTTAATCACTGCTCTCACTTCCTCATTACTAATCCTATCTACATCATGCTTTACCAACTCCACATCATCCAACCCTCTTTCTTTCTGGTTTTCCTCATTCATCAGCTGCTCAAAATACTCCCTCCACCTTCTCAACACACTCTCCAGACTTGTATTACTGAATAACGTAAATAAACTTCTTATTACGGCTGCTTCCATTATGGGTCACCACAGCGGATCATTCATCTCCATACCACTCTGTCCTCTACATCTGCTTCTTTTACACCAACTCTCCTCATGTCTTCACCATAAACCTCCTCCTTGGCCTTCCTCTTTTCCTTCTTCTTGGTGGCTCCATCCTCAGCATTCTCCTACCAATATACCCCATGTACCTCAATGCTCAATCGAGCCTCATTCACTTTGACCCAAAAACATCCTACATGCGCAGTCCCTCTAATAAAGAAAACCTCAACATCTTCAACTCTGCTACCTTCAGCTCCACCTCCTATAACGTAAATAAACTAAAGAGCAAAACACAAGAAACAAAAAGCAAAAAAAAAAAAGGCTAACGCTAAAACCCAGAGTCATGACAACTGTAACCACGGCAAGGAACATAGAAGAATTAATTAAGTAAACAGTCATAATAAGGTTTATTTATGATTAGAAGTGTAATGATATGATGCAGCATATTGATTCATTTTATATGATTTGGTGTGACTGAATATTAAAGAGTATATTCAAAGCAGAATAATTATCATAAAACATCCCTTATAAGATATGAGATAAAATAAACCATTACAAGTACTGTACACACTTCTGCTTAAAAAAAAGTTAAATTTTTATCTCTAATTAGCATTTAAAATCTTCATAGCCTTAAATGAAAGATTTTGCACATACTGAAATAATAGTATTTGGAATGTTTATAGTACAAAATATAAGTAATTAATTGGAAGAATAATCTTACTATTAAAATGTATTCGCTTTCATTATCATCGGCTTTTGGTATATTTTACAACTGACTAAAAGACAGGAGGTGGAGCTGGAGGGGGCAGAGTTGAGAATGCTGAGATTTTCAATGGAGTGATGAGGATGGACTGGATTAGAAACAAGTTTATTAGAAGGACGGCGCATGTAGGACGTTTAGGAGACAAAGTGAGGAAGGCCCGACTGAGATGGTTTGGACATTTGCAGAGGAGGGACATAGGTATATCGGTAGGAGAATGCTGAGGATGAAGCCGTCAGGAAGGAGGAAAAGAGGAAGGCCAAGGAGGAGGTTAATGGATATGGTGAGGGAAGACATGCAGGCAGTTGTTTTGAAAGAGGCAGATGTAGAGGACAGAGTAGTATGCAGAAGGATTATCCGCTGTGGCGAACCCCTTACAGAAGCAGCCGAAAGAAGAAGAAGAAGAGTAAACTTTACAAAAAATAAGGTTATAAAAACTTTTCTCATAAAAGGAAGTTGTTGGAAAGGACAGTGTACCCTAGTGTACACTTTAGCTCAGCAGTAAGCAGGAACTAGAAAAAAATTCCAGGTCTGGTGTATGGGAACATTTTGGCCTCCAGGATCATTACTGTGTGCCAAATCTGCCAAATATGTTTACAATAAATTCAGCTAATATGCTGCCCTCACACACATTTTCAGGCATTTGTGAGCACACACAGAAAACTCTCTGCTGCATTCATGTAGCCTTTTCTGGCTGATTCAATCTGGGCTCAAGAAATAAGCTTGCCGTTTAGGAAATTCATATCTGGTAGTGCAGAACGCAGGATTCCAAAACCCACTTAGGGCTGCAGAGAGCAATGTAACTGACAACACAACAAGCTAACAGTAGGATAAGAATTGCTCTATGCTTCACAATAGCCAACATGTGAGTAAGAGCATTGAATGCTAAACTTGTTTAACTTTGTTCTGTTGTAAAACTCATAACTTGTTTCAACATATGCAGCTGAGTGAATGAAATAATTGAATCATAAAAAAATTGTCATTGTTGAGTTTTGATTATTGTACATTTTATAATGCTGAATGTTTTAATCAGTTGAAAATTCAAACCTTTCCTGTAACAAAAATGCCCTGGCTAATTACACCCCCAATATTTGTGCACAGCTGTCATTTAGAGTTATGTTAACACTGATATCATTTTTGCATCTTTAACATAAGTGAAAAAATGACAAAGGCATTTTACCATTCACTTGAACAGGAAAGCTTGAATACATGTACATATGTACATACCGGATACATCAAACATCAGCATAGTGGAAAAGTGTGATCTTTTTTACTTTAACTATTGCATGATTTTTATTGCCACTGCTGATCTCCTGAAATTTTTACAATCACTGGTGTTTAGACTTTACACAAAATAGTGCAGAAAACTCCCTGTGAAGGACAATTCTGTGTGTGGAAACATAATTTTGATAGGAGAGGTCAGAGGAAAATGGCCACATTGCAATAAGCTGTCAGGAAGCATCTAGCAAATCAAATAATTACTCTTTACAACTGTAAAGGATAGTTCCCTTTTAGGAACTTGAGCTGCGTCGGAACGCTATGGGAACGCGACTGCGTTGTCAAAGCCCTGAGTGATAAGTTTAATCATTCAAAATTGAAGACAGGCTGTCACCGGTGAGGTGACGTCACGACCAGGGAGTATAAAGTGCACCTGGAGAGAAGACTGCTTCAGCTTCTGTTTGTTCATGAAGCGCTCTGTGTGAAATTTATTGATTGTTTGTTTTGTTAAAAGAATGAAGGCTCACGCTTACACACCCGATAGTGAGGAGCTCCTGGAGGTTGTGACACGCGCCGTTCAGAAGCTCGATATAGCCTGGCCGTCCGGTGAGCATAAAGCCCCCCCCTTGGGCAAGTTCGATGAGTGTTTTTTGCCCCCGGCATCACAGCCTCCACGTCTGGCTTGCAATACGTGGTGCCCAGGTCCTGGGTGCGGCCTTTCTTGTTTTGCCCCTTCAGCCCCAAGACCGTGGTTTATTCCAACGTGTTATTATGGCTATAGTGTCATGCCACAGGTTGAAGAGATGCTAACACGCTATCTCTCCCTGGGTGTGGCATCTTCCCTAAACCCCGACATTACCCACCAAGCCCCTGTGCACTACCTTAATGCTGGTGGGTAAGGCTTACGCCTTAGCAGGTCAGGCCTCTGGAGGTTTGCACACCATGTAGGTACTGCAGGCATACCAAGCCGACTTGCTGGAGAAGCTGGATCTGGACAATCCCTTGGGTTCTCCCTATATCCACCAGCCCCGGTGGGACTGGATGCTGTGACACAACAATGGCTGCGTCTTGACAACTTTTCCCCATTGTGCTGCTTCCGGGTGTTTTGGAAAGAATTCGCCGGGGCAGAGTCTGTCTTCTCCTGGTAGCCCTGCGGGGGTCTTTCCACCGATGTTGTAGAGACCTTTCTCTAATCCAGAGAGCTCCCTCCATGAGGAGGTCCTATGCTGTGAAATGGCATCTGTTGACTACATGGTGCTCTCAGCACCGATTGGATCCAGTCCACTGCTTGGTTCAGTGCTGGAGTTTCTGCAGGAGCAGTTCGTTAAAGGGTTGGATCCGTCCACCATTAAAGTCTACGCGTCCACTGTTTTGGCGTATCATGCCCCTGTGTCCAGGCATTCACTGGGCAGAGACACATTCCTGACGCGTTTTCTCAGAGGCACCCGGAGGCTAAAGCCTCCGGTGCATCCCAGAGTGCCTGGTTGGGACCTGGCCGTAGTGTTATCTGAGCCCCCCTTCGAGCCTTTGGCCAAGACTTTGTGGAGGCACTTGTCCATCAAGACCATTTTCTTGCTGGCCATCTGCCCTCTGAGGAGAGTAGGTGATTTACAGGCCCTCTCTGTGGCCCCCTCTTTCCTAGAGTTTACTCCAGGCATGACCAGTGCCTTCCTGCACCCTAGAGCAAGTTACGTCCCCAAGGTGCCCTCGGTCGTCCCACGACCTGTCAGGCTCCAGGCATTCAACCCTTCTCCATTCCTGACCCCAGACTAGGAGAGGTTGAACCGTCTATGCCCGGTCCAAGCGCTGGACTGTTATGTACACTAAACGAGTCCATGAAGAAAGTCGAAACAACTTTTCATTTGCTACGGCCCTCCGAGGAGAGGCCTTCCTACTCATAAGCAGATGCTCAGCAGGTGGTTTATTGACACTATCGCGTCTTCTTACGGGTCCTCTGGTCTCCCTGCTCCAGTCGGGTTCAAAGCTTACTCAACCCGAGAGTGTGGCAGCCTCTAAGGCTTGGTCTCCTGGAGTGTCCCTCCAAGACCTCTGTGACACTGGTCCACCCAGCTCACCTTTACCAGGGACTGGTCGGTGTGGTGTTATTGGACTCTTGTTTCCAACGTGATCCGATGCAGCTCGAGTTCCTGAAAGGGAATGTCTCTAGGTTACGTATGTAGGAAACAAGACGCTGTGTCTCTGGCCACATCTCCAGCGGCCCTTCAGCACTTCCTTCACGGTTACAGAAGCTGAAGCAGTTTTCTCTCCAGGTGCACTTTATACTCCATGGTCGTGACATCACCCCACCGGTGGCAGCCTGTCTTCAATTTTGACTGATTAAACTCATTACTCAGAGCATGGACAACACAGTCACGTTCCCAAAGCGTTCTGACGCAGCGTCTCGTTCCCTCAGGGAACTAGGGTTTCATATGTAACCTAGAGACGTTGGGCTACAACAACAGAAAACCACATTGGGTTCCATTCATGCCAAAAAAGGATTTAAAACTATTATATGCACGGATTCACCCAAACAGTTAGGATAAGGGGAAAATTATCTGGCTTTTTCCCAGTCTTATTCAACTACAAATGGTTAATATTTTTCCAATCATTAACCCACCACATTTGCTGTTGCCATTTCTGTTTGTCGTGTGTCAGTTATGCAAATCTAAAATCAAAAACAGTCATGTGAAAAAGAAAGTACATCCTCTTTAAATATTAGGTTTTTTCCTTATAAGTATAAAATAAAAAATCATCTAGACCTTATCATCTATTTGGAAATTTGGAAGCTAGAACCTCAGATGAACACCACATTACATATTACAACATGCATTTATTATTATTTTTTTTTTTAATGAAATATAAAGCCAAAATGGAAAAGCCATGTAAAAAAATGCACACCTTTACTAGTTGCATAGGAATTAAAAACTATTGTGGTGGCCATGTGCTGCTAATTAAATTACACTGATTAATTATCATCAGGATGTGTGACCACCTCTATATAAAAAGCCCAAGTTTATGTAGTTTGCTGGCCCTGAGCATTCAGGTGTGTGGTAACACAACACCAAGGAGGAAATTAGAAATTATTTTTAGAACAGCAATTGTTGCTGATCATTAATCTAAATCTAATAAAGGGTTATAAGGTTATTTTAATTCTCTACCCTGGAGTGCACCTCCCAGCAAATTCACCACAAGGTCAGAACACTTAGATAAAGATACAGGCTTCAGTTAGCATGTTATAGTTAAAATATCATGGTGGTACAATTATGAAAAAACTGAACAAATGTTTTTTGTTTATAAGGGTTGCCATAAGATAAGCCTCTTCTCTTTAAAATAGACAAAAGGACAAGGCCTAGGTTTGCGAAGTTGCTTCTAAACAAACAACAAAACTTCTGAAACCATTTCCTTTGGACAAACAGACAGATAAGACAGACAAGCAGAGAATTTTCAGCCATAATGCATAGCCCCATTTGGGAAAAAACAGGATATCAGCAACAAACATCTCATAGCAACTATCAAGCACAGTGGATGAGGGGTGCAGTCATTGAGCTGACCATGAGCTCTACTTTATACCAAAGTTTTCTAAAGTCACATATGAGGTATTCTGTCTGACAGTTGACGCTTGGCTGAAATTGGGTCCTGCAACAGGACAATGATCCCAAACACACTAGCAAATCTAAAACAAAATGGCTGTAAAAGGATATAATCAAGGTGAGGCAAAGGCCTAGTCAAAATCCAGATCTTAACCTGGCTGAAATGATGTAGCAGGGCCTTCAGAGAGCTGTGAATAAACAAGTGCTAAAAATCCTAATGAACTGAAAAGTGAGTCAAAAATTAATTTACAATTATGTGAGAGACTAAAATAGTTCTACAAAAAACAGTTACTTCAAGCTATCGCTGCTGAAGATGTTTCTACAGTAAAAGCTATTGGATCATAGGACGTGCTGTTATTCAACACATGGTTTCCTCAATTTTGGCTTGACTTTTGTAGAAATAAATAGTGACACAGTGTATACCATGTATATACCATGTGCTCGTGTTAATCTGAGGTTGTATTTACCTAATTCTAAGACTTGATAAGAACCAGGATTTTTTATTATATCCTATTATGTGAAACCATAGAACTCAAAGAGTGTGTCCTTTTATTTTTACATGACTGTAAATAATGAAAGAGCAAATAAAAACCATCACATCAGAAAAAAGAGAAACAGTTTTTACCAGGAACCTTGTTAAACCAAATGTGCACTGCTTAAAATTTTTGCACCCCCACTATAAAGCATTTTCCTATGTTCCTGTAAAATAAATAGGAATATATAATTTGTAAACATTCCCCTGTATTTTTACTTTGTAATACTGAGTCTGTTTTATTTTGCAAATTAGTTTGACACACTACAGTCTTGGGATTATGGGGTTCAGGATTGTGTGCTGATTATTTCCCTGTTCTAGCACACCTACTAAACCTGGAATTAACTGTCATGGGGAATCAAATTTAAAATTGTCAAATCTTGAGAATTGATTTGCCTGAAAACAGTTCTTTAATTTATTTGTTATGAAACTTGAGACTACAAATTCATTCACAAAATAACTCACTATGGAACAGTATGCCCTCTCAGAGGAGAAAAGGAAGAAAGAATTGTATTAATGAGGTTGTGGAAGTGTGAGAAGGATATGTTGGATGCAACTGCACTTAACTGATAGTGAGAATTTGTAGAGGATTGAGTGTGGGTGATTGTGTGAAAATACCTATAAAAGACCCTTGCATATTTGCACGGAAGACATAATGAGGACATGTGTTCATGGGCTGTTTATCATTGTGAACCATTTATCTATATGTATCAGCCATGCAAAAGAGTTTCTAGACTAAATATATTCTTCCCTCAGAAATTCTGTATGAAAGAAGCATATGATCCGTGGGCACAAAAAGACATGAAAAAAAACAAAACATGCAAATGTGAGGAATGATTTGTTGGTTTTGTTTGCACATTTTTTTTTTTAGAACAATGAGATCATAAAAGAAATATGAGCATCTTTGTTTTTCTGTAATTATGTCCAAATATTTAACATTTTCTTTTCTCCACAGCATCAGCAGGAAAAATGAAACCATCAAACCCTGCCTCCTTTTTGCCATAAAGTCTCGGTAGGAGAAGGTTTTAAACTAAATGTGGTGTTATTTTGCTTTTGTGCCAAAAATAATTCAATAAATCTCTCTCATGTATTGAATTACATTTGTAGCTGGTCTATAGTTTTTGTCGTTACGTGACAGCCACACCAATCAAAAAGTTTTTTTTTTTTTTTTTTTATTAAAATATTAATACACACACTGACAGGTCCTGAAAGAGCACTCAAAGCATTTAGCCTTTTCATTGACAGTAGCTATGTAATGCTAATTCTCATAAATATTCACCTAATAGACAGGCAGCCTTTTTAAGAGCCTGAGAAAATACCCTCATTGTTCACAGTCACCAAATATCATTAACTTTATCTTAGTTATTTAATCTTGCATTAAAAGATTGTTTGACTTAAAGCTTTAGAGACTGCTAAATTATTTAGGCACTTGTATCTGGTTAGTTAGAAGAAAATTTGTTATACTGTAGAGCTTTAATTAAATTCTATTTCTTATAAGTTGCTATGTATAAATAATTATATTAAATTATATTAAAATTGTCCCAGAACCAAGGAACATTTGTTGGATAAATCTAAAGTTTCTTGGTTTAATTGTACATAATTAAGAAAGCAGGCTTTTCATCATAATTTTTAACTAATACTGTACTTGTTACTGAGCTGGTGTCTCACAACAATGCTAGTTAAGACTGCAACTGTAGTCTCACTAATACAAGAACACTTACCAGATACATCCTTAAAGCCCCAGTTTCCTGTGAACATAGAGGGTTTACTGTTGAACCTGCTGTCATCAGTTCTTGCCTCCTCAGATTTTTTTGAATCTTGAATTCATCCAACCAAGCCTACAACTTAGGTCATCTTTAGACTGGCTGCCACAGATAGAGTTTGTCAGTGGTGCCTGTAAGATGGCAGAGACCAAGCCAAACACATCCTCAGGCACTGTTGAGATGAACATGGTGGCTCAGATGGCAGGTTATTAGCCTGATAGCTGGTAGCCTGTAAGAGTTTTGCAGATGTGTCTGTGGATTTGGCATTCACGTGCTCTCTGATAAAGGGCAAGAAAGTTGACTGGCCATTGGACTGCAAATGACTCCCAACTGAAATTCCTATCTTTAACACACCTGGCATACTCAATAAGAACTTAATTATTAACTTATCATTTAGAAGAGGTAAGTCAGTGGTATCAAAATTAATACGCCAAGGACTGGGACTTTAAAAAAGTAGACTTTAAAGAAGCAAACATCCCGAACCATCTAGAGACGTACCAGTGCCAATTGGGTTTCATGCCTATCATACTGTAATTACTAAAACTCATACACCTAAGGGTGTGTGTGTGTGTGTGTGTGTGTGTGTGTGTGTGTGTGTGTGAGTGAGAGTGAGAGTGAGTGAGTGAATAAGATCAAATAAGCTTTCTGCATTACAAGGTGAAAATTTAACAGGAGGAGAACAGAAGTCTCAGGTAACTGAGCACTGTGTTTCATGTCACTGCAGCAACAGCAGACAGGTTGATTCGAAAGCATATTGAAGCTTGAGCCATGCAGTATGGGCAATATTGTGCTAGATTCACAGTATTTCACTTCTCCGCTATGTTTGATGTTGTTGTTTTTTTTTATAAAATAAATAAATACACACACGCACGCACACACACACACACACACACACACCCACACACCAAAGTGACAGAAATAGATGACCATTTGGAAACAGACATGTGAAGATGTATTGTATCCAGGGCTACCGCATATAAAGACATACTATATTAAGGGCACACAAGTTGAACCCTTGAGGATTCTAGCCCAATAAAAACGAAATGAACAATGTCTTCTTCTAACCCCTAAACCAGTGACTGTAAATAGTTTCCTATTTTACAGTGTTAAATTACTGAATCAAGGCAGTATAGCACTCACTAGCATTGTATATCATTTATATAGTAGTAATAATAAGAGTATTTTTGCATTTCCCTGAGAGTTAGTGAAAAAGAAAGAAGTACTGTGTTTGTATTTCTGTTTTTTATTTCTGTTACATATTACACAGTGTGATGTAGTTATGAAAGGTTAAGAGGAAGGGGTACAGTGTGATGTAATAGTGAAAGAGAGAGAGAGAGAGAGAGAGAGAGAGAGAGAGAGAGAGAGAGAGGGTACAGTGTGATGTAGAAGTGTGTGAGTGAGAAGGGTACTGCATGATGTAATAGTGAGAAAGAGAGAGAATGGGGTACAGTGTGATGTAATAGTGGGAGAGAGAATGTGTACAAGTGTGATGTAAAAGTGTGAGATAAGGGGGTACTGTGTGATGTAATAGTGACTGAGAGAGAAAGGGTACTGTGTGATGTAAATGTGAGAGAGAGTAGGGGAACAATATGCTGTAGTAATGTGAGAGAATGTGTGTTTGAGAGAGAAGCACAGTGTGATGTGATAGTGAGAAAGAGGGATAGAAAAGGGGTACAGTGTGATATAGTAATGTGTGAGAGAAAGGGGTACAGTGTGATGTAATAGAGTAAGAGAGAAGGGGACAATGTGCAGTAGTAATGTGAGAGGAAGAAGAGAAACAGTGTTTTGTTATAGTGACAGATAGAGGGGTACAGTTTGATAAAGTAGTGTGTGAGAAAAGGGGTACAGTGTGATATAGTAGTGTGTTAGCGAGAAGTACAGTGTGATGACATAATGAGAGAAAGAAAGAGAAGGGGTACAGTGTGATATAGTAATGTGTGAGAGAGGAGAGGGTACAGTGTGATAATAGTGTGTGTGAGAGAAGTACAGTGTGATGTGATAGTGAGAGAGAAAGGAAGGGGTACAGTGTGATATAGTAGTGTGTGAGATAGAAGGGAGTACAGTGTGATATATAGTGTGTGAGATCGAAGTACAGTGTGATGTGATAGTGAGAAAGTGAAAGAGAAGGGGTAGAGTGTGATGTAGTGTAAGAAAGAGAAGGGGTACAGTGTGATATAGTAGTGTGTGAGATAGAAGGGAGTACAATGTGATATAGTAGTGTGTGAGAGAGAAGGGGTTAATACTGAAATTAAAGAGGCAGTGCAATGCATTTTATGCGTTTTCTTTCAAATGCATGCCTTTTTAAGTCCAGTGTTGCAAAATAATTTTGAGCTTAGATAGAGTGAGAGTGAGAGAGAGAGAGAGAGAGAGAGAGAGAGAGAGAGAGAGAAAGCAGTGTTCAGGCGAGTGATGGCGCTGTGCTCTCGACAGTTTACCTGAGCCGCTCGTGCTTTGCGCAGTAGGGCGCATGATAGATGCTTTCCCTACAGGGAGTATCGTGGTTCCTTTGCTGCTGCTTGGAAGATGGAACTTTGCTCTTTTCCTCCTCGAGATGTTCAGTCGACTGTCCGCTCTAACCGATTAACCTCGCAGCCGGAGTACTCTGTAAACACTTTCTGTGTGTCATCCGTTGGACTTAGCGGCGCTGCTCTTTTTTGTTCAGCGCCCACTATTCACGCATTCAAGAAGTCTTTGGAATCACAGCGACACATAACGCACATCAGCACGACTCTTGGCTCGGGGGGGAAACTATGTTTACGCGCAGCTGATGGACCGCACGGTTTATTACTCTCCGCTCTGAAATGATGGCTTTTAATAGCGACGGCATGACCGTGGTTAGAAGATGCCTCCTGACGTTCAAGCCCTTCAGGTGAGCAGTGTTCAGTTTGCAACACTTGTAAAAAAGCTGGGGTTCTTTTTTGGAAATCAGTTCTTGAGTTATTTGAGCCTTACTTTTTGGTGCTAAATGTTCTTTAAAATTATGTAGGCTGAACATCAACAGAATGAACTTGTGATTTATACTGAACAGTATATAGGGCTGCTTTTAGGATCAATAAGCAAACGTGCAAATTAATTGCTTTTAGCTCTTGATGTTTAAAAAATCTTAGAGTAAAAAAAATGGGATTCAAGGTTTTATGCTATATCACGAAAACCAAAGTTATGCGTCATAGTTTAAGTTTAATATAGATGCAAAATTTGTGGGTAAACGTACAGAAAGAAAAGCCCAGGAACAAAGGTGAAGATATGCAAGTGTTGGATTTTATGTCATACATATGAATCATTATCATGTTTTTTTTTTGTTTGTTTGTTTTGCGTGGAAAAAGACTATATAGACTAAGTGAATTTTCGCCTTTTTAGCTTTTCACAGAAGAGGTGAATGTGGAAATTGGTGGTACAGGAGATCTCACGTGTGCATTTGTAAAATTGTTCTTAATATCCTGACCAATAATTTGTTGTTAAGGTCAATAAAAGCTAAATATTATGCCATTTTGGGCTTGGTTTATTTTCATTTTACCCAGGAGTGTATTTATTTGTGCATACAATTAATAGTCAATGAGCAAAAAGGGAGTGTAAACTATTGTTTGTAGTCATTTAATTCCTGTTTTCATTACAAAACAAAATTCTTACCTACCTTTTAGGATTTCAGGAAACAGTTCTATTGTTATAAATATTGTTTGCGTGGCACTGATTTGAATCGCTGGCTATTTTCTTGTTTACCTTTCCTTTTAAAAGTGGCACCTTTTAATGGATAATTAGATTATACTAAGATAGCACAATGCTCATTGCACAATCACTTTTCATATATTCTAGTTTGGGTTATGTGTGATAGCTTTTCCATGTCTGCTATTTTCTAAATGCCACCTTTGTCTTTGTAACTAAATATTTTCCATTTGCATATTGTTCTTCCCACAATCTTGTCAGTTCTGAAGGTAATTGTTCCTAATCTACGGGCTATGAGGGAGCAGCATGTAGTAGCAAGTAGACATGGTGAGGAAATTTACAGAAACAGTCAGCCAGTATCTAACCATACCTGAATAAATTTCTGAGAATTATTTATGGAAGCTGTACATGGATTTCAAGAGGTGTGTATAAGGATCAGGCATATATCCCAGGTTTTTTTTTTTTTCATGCATGCTATCCCAATAACCTATAAACAGTTATTTGTTTGTTTGTTTGTTTCTGTGTTGATTGATTGAGGGCTGCATGGTGAGACTTGCTTTTGTACCCAATGGCCATCAGGCTAATGTGACTGAGCTCTCTTGTCCAACAGGAGGAAGATCAATCTACTGAATAAGTTTCACATCTATATGAGCTTTGTTTGGAGAATATGGTTTGGGTTTGTAAAACAATGATGATGAAGAAAACGGCAATTAAAACATCATATTATTAATACCAAGACCAAGAATATAGCCCAAAAATATAGACCAAAAAGGGTTTCACTAGTTAATTATTAAACATAATTATAATTATGCTCAAAAACAGCATAGTACTGCAAACCTATGCCCTCATACAGAATGTCTTCAACAGTCACATGTGTGCACCTGAATTGTCACTGCAGCAAATTATTATTTTTGAAAATGTTTAATATGTTCGAAATTTTGGACACCCTTCTAGGTGTTCATAAAACAATAAACTTGTAAGGCCACAAATGACTCATTACTAGAGTCAAGAACTGTTAACTGTATAATGTGTAATACTTCTTGTACAGTTTAAAGCTTGTGCTAACACTTAAAAATCATGTGCTTAGCTGCTGACTAAGGTTCTAAAAATGAAACTAGGTAATGCCTGCAAAATAGAAGCGAGCTATTAGAGGTTATCAGAGAGCTTTCAGCTCACAATTTAAACTGGGCAAAATGTCATTAAGAAATGGCAGTTAGGGGGATTTGAAGACGCCAAGGCAGATAGAAGTGCATACATGCTGTGCAGAAACGTAAAGCAAAATCACTAAATGACAGGAATGACCTACAGGAAGGTTTAGCTGACACAGGAAGGTATGTTTTGGAGTAAAAAAAAAAAAAAAAAGGCAAAGCATTTTAAGAAAAGATCACTTTGCCAGCTCTTAAACAGGACAGTGGATCTATTGAACCTTGGGGGTTGTGTGACAGCCAGTGGCACAGCTAAATAATTTCAAGCAATATAAGTACATTTTAAAAGCATATGACACAATGTGCACAATCAATCAAAAACAGAAGATGAGAAAACAGGACAGTGAAAACAAACCTTGAAATCCATCACAAACTAGTTTATGAAATGCAAACTGACACTTCTGGAACTCACAGTGCCCTGACTTAAATATCACTTTTAAATTTTGGTAGGTCTTAAACATTTTGTGCTTGCAAAATGGCCCAAGAATATCTCTCAACTGAAGAAATTCAATGAACAGTGGGTGAAAATCAAATAAACAAGAATAAAAAGATTCCTGGCTTACTAGAAAAAGTGTTTGCAGGCTGTGATATCTGCCCAAAGGGGTTGTTACTGTACTGTCTTATAAAAGTGTCCAAAACTTTGCACATGCAACAGTTACAATCTAATTAAAATGTATTTTCCCTTATTTCTGTCATATAGAAAATAACTGCATTCATATTTGTACCAAAATGTATTTAAAATAGTTGATGCAAAGATTGTGTTTACTTCACTTCAAAAATCAATAAAATATGTAATTTGTCCAGGAGTGCCAAAACTGCATAAATTGTGCATCAGCAGTTTATGTTAACTTTAAATAAAACTTGTTCTTAAAAATTATTTTAGCCAATTGTGTGCACTACATTATGAGACACTATTTTAGAGTCAAAAGCTTAAACCAGAATGGGATGCACTTATTATCCCAATTGGCTTAATTATAAATGCCTGTTTGCAAACTACAATCAGCATCCACATAAGTTCATACATTGTATAGTAATAATTTGTGTGGGTGACAGAAAATCAATTTGGCTTTGATACAAAAAGCAGACATACTGAGCGAGCAAACAATAGCTTGCAAAGCATTATAATTCAAACCATAAAAGAACTATATTACTATTAAACTATTACATTTTCTGACTGCCATTTCTCCTTTTGAGCTTGTGCCACAATAATGGATGCACTAATATCTTTTTTTTCCCCTTCCATTCTTTGCAGGATTTTCGTAGTAGGGCTCGGCTTCTTCAGTCTCTGCTTCCTAATGACCTCTCTGGGGGGCCAGTTCTCAGCCAAACGGCTTGGAGACTCTCCCTTCACTATTCGAACCGAAGGTACAGGGATAACATTACTCAATTTTCAGCTTGTTTTATTAGTGTTTAGGCAGTTTGAAGCAGCATGCATCAACTGATTCAGTACAGCTAAGTAAATGGGAGGGTTTAAATATTCCTTACTATAGGAATTCTTAGAATTATAGGAAAAATATAGGATTCTAGATTGGTTTGTACTGAGGTGGCCAGTATATTGCAAATAGTCTCTATGGCTGTGCTCTGCAAATTTTACACACACACACACACACACACACACACACACACACACACACACACATACACACACACAGATCTTTAAATCAAAGTGCTATTAAAAGAGTTTATAGTGGCACAAACATTAGGGTGGGTAATTGGGGTTTAATGATCAGGTGATTTGGCTCAATGCATCAGTTTAAAAGGCCACAATTGAAACGGACAAAAGGTAAACTAATTATTATTGGTTAGAATTGAGTATATTAAAATTGGACAAAAAGAACTAAAGAAAAAATAATTGGTGTAAAAAAAACAAACAAACATTCATATAAGGTATTTATACCTTATACCTTTGTGTTAATAAGTTAGTAGGGTGATGAAGCAACGTGTTCCTATAATACTAAAATAGACTCTCTCTATCTCATCGTAATCAAAATACAATTATTATTAGATTTCTAGCGTTATATCATATTGTATTGTGTCATAAAATTCCATATTGTTTTCTATGATTTGAATGCCTGAGGTTTTCTTGTGACTTGTGAAGATTGCTTGTGGACTACTTGAGGGTTTTTCACACATATATTTTTGCAGTCTTCATGGGTATAAAAATTATTGTATTTTGTCCCATTAAAAGAACAACAATATATATAACAATATATAACAATGATAATATTTGCATGCTCTTGTTTTCTATGCAGTTATAAAGAAGCACATGACAATACCCAAACAACACCAACAATGAGGACAATAATCTCAAATGAAGCATTGTTGCTTATAAAACAGTAACTGATCTGAATTGTTCTTCTGAAATGATGTGTGATGAGAAAACATGAACGTCTACACCACAAACTAAATAAAATACTCTTAATCCCATTGCACAGTGCTAAATATGCAAACTCCTACACACACACACATACACACACACACACACACACACACACACACACACACACACACACACACACTGAATGGTGAGGGCGATCCACTCTTCACATTGTGATTGACTCGGTGTCAAATCGATAATTGGGAGGGTCAGGAGAAATCCTGTGCATTGATTTCAGTGGGCCAACTACAGTTCATTTATAGAATTGATACATTTCTCCATCTATTTTGCAGATAAGCACACAAATGCACTCACAAACTGAAATCACCAACATAAAGTTTTCGAGAAAAATAATGAAAAATTTAGATGAGTGAATCAGCAGCAGTCAACGGGGATGCAAGCAAAATGTCAAAAACAACAGATTCTGAATAAGCGAACAGTGTGAAATTCTACAAGGGACCTTGAAACACTGCTGACATTGTGAGCTTGGAACTTAGCATGCATTAGTAACATAGCATGCTTGTTGTGACTGTCAAATTTCTCTTCCCCAATATTTCTTTTTCAATAACAGCCTAGTTTTGAGTATTGTACAATGACAAGCGGGAAAAGTAAGAGATGGACAAAAGGAGGATTTAGAAAATATTGCCATGTACAGTGTTTACCAAATATTAACCTGTTTGGATCCTTTTCTTTGGCAGATTCTATGTAACTTTTTCTACTTACTTTTGTTGGTTTAGACACATGGCACCTGTATTTAGTACTGCTATTCATCATTCAGTTGCTTGTTAAAAAATGCATTCCCCACCCCATTCATCAATTTCAGGTTTGCAGATGGGTACGCTACAACCCAGTATGTCAGGGTGTGGAAGAAGACTCTGGAGACAGGTGGAATGTTAGCCGAGTGACGCTCTTTTGTTTATTTAAAACTAAACCCAAACCAACAGGAACAGACTATTTTTCTCCATCCACTGTTGATGTTTGACCACACCCCATTTGTTGCATACCCCCACTGCTTGACTCGGACTGGGGAGCCAACTGACTTGCAGCCGACCTTCCCAATTTAGACCAGTTCAATTTATCTAACTAAGTAAACTAACTTATAAATCATATCATCAAGCATTTAACTAGCCCATTTATGTGTGAATGGCACACACTGATGTAATTTAATCCTCAGTAAATTGGAATAATAAGTGCATCCCTTTCCTAAAGCTGTTCACTGTAAAACATTATCTCATACTAATGGCTTTCAGATTTCGCACAATCCAACAAGACCAGCACAAAGCAATAGTTCAAGTCAAGTCAAGTCAAGTGGCTTTTATTGTCATTTTTACTATACACAGTGGTACACAGTACACAGTAAAAACGAAACAACGTTTTTTTCTAATGGCACCAATGTAGAATTTAGTGAGTGATGGTGTAGAGGAAAATTTTGGAAGGTGGGCAGAATGTTTCCTGCAATCCTTGCTCATGTTTATTGAGCCCACAGTTTTCAGTACTCAAAAACTAAAAAAAAAAACTTTCAGCTTTACAGCTCTGCAGACTTGCACTCTTGAACTTGCAGCTTTCATGCTGTCAAGTTCAAATTCATGCTATGTTTGTATGTGTATGTGAGTATGTGTTTCACAAGATCCACTCTTCTTTTTCTTACTAGCACTAACATAGTATTAAGTAGACTGGATGTAATGAGACAAAGGTGGGAAGCGACAGGCGTTACCTGTAGGCAGTGGTGGATGAAGTACACAAACCATGTACTGGAGTTAAAGTAGAGATGCACTAGGTAAAATGTTAAACTTTTACTTGAAAAAAAAATTTACTTAAGCATCCAAAGTACTATCCAAAGTACATGGCATCCAAAGTACATGGCTATAATGTTCCTATTATCATTTTTGTCACAAGACACTTATTAAATTAACTATGAGAAAATACTCTTAATTAAAATTACTCTTAACACCAATCTTTTAATAGAATGAAACACTAATTCAAAATATTTTCAATTACCTAAAAAGAATCGTGCAAATAAGGCTACGGTTGTTCTGGCAAGTTAGAGTCAGGAGTTTACTATTTAAATCATTCAACCATCCCTCTGTACTCTCTAAATGTTTTGCTTACTGCTTTCTCAACTGTTGCTGAACTGTGTTAATGACACGTAGATGCCATCAAACGGCAATCAAAACAAGTTCACTCCACCCTGATTGGTGGCTTGCTGCTTGCTTGACAAGTTAGGTTTTTATCCTCTCACAAATAAAAAGGAATGACTGATTTTGCAAAATGTAGTTGAGTAAAAAGTAGGATGTTTGACTGTTGTAAAGTAAAGTAAAAGTCCCCCCAAAAGAAAATAATTTAGTAAAGTAAAGATACACGAACTTAAGTAAAGTAATAATTTACATTTACTGCATTACTGTCTACCACTGCCTGCAGGTTAGACCTGCCTCTTTTATACCACAGGTGAACATTTACCTCCCTTACTGAAATGGCATCCCACTGAAGCCCTGTTGACTAGTGTATAGTTATAGAAAGTCGAATTGAGAAATCCTTCTTGGTTCCCGTGCATTCTTTTAAAAAATAAAAACCCCACAAGAATTTAAAAAGTAGACTATGGGCCTATAAATTGTAACCACAAGGTTATGGAATATAACCACTGACATTAAATTAGCTCAGATGAGAAGAACAACTCTTTTATTAAGCAAGATTCCTCTGCTTTAAATTTTACATTGTGCCAGAGCTTTAAGTAGGAATAATATTTAGTTTAACAGCATTGAATTTTGCAGAGAGGGAAAGGGTAAGAGATTCTGAGAGACAAGAGAGAGAGGAGGCAGCTGATTCATTAATAACTTAATGCCAGTTTGTCCTTCTTTTTAAATGCTTCCACCCAGAGATCGGCTTAAGTCCTTTATTCATCTTTCCCCTGTGTCCTTCTATATATTTAACAGAACACTATTTTTTTATTTCCATCTTTTCTTTCTTTCTTTCTTTCTTTCTTTCTTTCTTTCTTTCTTTCTTTCTTTCTTTCTTTCTTTCTTTCTCTCTCTCTCTCTCTCTCTCTCTCTCTCTCTCTCTCAACTGAATAATAATGAATAGCAGTGTGTGATGTGGTTGCAGGGTGGGGGCGTAGTACAGTAGCAGAGAGAGCAATCATCTGCCTCACTGCTGTGCTAGGTTTAGTAGTCATACCTTTTCTGGTTTCTTCATTTGAAATAAACCATGTGAAATCCATCTCTTTTGTTAGAAACTCTGTGAATTTTGTATGAGATTGGATTGCCTGTTGATCTACTCCTCTCTACACGAGAGCTTCTTTTTTTTTTTTTTTTGCTTGCTTCCTACTACCCACCACATTTCACTACATGCAAAACACTAAAAATCTCTAACGTTGAAACTATGCCACAAGGAGAAGATAAGATTTCCAAGGTTTTGAGTAAATTGAATACAATTTAATGCTTCAGTGTGCTTTGGCATAGATTCTGTAAATCTCTGGAAATGTACTGGAAGGATGAACACCACTGACATTCTCAGTCAACTGAAAAATATTAGCTTTTTTGTTTTCATATGCTGTATATTGCAGTAATGCATGAAATCATGGTCAATGTGTGCTTTGGACCACAATTTCCAAACCTGTTTTATTATTAATATAATTGTTTTACCATTGACGGAAAGATTATGGATGACATACCATAGATTTTAGTCTCTCTTTCTGTTAAAACATTAGCCATCTCCCATGTATGCCCCAATATTAAACCTCTTCTTCTTTTGGCTTCTCGCATTAGGGGTCACCACAGTGTATCATCCATCTCCATACCCACCTGTCCTCTACATCTGCCTCTTTCAAAACAACTACCTGCATGCCTTCCTTCACCACATCCATAAACCTGCTTCTTGGCCTTCCTCTTTTCCTCCTTCCTGGCGGCTTCATCCTAAGCATTCTTCTACTAATATACCCCATGTCCCTCCTCTGCACATATATAAACCATCTCAATCTAGCCTTCCCCACATTGTCTTTAAAATGTCCTACATGCGCTGTCCTTCTAATAAATGTATTTGTAATCCTGTCTATCCTCGTCACTCCCACTGAAAATCTCAAGCTCTTAAGCTCTGCTACCTCCAGCTCCACCTCCTGTCTATTTGTCAATGCCACTGTCTTCAAACCATACAACAAAGCAGGTCTCACAGCTCCTATAAACATCTCTAAGTGTGTAACCCTAGCTCCCTGAGGGAACGAGATGCTGCGTTGCAACGATTTGGGAACGCTTCCACTTTGTTCAAACTCTGAATCACTTGTGTAATCCGGCCAATGGATTACCGGCGGGGTGACATCACGACCAGGAAGCATAAATCGTGCATGCGGTGGAGCCAATGCTAGCTTCTGAAAGGAGAAGGAAGCGTGGCAGGGATGCAGGGAGTGTGGCTTGGAGACGCAGCGTCTTGTTCCCTCAGGGAACCTAGAGACGTTGCCTTTCAGGAACTCGAGCTGTGTCACAACACTTTGGAAACGAGAGTCCAATCACGCCACACTGACCAGTACCTTCCTAGTGTGTAAGAGCACAGCCAGAGGGCAGGACAGAGGAGCTGGGAGTGGCTCTAAGGTCGAGGTTATAGAACCTGATGAAGGTCAGCAGGGTGGACCAGCCCGCAGCGTTGCAAATGTCCTTGAGTGGGACTCCAGCGGACCAGTCCTTAGAGGCCGCCAATCTCCGAGTGGAGTGAGCCTTGACCTTGAAGGAAGCAGGGAGACCAGAGGACTCATAAGAGAAGGATATAGTAACACCTAATCCACCTACTGAGAGTCTGCCTGTTAGCACGGAGTTATTTTATTATATGGACTGTAGCAGACAAAGAGCTGCACCGAATATCTCCACAGTTCTGTTCTGTGGACATATGTGTTGAGCATGCAAATCCTTGTACTATACTAAATACACCAAATAATCGTTTAACAATTGGGCAGCAATTTTTCTGCAGGTTTTCTGCTAGTCTGTGCCTACATCTGAAATCATTTTGCATGTGTTCAATACATTGGGGAGCCCTTTGACAAAACATTACTGTCAGATTTTATATGCTGCATTCTCATAGTTTGATATTATTTTATTTGTTCTTACTTATTATATTAATTGGCAGCAGGTCGGTGTCTGAAACCCTGCCCATTACAGACAGGGACAGCCTGTGCAATACTTCTGCCCAAGATGAATACAAGACTGTGAGGGCGAGAGCTGGCAGGCAGTGATTTTCTCAGCATTTATTTTATAATGTGCTTTAGCTTACACTTGAAGTGTGTGAAGTTGCAGAGCTGAACCTGATTGCGATAGAAGACATAAGAATTGTTTTAGCGTGTCTGTGTAGCCCTTTCAGTGCCAGGCCATATTAATTTAGCGTTCTTGAGCTTTTGCAAATTGGCCTTGTAGGAGGAACAAAGAAGAGGCTGCAGGGTCTTCTTGGTGATTGTGGTATCCTTGGTGGGATTGAGAGGAATTCAGGTGGGATAACACTTTTGTTTATGATTACAAGCTACCGTAATTTCCGGACTATAAAGCGCACTTATATAAGCCGCACCCACTGAATTTGACAAAGATTTTTATTTTTAACATAAATAAGCCGCACCTGTCTATAAGCCACACCGAAACTAATGAACTTTACACAGGCTTTAACGAAAGACATTAAATGCAATATGTTGCGCTTCTATTAGGAGCATAGCGGTATTCTGGGAATAGTGTGCCACTGCATTCTTCCGGTATTACTGCGTGTGTGGAGACCGAGGATTATGTCCTTTTTATTTTCTGATGCTCATTTCTAAGTTTCTTTGACTAACCCATAACGCTGTTGCCAAGAAAAATAAAAAAGAACGAGTTTTGGAAACCTGTCTGTGCTTATATGATTTCTGTTGCAACTGGAGTTTTAGTGAGCTCTCCCTTCACCCTGACTCAACGTGTTACAACGGCTTGTATCTAAACAGTAGCCTACCAAGAAAGTCATTGTTCACTGTCTTCCTCCTTCCTTTCACAACTACAGTGGTACCTTGACCTATGGGTGCATTAATGTACGAGTTTTCCGAAGTACGAGCGTCATTTATTTGCTTTGTTACGCGAGCAATAAATTGAGGTACAAGCTCGAGACGCCGCTGCTAGATGGCGAAGTGAAGCCAGAAAGCGAAGATTGTGACGAAATTTAAGATAAGCAAAGAAGAAAAAGTAAATTTAAAAAATTTTTCAAGTTTAGGGATACGTAGTGTATAGGAGTCATAGTAAAAAACGAGTTTTCCCTCCACCTCCGCTTATCACCTCTACCCCCCGCCCCCCCTTCCACACACACACACACACACACACACACACACACACACAGAACCACACACCCCACCGGCGTTTTCATTAGCTCAAGTTGTCTCATCTCCAAGGAGAATACACTGAATAAAACCTTATTATATCTTTATATACTCTTTCTATTATGTTTTTATACAAGATTTGTTATTTAGAAATGTATTTTCCAATTTAAAACCATGAAACATAAAAACGGGGTGTCATTTTGAGGGTTGGAACGGATTAATGCCATTTTAAGTATTTTCAATATGGAAAACTGATTTGATGTGCGAGCAAATTGAGATACGAGCTCGTCCATGGAACTAATTAAACTCGTAGGTCAAGGTACCGCTGTATTTCTCTGGGGAGTTTATCTTTTGTTATCGTCGTGCACCACCAGTGGAAGTTTTTCTCCTGATGGCATGCAGCTCAGAACACAAGTGAGGTGCGTTTTTTCGTTTCCGTTCGGAAATTTCATTGGTCTAATGTTATAGGGTTCAGTTTTTTGGCTTGAAGTTTGTGAAACCGGGAAAAACCCAGGAAAAATACATAAATTAGCCGATTCGTTGTTTATGTTAACCAAGTGTAATCATGACCGGGTTTGAGCTTACAACTTAAGATCCAAAGGGCAGGCAAATCGAAGTTCATGTCAAATTGTAATCTGTGTTTTAAGAATTGGGTTCCAGATTTTGCAATGTTTTAATTTACCTTGATGATCTCATGTGTAATTGTGGCAAGCTTGCATTTTTTTCTAGTGGACAAAATGACATTTATTCCATGATTTGTTTATTTTTAAGTGGATCATTTTAATGGCATTTAAATATTATACCACTGTTATGGACTCTTAATGTGATCTATTGGTGCTAAAATGTGTGTATGGTGTCTTTCATGATGTCTTTCCTAAATATCTTAAAATGATGCTTTAAGTGTTTAAATCTCAGTCACACATAAGTTAAAATAATCAACCTGGCACCGTCACACTTAATTAAAAGGGATTTTTATATAGCATCCTTGAAAGGCACCAAAATAAATATGTGGATTTAGAGTTATGAAAAAGGAATTGGCTAATATTTAACTACTTGTGTCACGTTACATTATATTTTGCATTATTTATGGATATTTTTGACTGTGTTGTAAACAAAACAAAACAAAACAAAACAAGTAGAGCTCATAGAAGTGAACAGCACTGGTTTATTTGTATGCCTGAAATACTATTTATATATATTTTAAAGAGGAAGTAAACTACTGAAGACTATATAAGCTTATAATGATAATGCTAAGAAAATCCTTCAAGCTCCTTACAAGCACCACTCATTCTTGAGATAATGTACTCATAATCCTGGCCAAATAGACATAGATATATGAATATAAGGACAGCCTGAACAAGAAAAACAGCATCACAAAAATAGTCACTACATCAGCGGTCCACAACCTTTTTTGCGCCAACAGCCAGTTTGAGGTGTGGCGGATAAATACAACAAAATAAAATGATACAACTGGCATAAAAACTGGTATTTTATAAATATAATAATAATAGTGAATCCACTGTGTTCTTTTTTGTTCATTTTGCTTGCTTGGTGGTTTTAATTTAGCAGTAATGTGTGATTTATTACCGGCCAGAGCAGCCCCTTTATGAAGGTAGCGGATGTAGGTAAGACATGTTACGGAGGGAAGCATCTTGACAGGCATCAAGAGTGAGTCATAGACAGATGTGGCTGAGAGAATCCAGTAATTTTCCAAAATAAAACATAGTTCAGATTTAGATAATAAATAAAACGGAAATAATGTAAGTTATGTATTTTTTCTGTGCGGCCCGGTACCAATTGACCCACGGACAGGTGCCAGTGGGCCCAGGGGTTAGGGACCACTGCAATATGTGACTTATAAATAACTTATAAATAACTTTTTTTTTTATAATATCAGGCTGTTTGTACATTTAATTTGTTTATAGATAACATATGTATAGGCATGAAAGCCTTAACAATTGTAAAAATGGTATAGCAAGTAATAACCAGGCTATAAACACTTAGCCATCACTTCTGTTATCTACCCTGAGCTTTAGGATATTGTTGGACAGCATGGCCGCTGGGAGTAAGCTGTGGATTGTCCTTGCCTCATTTCATTAAAGTTGCATTAGTCATTCTCTGGAGTCCCACCAGAACCCCTCTGCACTGACACTTCCGAATCCATTTCAGACCAGTTGAAATATAATGCAACATAAATGTGGCTGTCAAGGAGGATTTCTGTTACACAGTATCTTGCAAAAAAACTCACCCCACTTGACCTATGAGAAACACTACTGAAACTAAAACATTTCTCTCTTTTTTTAAACCTTTTTGTCACAAATGATTGTGTAAATTGTTTACATATTGTGGAAAACAAATTTTTAAAATAAGTAAAAGAAAAATGCTTCATACTATGATTTGCATTGGTTTATGTAGTTAAATTAAGATAGAGGAAAACATGTTATGTTATTCATCACCAGCTTGATTGATTAAATGATTCATTATATTTCAGAAAATTTGATCAAAAATGTAATTATGCTGCAGCTGTCACCACAAGGTCAGTTAGGCTGTTATATTTTTCCTGCAATGTACATTGTATTAAATGATATATTTTTTTTCAAAAGTGTGTTTACTAAAGGTGGCTTGGCAGTCACATCAAGTGTTTTCTGTATTCACAGTGTTGGTCGCATTTTAACATTTTTAAAAGGAATGTGACTGTCAGGAATTCCCCTGCCACGCCCCCTTCGGCGGCTGTCAGACTTCGGCATTCTCCCAAGCACCTCGCTCCTTCTCCCGTGCGTGCCCCGCCCGCACAGAGCCGCTCACAATCGGGCTTCATGGGGAACACCTGACTTCCATATACTCACTCATCACACCGCCAATATAAACTCCTCATTCACCCACACTCGGGGTCGGTTATTATATGTTCATGCATGTTCGTGTTGGGTTATGTCGGTGTGCTCGTACATCCAGTTATCCCGCTACGTACGTTCCGTTTCGGACTCCTCGCACACTCCACAGCTGCGCTTCTCTTCCGAAGCTCCCCTCGGACTATATTCACGGATTATCCCGAGTACTGTGAGTGCTTCTGTGTTGGCTCTGCCTTTTGTTAAATAAAGTTTCTGTTTGCCATTACTCCGGCTTTCGCCTCCGTACCTCGCCTAACAGAATAACCGACCCCTGAAAAGGAATATACGGACAGAGAAAAAAAAAAAAAAGGAAAGAAAGGACATGATCGGATTAACGCCGTGGTCCTGGCGCGAGGCGAGCCTCAGAGGTCGGGTTTGCTCAGCCGTGATCAAGCGGCAGCCAAGCTCCGCCCCGGGAAAACCCGGAAGCTCACGGGACTCCCGGCTCGGGACTCCCGGCTCGCTTCAACAGAGCTTGGCTCTGAGCTCGGCAACAGAGCTGAATGGAGGGGATTTTTACAGAGTGTGGGTCGATACGTGGAGTTGAATCCAGCCAGTTATCCCACAGAAGAAGCGAAAATCGCGCTCCACATGTCTCTGCTGACTGAGGAATCTCTCTCCCTTGCCAGAGAGCTGTGGAGCACGACTGAAGGCAAAGTCAGCTCATGCGCCAGGTTCCTCCAGCTTCTCACCAGGGAACTCGGGATAACCACGGCTGATCTCCGTCTCCTCTCCCCCACTTCCGAGAGCGCCGTTCCGCACCAGAGCTTCCAGGAGGTCACCGCGCTGCTCCAGGCCCTCCAGGAGGGCCCCGCTCCACCTCAGGTTCTCCAGGGGATCTCCACCGTACTCCTGGCCATCCAGGACAGCTCCGTCCCACTACAGGATCTCCAGGTGCTCTCCTCCCTGGTCCAGAATCTCCGGGTTGACTCAGCTCCGCTCCAGGTCTCCAAGGAGAGCACAGCTCCGCTCCAGGTCTCCAAGGAGAGCTCAGCTTCACTCCAGGTCTCCAAGGAGAGCTCAGCTCCGCTCCAGGTCTCCAAGGAGAGCTTAGCTCCGCTCCAGGTCTCCAAGGAGAGCTCAGCTCCGCTCCAGGTCTCCAAGGAGAGCTCAGCTCCGTTCCTGTGCATCCAGAGCGGCCCCGAGAGCTCTTCTCAGTTCCAGAGCGTCCAGAGCGACCCCGAGAGCTCTTCTCTGTTCCTGAGCGGCCAGAGCGGCCCCGAGAGCTCTTCTCAGTTCCAGGGCATCCAGAGCGGCCCCAAGAGCTCTTCTCAGTTCCAGAGCATCCAGAGAGTCCCCGGGAGCTCCGTTCCGCTCCAGAGAGTCCCCGAGAGCTCCGTTCCGCTCCAGAGAGTCCCCGAGAGCTCCGTTCCACTCCAGAGAGATCCCGAGAGCTCTTCTCAGTTCCAGAGTCCTAAAAAGAGCTCGGCTTCGTCCCAGGACCTCCAGGCGAGCTTGGCTTTGTTCCAGGACCTCCAGGCGAGCTCCACCAGCACTCAGAAGGCGAAGCTACATCACAGACCTCCTCTTTGCCCAAGGGGTCCCCAGAGCACTCACCTCAGCTCCGGGACTGCGAAAGGGACGTCGAACCACTGCCCCTGGCTTCATCCGAAGGCGACGGCTCGCCCCACAGTCTCCCAAGAGGTGACGGCTCGCCCCACAAGCACTCAGAAGACGAAGTCACGTCACAGAGCTCCTCCCACGGTGACGTCTCTCTTCCGAGCTCCTCCCACGACAACGTCTCGCTCATGAGCTCCTCCCTCGGTGACGGTTCGCCTCGGGACCCCTCTCACGGCGACATTCTGCCTCCAAGCACCCTGGACGGTGACAGGTCGCCCCTGAGCTCCCTGGAGGGTGACGTCGCACCGATGAACCCTGCCGAGGTCATCACTCAGCCTCTGTGCTCAGTCAGGGGCATCGCTCAATCTCCGGTCTCCATCCAGAGGGTCTTCCAGCCGGTAAGCCCCGTTGAGAGCTCTGCCCTGCTTCCGGTAGTCACCAGGGTTGTCTCTCCACTCCAGGTCCCTGTGGGTGATGAGGCTCCATTCCAGACCTTCCTGGGTAACGTCGATCCGTTCCAGGTCGCCGGGGTGGGCATCGCTCAGCCTCAGGTCGTCGCTCCGCACCAGGTCTCCGCTGAGGGCAGGTCTCCGCTGAGGGCATCGCTCCGATCCGGGTCTCCGCGGTGGCCCTCTCCAAGCTCCAGGCCTCCGTCAAGGACTTTGCCCAGCCTCGGATCGTCGCCAGGGACGACAGGGCCGTCTCTCAGTTCCAGGCGTGGTGGGCATCTCTCCGCTCCCGGTCTCCATGGGGTTGGTCTCTGTACTTCCAGTTTCTGCTGTGGGTGTCTCTCCGCCTCCGGTTTCCACCAAGGGTGTCAGCCTGCTCCAGAGCTCCGTGGAGGACATCTCTCCGCCGAGGGCGTCGCTCCACTCCAGGTCTCCATAGGGGTCGTCTCTCCGCCTCCTGTCTCCGCCGAGGGCGTCGCTCCGCTCCAGAGCTCCGTGGAGGACGTCTCTCCGCCTCCTGTCTCCGCCGAGGGCGTCGCTCCAGGTCTCCAGGGGGGTCGTCTCTCTGCCTCCTGTCTCCGCCGAGGGCATTGCTCCGCTCCGGGTCTCCAGGGGGGTCGTCTCTCCGCCGAGTGCGTCGCTCCGCTCCAGGTCTCCAGGGGGGGGTCGTCGCTCCGCCTGCAGCCAGAGGCGGAGAGACGTCCACCACGGAGACCCGGAGCAGACCGACGCCCTCAGCGAAGACCGGAGGCAGCGCGACGTCCTCCACGGAGCCTTGGGGCAGAACGACGCCCTCTGCAGAGGCATGCGTGTTCGTGTTGGTTCATGTCGGTGTGCTCGTACGTCCAGTACCAGGACTATATTCACGGATTATCCCGAGTACTGTGAGTGCTTTTGTGTTGGCTCTGCCTTTTGTTAAATAAAGTTTCTGTTTGCCGTTACTCCGGCTTCCGCCTCCGTACCTCGCCTAACAGTGACTGGCAAGAAAGTTTTTTTTTTTTTTGTGTTGTTGATTTAAGTGAATTACCATTAGCTTACTAACCTAGGAACCAATTGTACCTTCCTGGGTAAATTATTGAACATTTTAATGTACAGTCGAACCCACTTATCTCGACCTCGGTTAACTCGCCAACCCTATTAAGTTGACGTTTTTGAAGTGGAACCGCCAAATTCTCGCTTTGTCTTAGCATTTTTTAATCGGTTATGTCAATTCTTTTATGTCGACGAACCCTAATATCTCGAGAATTTGCCACTTAACGTCGGTTATCTCGATCCGCATGACCAATCGCCGGCTTTTGCTACGTCACCATCTCACTACCGTATTTTCGCGTATATAAGACGCGTCTTCTAGAAAGTTTTACATACCCCTCACCCAGGGTGCATCTTATATACACGAAAATACGGTAGTGAGACGGCACCGTGCAGCCGCAGAAGAATTCGCGGAAGTGGCGGAAAAATCAAGCCTTACAGATGCTATGTTGGAAGTGTAGGATACTTTTTAGAGCTGTGTGTCATAATGAAATGACTCAAGAATTTAATTTTGACACTGGTTAGCTTTTTGTAAAAGCGAACTACACCCCGCACGTTTTTTGTGATTTTGTGAGCGATCTTTGTGTTTGCAATGTTGGAGAATATAATAAAGGTTTGTTTTGAGAATCGACGGTGGTTTGTATTGTATACTGGTAAATCTCTGCTGTTAGTTGGTGTACAACAAACATGTATGTACACTTTTATAGCATGCCTTCATCAAACAAATCGCGGCAACGCTGTTGTGTAAAAAAACATCCAAAAACACGTGCATGTACATTCTCATTTATTAACGCACCTCATGTACATAAAGAAATTTCAAGCACGTTAATATATAGCCGCCATATTGGTTTTCGTTTATCTCGATCATCGGTTATCTCTACGCTTTTTGGCACACCCCTAAGCCGGCGATATAACCGGGTTCCACTGTAATTTGAAACTACTAATGGTTCTTTGAAATACATTTTTATTATTTCTGGTAGTCCTGCTGTTTTTTTAAAAAAAGTGTTTAGCCTCATATAGAACAGGTACTACATACTACTACTACATACCAACCAGAGACAGTTCTAGGCATGATCATGTTCAGATAATGTTTGAATTATTGGGGGGAAATGCCTTTAGAGTCATTTTTGTATTTCTGCTTGAGATTTTAATAGTGCCTAGAATAATCCCTAACAGTCCAGGTGTCTACATGGTCTGAATATTACCTAATAATAAGAAACTTTCTCATATGCCTTTTTAGACATTAGATTTGTCTTTTCTATAGTCTACCAATCCCTTAATGACTAGTTCCACTAAACATGATATTCAAAACAAAAGATCTTAACCATCTACACAAAACACACAAAGCTCTTTGAGCACCACCAATCTACAAGAGCTTAGTAATCATTTCATTGATTTGATGAAATCAACCCACCACAATTATTAAATAACTAAGTAGTTAATGGTATTAATCAAAATCATTGTAAAAAAAACACTAACACTCGGATTTGTTATTTTATTTTTGGATTTGTTAATTTGTTTTTGCATTTGTTATTTTGTTTTACAGATTTGTTATTTTTCTTTAAGATTTGTTATTTTGTTTTTGGATTTGTCATTTTGTTTTTGCATTTGTTAATTTGTTTTCTTATTTGTTAGTGTTTTTAATTTGTTAATGTGTTTTGCACTTCTTCAATCACAAAACTGGAATAGGGCAAAATAAAAAAGAACAAGGGGGCAGAAAGGAGCAATTAAGGTATCAAAAGCTTGGTAAACATCAAAGAACAAGAGTTACAGTGAGCATAATACTTCACATGGTCCTTTGTGTGTGTGTGTGTGTGTGTGTGTGTGTGTGTGTGTGTGTGTGTGTGTGTGTGTGTGTGATTAAACACACCTGTGTTAAATCAGTAGTATGTAAACTAAGAAAAGAAAGTGTGGTTCTGTGACAAGAGTTAGAGTCTATGGGGCCATATTTTTTAAGACATGATGGTTGCTAAAAACTGGAGTGCATACCTTCCTGAGATCTGACACTATAGGTTGCTAGAAGACATGAATCACTAATTTGTAAACAGCATTTTGACCTTACAGAGTTCATTTTTTACACCATTTTTAAAAATAATTAAAAACAAACATACCATTGAAAAATGGTACATATATCATAGTACTAGTCCAAGGTAGCCCAAAAGAAAATACGTGCCACAAATTTTCTTAATTTAGTGCTCATCCAACAGCACCTTGGAGGATGACTTACCCGTTCTCTGTCGTTCAGGCAGATGCTATAAAAGATATTCCAGATTGCACAGAATACAGAAAATGCTAGTGCAGAAGAGAGATTACCTCTGTCAACTATTGTTGAGTGGGACACCCTTTCAAACTTAGTTCACAATTCTGGATTGACAGTGATGGGGGCAATGCTGAGAAGTTTTCGAGGAGACATTTGCAGGGTTTTTAAAAGCAGGGTTTTTTTTACCCTTGTTATAAAGACAAACTTATGAAGGAGAAATTTTTAGTCCAAGCTCAAGCCAAACTAGATAATGAATTTCATAAAATGCAGAGCATGTAAAGCCAACAACAGAGGGTATGACTCAATCTGACTTGAACACGCTGTGTGAAATCATGCTTTCTTGAAGCACTGCTAAAGGGGTTAAAATGTTACCTGAGAGAGAAAGGTAATAGACAGCTAGAGAGGCTGGAGAGTTTTAAGTGGTAGCAATTTAACTGCAGACACTTTTCACCTTGTCCTGTCAGTCACAATTGAGGAAATGTTTAGCACTGAAGGAAATGTTTTAAATATAAAATAGATAGATAGATAGATAGATAGATAGATAGATAGATAGATAGATAGATAGATAGATAGATAGATAGATAGATAGATAGATAGATAGATAGATAGATGTCTTGTTTGCTGTCTTGAAATTTAGGTGCTGTACTCTGTGGAATCGTCACAGAGGTGTATTCACATGACATTTATATTTACAAATGTTCTTATAAGCTAAGAAGCCTATATAGGAACAAGCTACCATTAAATTAAACCATTAAAAAGCATTATATTTGGTTTTAGGGTTACACTTTGCACTGTTACCAAATATGACTAGTTCTCTGAAGTGCTGAGAGATCAGATTGAATTTGAAATGATGAGAATGAATGCATTTTTGTTTGTCCATTCACCTTTAAACATTTTGTATTATAATCTTCCTAAATCAAATCCATTGTGCTGAAAATGTCTTGCATTCATCCATTACATTTGCACAAAGGTCAAGTGCACCAAGGAGGTGGGAACTGTTGTGAAATATGGTACCTATTATGGTTCAGAAGGAAAGTAAAAAAGATTAAGATCAGCCAGTATGGCTCCTTCTGTGGCAAGACTGGCATCTGGCTCTGTCAGTGTAGATCCTGAAAACTGTGCGTGGAGGTGCGTAAAAATATAATACCACAATGGCTGTCTGAATTAAGTCTGCTTTCAAGAGAGAAAAAAAAAAAGATGATATACTTTGTTGTAAAAACCCATGATAAAAGTATTGAGTAAGAAAATTACAAAAAAATGGTTTGCTATTTGTTTTTTTAAACATTCTGCTGTTAGTTTTCTAATTAGTACAGAAAGGATTAAATTGTTTAAAAATCCACAAAACTTTATGAAAACTTTCCTCCTTCTAGCCTCTACCAAAACGTCTCTAAGCAGGTTGCTAGTCTTTAATCCATTGAGCTGCCTTTAGGTCAATCATTTGCGTAAAAGAATAGATGAGGCACTATTCCAATAGAGGACCTTTTTAGATGTTGCAGTAGCTCATGTTTTGGAAGCTGGTGCCATTTTCTAAATATATTGTACAGTATTGGCACTGCAACACTATATTCTTTTGCAAGTATTCTGTTTTTGTCCACTGAAGTGCTTTACTAGGTTCTGGAATGTGGCCCGCCAGGTGTTCTTGTTTTAAACCTTAAGAAAGACAAAACAGACTTTGGAAAGAGACTTTTGGAAATTACCTTCACCCACAATGATCTGAAAGACTGTTTGTCAATGTCTTAGATCTAATTTAAAATCTATGTCTGCAATTGGAAGACTAAATGAACCATGACAACATCTCCGTGTTAAGTATGTAACCCTGTTTTCCCGAGGGAACAAAACGCTGCGTCAATGCTTTGGGAACACTTCTGCGTTGTCCACGCTCTGAATCACTGAAGGATTTCTAAAGGAGAAGGAAGTGCTGCAGGGATGCCATCAGTGCGGCATGGAGACACATCGTCTCGCTCCCTTAGGGAGCCAGGGTTAAATACGTAACCTGGAGACGTTTCCTTTCAGGAACTTGAGCTGTGTCAACAACGCTTTGGGAACCAGGAGTGGCACTCGGGTAAAGGTTATAAAACCTGACAAAGGTCAGCGGGGTGGACCAGCATGCAGCGTTGCAGATGTCTTGGATGGAAACTCCAGAGGACCAAGCCTTAGAGGCCGCCACACATTTCGGGTTGAGTACGCTCTGACCCTGAAGACCCGGTTCTGCTTTACCTAGTCTGGTGTCTGAAAAGGAGAATAGAATGCCTGGAGCCTGACAGGTCGGGGTTGGGTGACCGAGGGCACCTTAGGGTACCTCGTTCTAGGGTGCTCTTTCAAGAGCACCAGGAGAATTGCCAGAAGAAACACTGTGAGAAACCTCCAAAATGCATTGGACAATGGCTCAGATAGAGCCTCCAACACAATGGCCAAGTCCCACACAGGCACTCTAGGTCGCAACGAAAACGTGTCACCAGCGGGTCTCTGCCCAGAGATTGCCCCACCAAGGGATCATGATACGACAAATTGGCAGACCCTTTGGCGAACTGTTCCTGAAGGAATTCCAGCACTGAACCAACTGGGCAGTTAACTGGATCCAATCAGTGCTGATTGCACCGGCTTGACCTGCTGAGGCATAGGCCTTACCCACCAGCACTAACGTTTTACGCAGAGGCTTGGTGGGCAGTGTCAGGGTCTTAAGGGATGATACAACACCCAGGAAGAGATAACTACCTAGCACCTCTTCAACCTGGGGCACCAACAAATAACCACGCTCTTTCAGTCTCATAACATTGGAGTACAACGCAGACTTGGGACTAAAGAGGTGGTCCGATTATGGCTTAGCCCAGGATGTGGAGGTTGGCAACTTGAGGTTCTGAAAGGGAACTGAGATAAATCAAAAGGACTTGAACATCCAGGGAGATAAAAATAACCACTGCATTATTACAGTGACATTATATTGTGCTTGTAAATTTACTGCCTGGGACCCTGTTAAATAAGCGTGCTAAAATAAGGTAATATATGCAAGACTAAATTTAAATAAAACTCTAACATGAAAATATGTTAAAAGAGTGGCTTTTTGTCATTCATATCCAATCACAAAACAGCACATGACCTAAAATCAGCACAATTTGCAGAAAGTCACTCATATTCCAACCCACTTTATTTGATTGAATGCGATACATGGCTTTTCTCAGCTGCCATTACAGAGCATGCTGGAACACTCATAGGCCAGATGACAGTAAATGGAATTAGCTTGTTGATTTGAAAGTAATCCAACACATACTGATTAATGGAGTTGGGCTTCACTTTGACCCGCTGTTGATGAGACAGGGTTGCTGATAGTAGTGGAACATGCCGAGTGCAGGGATTCGACACAGTTGGCAGCTGAGCATAAATGTGTTCCTTATCTTAAATAATCTCAAGAAATGAGAAAATTAACCAGCATAACTAATTTAATATATAAATAGAAAGAATGTAATAATTGTGCTATCCCTTGATACAGTTCTTTGTTAATTTTCTGATGACATAAGTTTATGAAACAAGTGAGTTGCAGGCTGAGATATTTTATGGGAAGCAGTAGTCTCAATCAAAAGACCCCACCCCAAAACACACACAGGCCAAATCATAGCCCTAAATGTAACCCTTCTAACCAAAAGCAAACAATTAGGCTATTTTATAACTTTTTACAAATTAAAAAAAGAAATTGTGTTATGAGTCTTGTTCTACCTCACAACTGTCTCATATACAACCTCTTACATACATTAACATCACTGTCTTAAACTTCTCTAATCACTTTGCATTTCAGTTCTCACAACCTGCTTCAATTATTAATTCACCTCCCCTTCTACTTTGACTTTCTCTCCTAAATTTCTGTGCAGGTGACTTTGACTAATTCTTTTTTTAACAATCTGCGTGTATGCATGTGCTAAATCCAGCATTCCAAGGGGTGTCATGGAGCTGTCTGGACTCCTTATATGCAAGGAAGATAGAAAAAAGAAGTGAGAGAATGTGTCTCTTTTTAATAGGTTTTGCCTTTTCCAATTTCCCCCTTATGGGTGCAGTCTAACCTGACTCCATGGTAATGTGCTAATGAATGTGCCTCAAGAGCTGTTCGGTCAAAGAAAAGCCAGATGTTACAGTAGTACCAGAGGGAGGAGATGCCATCTGGTTTGGGATACAAAAGTTGTGAACTGAGATTTTGTATTTTTGAAATGCTTAAATAAATGAAATACAAAAGGCATGCTGTTATGGGAAAATAGGCAGTATTGGAATGGTGTGATCGGGCCAGACACAAAACAATTAATATTTTTCAATGACATCATGTTATATATTCCCTTTATACCACAGTAGTTTGCCAAAGATAATTACTTTACAATTATTAAAGGACACGTCATACTTTTTACCCTTTAAAATTTGCAATTATTCTATAGAATTCTAGAAATAAATGAGTATTTGTTATGACATATGGCTCAATATGTAAAAATTCTTGTTTATTAAGCTCGAAAACTTTTTCTGTAAATGTTAATTCCCTTTCAGGAACTCCAGCTGTGTCAACAATGCTTTGGGAATGCTTCCGCGTTGTCCACGCTCTGAATCACGTGTGTAATCTGTCCAATGTGTATGTGTATGTGAATATTGTCTGTCCATATTGGGATTTGTGGCTTGTTTGGGAGCAGAGCACACTAAGTCGGTTCTCGAGGGAGCTGACTGTGCACATTGCGCTCACATGTCATGGGCTTTCTGCAGCCTATGTCACAACCTCTGTGCTGGGGTCTGCCATTCTTGCCAGACCTGCACACCGAGGTGTCCAGGTTCTGGGTGAAGCCTTATTCAGCCCACCTTTTTAGTCCTAAATCTGCGTTTTATTCTAACGTTATGGGACTGAAAAAAACGTGGTTATGAGTTGGTGCCTCGGGTTTAAGAGATACTGGCTAGCTATCTTTACCTGAGTGTCGCATTGTCCCTAAAGACCCCGAAACTGCCCACCAAGCATAACACTTCGGCACTGGTGGGTAATGCTTACGTCTCAGCAGGCCAAGCCGCTGCGTGCCTGCACACCATGGCAGTGTTACAGGCGTATCAGGCTGACTTGGTGCAGGATTTAGACATGGGAGGCATCTTTTAGGGCGACCCAAGAGACTGTTATGGCAATTGGCTGGTCTATGACCTCCCTAGCCTCCATCAAGCAACACCTGTTACTTACCCTTTCGGATCTTTCCGATAAGGACTGGATGCCCTGCCCTGCCCTGCCCCGGCACCCTTCAGGGACCTGGTCCGTTAATCCTGCCACAACCAGTGCTTCAGAGCACGGGCAGCTCCAGCGAGCATCTTTCTCGATTTCCGCATCCTCTTATAAGTCCTCTGGTCTCCCCGCTCCATTCGGGGTCAGAGCTCACTCAACCCGGAGTGTGACAGCCTTTAAGACTTAATCCTCTAGAGTACCCCTCCAAGACATTTGGCTGGTCCACCCCGCAGACCTTTGTCCCGTTCTACATCCTGGACCTCAGTACCACTCCTAGCCCTTTTGTCCTTCGACCTAGCTGTGTCCATACACACTAGTCAGGGACTGGTTAGTCTGGCGTTATTGCATCTCGTTCCCAAAGCGCTGTGTCTCTATGCCACACTGCACTCCATGTGCGTTTTATACTTCCTGGTCGTGACATCAGCCACGCATCCAATTTTGACTGATATTTTTTGACTGACTGATTTTTTTTCAGTGCGTGGACAACGCGGTCGTGTTCCCAAAGTGTTGCGATGCAGCGTCTTGATCCCTCAGGGATAAAGCAAAAAAAAGATGAGAACTGACAATAAAGTTATGTTTTAGGGTAAAATTTTGCAAGCGAGTTTGCTCGTATCTCCGTTTGCTCGTACTATAGGTTGCTGGTACAAAGGGGTTTTACTGTATATATAATGTATATATATTTGCTCAAGATCTCTGTATTTGTTTGCAAGCTCACAGAGCTGCTCAATCCGCATTGCGCAGCCTGAGAGAGGTCACTTCAATATGTGCTAGACACTAGGTTTGAGCTATGCAATATGTAAGTGGAAAGGAGGAATATGTCTAGCAGGCTTTATGAAAGCATATTGTCTTCAATACTAGTTAGCCTCAAGACTTTTTGTGTTGATGTGTTGATGCTGAATGTAGCTTAAAATGAATCCCCTCAAAGTATATATGATGTTACTGAATTATTTAGCTGTAGGATGTATGGAGGTAGTACAGCATCCAAAACTTTTGCGTAGCTGAGTGGCTAATATAATAAAGGTTTTCTCACATTTACACAAAAGAATGCAGAAAGAATAAAGGCTGTTTTTTTCTGTTTACACACATGCACCCACACGTGCATGCACACACAAACACACACACACACACACGCGCAAAAATTTAAATGGCATTCTCTTTTCAGCTGCCATTCTTGAAAGCTGTCGACATATTTGCATATTTCCTGTTGACTTTTGATTCTGCATATTTACTGTTGAACCATGTGTCAGAATGCTTCCACTTTGATTCATTTAATTGCACACATGCACACACAAACACAGGCAGACAGATGTATACACAAAGAAATACTGTCTGGGCATTCTTCAACATACTTTTTGCATTGTTATAAACCACTTGTAACCAAAAATGCAAACAGGTTAACAGCATTAATAGATCACACAATGCAGGGTCACAGAACAAGTTGTTGGGCTGTAATTTTCCATCTCTGCTACTCGGTAGCAGACAGAGTTAACAGTAATGGACACACACAGGCTGCAGACTGGCAGTCTTCTCTCCTGCCTCCAAGTCCAATTGGCAGATATTGATTGAGTTGCAGGGGGAGGTAATGAATCCACTTTATCAGTCAAAACCTGCACCTGCATTTTTTTTTTAACCAATGGGAGATTTGCTGCTAGCTAATAAATACACAAGCTGATGCCAGGGCAGCACACCTTTTGCAGGATTATAGCTTTAATGCAGTACAATTAATTGTCGAAGCAAAAGCCATAAAATGGTACAGCTTTTGTGTCTAAACCACAAAGATATCAGACACATAACACATGCAGCGAAGCTACTATTATAAATTCTGTTATAGTGCTTCAGGCATATTATTGCTCAGTGATACAGTAAAATAACATACACCATAATATATTAGGAAATGTAGTTATCTGCTTTATTCATGAAGGAAACTGATGTGCACAATTCCTGCTGTGCTGCGAAAATATTTGAATTAGCCAAGTGCTTATATTTTGATGACAAAAGCCCAGTCTTTCACACAGTTTATAGTATTGTCACGATAAATATTAGAATACTGGGGTGCTGTTTTTTCTAACTGGAATGATCACTGGGTAATATTTTAACTTGGCAAGCAACATATTCAGCTCTCTCTAGTTTCATCTTACAAATATTAACATCTAGGGCTCTCTTCTGCATGCAAAGACAAGCATGTTGTTTGTAAGAATTTTTTTTTAATGTCAGAACAATTAGGACCGGTTTAATGTATGCAGGCACTTGGGCGAGAAATCAGGATTGCCAGGTTGATTTAACTGTTTCAGTCCAAACATGTTTTAAACTTGGCTCAAACCATCTGAAACTGCAGCCACATCTTCACTGAATGATGCTGTATATCAGCACAATGTTGTTTGCTTCCAGCATAGTTGGATTAAAATATGCCAACAATACCTGAAAAACTTTGACTTTTCATCACTGAACACTGAGTACAGTATTTCCCTCTGCAACAGCTTAGCTATGACAAGATATGTGGGCCTTCTCTTAAATGATAAGCAAGAAGGATAATCAGAGCCATGAAATTAAATAAATGAAATTATGTCAACATTTATGCTGTGTCACATGCATTAGCTGGATTATATGGGTTTGAAATATTGTTCCTGTATTGTGCGCTTTGTTTTTTTTCTTAATCAATATGCAATCTAATTAGTTTAATACAAAATACTGAAGTGGCGCTCTGCCACAAGTCTTTTCCTGGATTTGGTTTTTAAAAAATTCATGCAGAGCTGCTGAAGCAGGGTTTTGCAGCCTGTTGTAGTTTTTGATTGATTGATTTCTGATGGGAACGGTAAGCCAGCACAGAATTCCCAGATTGCACTGTGACAGTGTTTATTGTCTCATCGTGCGGTGATGTTTGCACTAAATGTTGTTGTGCACTATGCATCATCTTAGTTTTGTGTTTTTCATCATCTAGTGTTAATTGTTTCATGCAGCACCTTGAACATGAGGAACATTGTTTCATTTCACTGTGTACTGTAATGCATAGGGCTGAAATGACAATAAAATCCACATGACTTTCTGTTTTTGTGAAGCATTTTTAAAGTTGTGAGTTAGCCAGAGATGCTGCAAGTATTAAAATGCGCACATGAGTATTTAGTGTAGTACTGTAGTGTGTCATGTCAAGCAGAATGTGTCAGTAATACAGTCAAACATGCCTAGACATGGATGATTTCTAGAGGCCCAAATTCAAATATATTATGTGAGTTTGAAACTGGGCACCTTTGCTGCAGTCTACATCTGAGTGTGATTGTTTCCAGCTCCCCCAGAGTTGGTCTGGTTTAGGAATCACTTAATTCTGGTGCATTTTCATTCATCTTATCTCATCCCAAACTTGCATGGAGAACACAATGTGACTCAGTAGAACTATTTTATTTTATTTTATTGGTGATATGCAAAATAGTAATATAATAATCATAAATCATAATAATACAAATTATAACAGCAAAACAACAACAACAATAATAATAATAATAATAATAATAATAATCAGGTTAAGCACATGCACAGGTTATTTTCTGAAGACGTTCACATTCATTGAAATCGTAGGACATTTCCAGCTGACCTCAGACCACCAACTATGTGCAGTCTCGTGTTGGTTACCACAGCTTTCACCAATTTCTCATGCGAATCATAACCTGTTTAAAAATAAACTGGCAATGTGAAAGCCCCCTGACACAGTTTATTCAGGTTCCACATTGGTTAAGTATTTATTTTTATTTTTTTGCCTTTTGGGTGTTTGTTCCAGTTGTTAGTTATAGAGTGTGTGCTATGGCTTAACGCCTATTTTACAGAGCAGCAATAGTAATTAATTAATTTTTAGTTAAATATGTTGTAAGTTTTACTGAACTATTACAGGATTTACTTGCAGTCAGTCCTGAACACGATTCATTTAAAAATACAGATTCCAAAAAGAAAAAGTAAACAAAAACTCTACCGTTGTCTACTGTTGTAGTGTTAAACGTGTACCATTATCATTGGCACATTTAGATTGTCTGGAAATGTGTTTCGCTTTGCTTGTGAGCCACCGCACAAATGTTCTGCATTCTAACTTTGACCACCCCAGTCACAATATTGTGGATCCACCACTGAAATCCTGCTCTATTTTTTGCAATGTGGTGTTGTAGATGTTCACTATTTATATCAACCCACTCAGCATCATCCAAATATATACAGTGAGGTTACTATAAAACTGTTTATAATAAAACTATTGTTAAAAAATCAGCTATGGAACACTATGCAAAAACATGCATTTAGATTCATTCAAAGTCCAAAATAACCTTACGATGTAAAAATTGTATTTGCACACTACTAAACAATTAACACCTTTTTATGATTTTTTTGTAATACCTTTTTTTCTTTTTTGCGCTTATTCAATTTAGCATCAAACTCATGATGAAACGTTTAGCAAAGCAGATGCAGTGTATTCAGAAAATATTCAGACCCCTACCACTTTTTTTTGTTTTATGTTGCATCTTACAATCTTTGAAATCAAGGATCTTTACTCATTAATCTATACTCAGTACCCCATAGTTACAAAGTGAAAACAGAATTTTAGAAATGCCTGTAAATAAAATAAAAAAATGCAAAAATTAAATATCACATGAGTATTCAGACCCTTTAGTCAGCACTGAAGCTGAAGCACCTTTGACAGCAGTTACAGCCTTGAGGCCTTTTGTGTATTACGCTTATTATTTATTATGTTTTGCACACCTGGATTGGGGGATTGTCTGACATTCTTCATTGCAAATTCTCTCAAGCTGGGTCAGGTTGGATTTGGACTGTTAGTGGACAGCCAATTTCAGGTCTCTCTAGAGATTTAATAGGGTTCAAGTCAGGGCTCTGACTGGGCCACTCACAAAGTTGTCCCTAAGCCACTCCTGTGTTTTAGCTGTGTGCTTACATTTGTTGTCATGTAGGAAGGTGAACTTTCAGCCCAGACTGTGGTCCTAAGCGCTGTGAATGTGGAGGTTTTTATTGAGGATATCTCTGTGAATTGCTCTATTTAGCTTTTCCTCAACCCTGACCAGTTACCAAGTCCCTTCTGCTGACAAACACCCTACAGCATGATACTGCCACTATCATGCTTCACTTTTTTGATGATTTGGGGCAGGTGATGAGCTTAATTCATCCAGGCATAACATTTAGAATTGAGGCTTAACAGTTTAATCTTGATTTCATCAGACCAGATAATTTTTTTCGTCACATTCTGAGAGTCCTCCAAGCTGGATTCCATGGATTTTGCATTCAGGAGAGGCATTTGTCTAGCCTTTTTTGCTATAAAGCCCAAATCGGTGGAGCTCTGCAGTGCATCTCCAGAGCTCAGTCAAAGTGACCTGTGGGTTCTTGATCACCTCTTAATATGGCGATTCTCCCCCAATGACTCAGTTTAACCGGGTGACATCAGCAGATTTTTTAAAGCCTTCCCCAGATCTATGCCTTGAACCAATTCTATCTCTGAGCTGTGCAGGCAGTTCCTTTAACCCTTTCCCTTGTCAGCTGTCAGGCCTTTTATAGAAAGGTATAGCATGTGCCTTTTCAGAGCATGTCCAATCAATAAACTTTGCATTGTTGCAAAGGGTCTGAATACTTATTTAAATGCGATATGTCACGTTTGTCATTACTGTGTGTGTGTGTGTATGTATATATACACTATATATATATATATATATATATATATATATATATATATATACACACACAGGGAGTGCAGAATTATTAGGCAAGTTGTATTTTTGAGGATTAATTTTATTTGAGGATTTAATTTGAACAACAACCATGTTCTCAATGAACACAAAAAACTCATTAATATCAAAGCTGAATATTTTTGGAAGTAGTTTTTAGTTTTAGCTATTTTAGGGGGATATCTGTGTGTGCAGGTGACTATTACTGTGCATAATTATTAGGCAACTTAACAAAAAACAAATTCATACCCATTTCAATTATTTATTTTTACCAGTGAAACCAATATAACATCTCAACATTCACAAATATACATTTCTGACATTCAAAACCAAACAAAACAAATCAGTGACCAATATAGCCACCTTTCTTTGCAAGGACACTCAAAAGCCTGCCATCCATGGATTCTGTCAGTGTTTTGATCTGTTCACCATCAACATTGCGTGCAGCAGCAACCACAGCCTCCCAGACACTGTTCAGAGAGGTGTACTGTTTTCCTCCTTGTAAATCGCACATTTGATGATGGACCACAGGTTCTCAATGGGGTTCAGATCAGGTGAACAAGGAGGCCATATCATTAGATTTTCTTCTTTTATACCCTTTCTTGCCAGCCACGCTGTGGAGTACTTGGACGTGTGTGATGGAGCATTGTCCTGCATGAAAATCATGTTTTTCTTGAAGGATGCAGACTTCTTCCTGTACCACTGCTTGAAGAAGGTGTCTTCCAGAAACTGGCAGTAGGACTGGGAGTTCAGCTTGACTCCATCCTCAACCCGAAAAGGCCCCACAAGCTCATCTTTGATGATACCAGCCCAAACCAGTACTCCACCTCCACCTTGCTGGCGCCTGAGTCGGACTGGAGCTCTCTGCCCTTTACCAATCCAGCCACGGGCCCATCCATCTGGCCCATCAAGACTCACTCTCATTTCATCAGTCCATAAAACCTTAGAAAATCAGTCTTGAGATATTTCTTGGCCCAGTCTTGACGTTTCAGCTTGTGTGTCTTGTTCAGTGGTGGTCGACTTTCTGCCTTTCTTACCTTGGCCATGTCTCTGAGTATTGCACACCTTGTGCTTTTGGGCACTCCAGTGATGTTGCAGCTCTGAAATATGGCCAAACTGGTGGCAAGTGGCATCTTGGCAGCTGCACGCTTGACTTTTCTCAGTTCACGGGCAGTTATTTTGCGCCTTGGTTTTTCCACACGCTTCTTGCGACCCTGTCGACTATTTTGAATGAAACGCTTGATTGTTCGATGATCACGCTCAGAAGCTTGGCTATTTTAAGACTGCTGCATCCCTCTGCAATATATCTCACTATTTTTGACTTTTCTGAGCCTGTCAAGTCCTTCTTTTGACCCATTTTGCCAAAGGAAAGGAAGTTGCCTAATAATTATGCACACCTGATATAGGGTGTTGATGTCATTAGACCACACCCCTTCTCATTACAGAGATGCACATCACCTAATATGCTTAATTGGTAGTAGGCTTTCCAGCCTATACAGCTTGGAGTAAGACAACATGCATAACGAGGATGATGTGGTCAAAATACTCATTTGCCTAATAATTCTGCACTCCCTGTATAGTATATATACATATATATATACAGTGAGAAAAATAAGTATTTGAACACCCTGCTATTTTGCAAGTTCTCCCACTTAGAAATCATGGAGGGGTCTGAAATTGTCATCGCAGGCGCATGTCCACTGTGAGAGACATAATCTAAAAAAAAAAAAATCCAGAAATCACAATGTATGATTTTTGAACTATTTATTGGTATGATACAGCTGCAAATAAGTATTTGAACACCTGAGAAAGTCAATGTTAATATTTGGTACAGTAGCCTTTGTTTGCAATTACAGAGGTCAAACGTTTCCTGTAGTTTTTCACCAGGTTTGCACACACTGCAGGAGGGATTTTGGCCCACCTCCACACAGATCTTCTCTAGATCAGTCAGGTTTCTGGCCTGTCGCTGAGAAACACGGAGTTTGAGCTCCCTCAAAGATTCTCTATTGGGTTTAGGTCTGAGACTGGCTAGGCCACGCCAGAACCTTGATATGCTTCTTACAGAGCCACTCCTTGGTTATCCTGGCTGTGTGCTTCGGTCATTGTCATGTTGGAAGACCCAGCCTCGACCCATCTTCAATGCTCTAACTGAGGGAAGGAGGTTGTTCCCAAAATCTTGCAATACATGGCCCCGGTCATCCTCTCCTTAATACAGTGTAGTCGCCTGTCCCATGTGCAGAAAAACACCCCAAAGATGATGCTACCACCCCATGCTTCACAGTAGGGATGGTGTTCTTGGATGGTACTCATCATTCTTCTTCCTCCAAACACGTTTAGTGGAATTATGACCCAAAGGTTCTATTTTGGTCTCATCTGACCACATGACTTTCTCCCATGACTCCTCTGGATCATCCAAATGGTCATTGTCAAACTTAAACAGTGCCTGGACATGTGCTGGTTTAAGCAGGGGAACCTTCTGTGCCATGCATGATTTCAAACCATGACGCCTTAGTGTATTACCAACAGTAACCTTGGAAACGGTGGTCCCAGCTCTTTTCAGGTCATTGACCAGCTCCTCCTGTAGTTCTGGGCTGATTTCTCGCCTTCCTTAGGATCATTGAGACCCCACGAGGTGAGATCTTGCATGGAGCCCCAGTCCGAGGGAGATTGACAGTCATGTTTAGCTTCTTCCATTTTCTAATGATTGCTCCAGCAGTGGACCTTTTTCACCAAGCTGCTTGGCAATTTCCCGTAGCCCTTTTCAGCCTTGTGGAGGTGTACAATTTTGTCTCTAGTGTCTTTGGACAGCTCTTTGGTCTTGGCCATGTTAGTAGTTGGATTCTTACTGATTGTATGTGTTGGACAGGTGTCTTTATACAGCTAACGACCTCACACAGGTGCATCTAATTTAGGATAATAAATGTAGTGGAGGTGTACATTTTAAAGGCAGACTAATAGGTCTTTGAGGGTCAGATTTCTAGCTGATAGACAGGTGTTCAAATACTTATTTGCAGCTGTATCATACAAATATATAGTTTAAAAATCATGTATTGTGATTTCTGGATTTTTTTAGATTATGTCTCTCACAGTGGACATGCACCTACGATGACAATTTCAGACCCTCCATGATTTCTAAGTGGGAGAACTTGCAAAATAGCAGGGTGTTCAAATACTTATTTTCCTCACTGTATGTGTATATATATATATACATATATATATATATATATATATATATATATATATATATGTATATATATATATATATATATATATATATATATATATAAATAATATTATACAGTGGAACCCCGTTGTACGAGCAACCTATAGTACAAGCAAACGGAGATACGAGCAAACTCGCTCGCAAAATTTTACCCTGTTTCACGAGCAAATTTTGAAGGCACGAGCAAACCCACGCTGCCGGTTCCCTGTAACTGTGGCAGCGGGGGCGTGGCCGAGCGGCGGTTTGTGAATGGAGGGCGGGTCCGGGAGCAGATAGGCAGGGGATTGCCTCACCTGCAGTTAATGTGACCTAATGATTGTTCTCTTTTTTCAAGTGATCAGAGGGTGCATTTAAGGAGGAGAGCGTGTGTGTGTGTGTGTGTGTGTGTGTGTGTGTGCGCGCGTGCGCGGGGCACTAAGTAGAACAACACAAAGAAAAAAACAAATAAAAGTGGCTCCCGTATTCATACGCTCTCCCACAGTAACTGTTTACTGTATACTTTTATTTCACTAGAAATCTTGAAAATGTCTCCCAAGAAATTCAGTGATGGTGCTGTGAAAATGAAAGTAAATAGAATTACCATGTAAACCGAGGAGTTTACGAGCGTGGTGCGCATCTCACACTCGCAATCAACCACTATCACATGAGTAAGTGTTAAATTATGTTCATATTATGGTAATTTGCAATGTATTTGTTTTTAAAAATAGGCTACAAATAGTTTTTAAGTGCAGAAATAAGCGATCGAATGACACTTCGGAACGGATTAAATCACTTTTACATTCATTCCTATGGGGAAAATTAGTTCGAACTTACGAGCAAATGGACACACGAGCAATTTTCAAGAACGAATTATGCTCGTACAACGGGGTTCCACTGTATAAGTGGCAGGCCATGCATTTAGTACCTGTGAGGTGAATTTTAAATCTGATTGGTTATTTAAGAAACAGACTAACTTCTCATTGAGACTAAGGTAAAAAAGGCCAGCAGTAGAGACTTTGAAGGCCCCGGGCAGATTAGATTGACATGGCAGCACATATAGGCTGAAATCTGATTAGACAAAAAATCTAACATCCACATACACATACTGGAAGCAGTGCAGCCAGGAGAAACGGTATGAAAAGAGGAGAATAGACAGTTGGGAATAAATGAATACAATTTAATGGAACAAATATTACGATTTAGGTTGTAAATGTAGGTCAATGCTTCTGATAGTGTTTAGGCTAGCAGAGATGGTGAGAGTAGGCCCACCACTGATATACACATATATATATATATATATATATATATATATATATATATATATATATATATATATATATACATACATACATACATATATATATATATATATATATATATATATATATATATATATATATATTATATATATACACACACACACAGTATATGTATATATATATATATATATATATATATATATATATATATATATATATATATATATATATATATATATAAAGTATGCACTTGTGTAATTGTGTACGAGGAGGGATGAAATTCAATCTGAAAATGATTTTACCAAACAAGATCAAAGGGAAATTCTGTAGGTGGCAAGAGTGATAATCATTTCACAGTGTAAAACCAAAGTAAACTACCACAGAATAATGTGCAAATCCTCATCTCCCATGCTTTAATAAAAGCATAGAAACATGTCTCTGTACTTACACATCTGATACGAGCTTTCATTTCTTCAGGTTTATTCTTAGAACGCTGCATATTTAAAAGCATTAGATATGGTAGTGGGACCAAGTTTTTTAATCCTGCATTGTATTTTTCCCCCGCTTATATTTTTCATGTTTTTTTTTTTTTTCGTATGGGCTCATTACAGTCAGACATATTAAATGCAATATGACAACCAGTCTTGTCCAATCTAGGTCTGGCATCTTGAGATTACACATAAAGAAGAAACTCCTAGCTATAAAATGTCTTCCTATATAGATTTCTGCTGCATTTTTGTCCAGGTTTTGATGAAATAAAGTCAATGAGATGACTCACAAAATTACCTTGAAGAGTATATATAACCAAACAGGAGCAACTTCAGTTAATCCCTTACCCAAGATTAAATCTGGGTGTTAAAAAATAATGATAGAAATATACAAATGGCAATAACTTTTTTCCTGCTGTCTGGAGTGATTGAAACCTCAAATAAATGATTTGTGTTCTACTTAACTTTTTGTTTAGATGGACAACTGTTTCCATTTTAGACTTGATGGAGATTAATCAGTTCCTCAAGACCTACCTTTTCTGTATGCCAAGGCTGTCAGATGTAATTCATCATGAAACCACAGGACTGATTTACATCAGTGAATCAGCATGATACCTATTGACACCCATGTCTATATTAGCTTAAGAAAACGGATGTATTTTTAACATTTGTTTACCCAAGACAAGCTTTACTGCTCTACTTGGATTTTTGTTTTATGTGTCAGACTTAGAATAACGCTTAAAAAATTTCAATAAATGGCACATAATTTGTTGGATCGAAGACAGGACCATTGAGAACATCTCTAGGTTACGTATGTAACCCTTGTTCCCTGAGGGAATGAGATGCTGTGTTGCAATGCTTTGGGAATGCGTCCGCGTTGTCCATGCTCTGAATCACGTGTGTAATCTGTGTCCAATGGAAGGCGTGGCATCACTGGCAGGGTGACGTCTCGACTAGGAAGCTATAAAAAGCACATGGAGTGAAGCCAGCACCAGTTTCTGTAAAATAAAAGGAAGTGCTGCTGCAGTGTGGCAAAGGGACGCAGCATCTCCATCGCTCAGGGAACTAGGGTTATATACATAACCTAGAGACCTTCCCTTTCAGGAACTGGAGCTGTGTAGCAACACTTTGGGAATGAGAGTCCAATCCTGCCAGATGGGCCAGTCCCTGACTAGTGTGTATGAGCACAGATATGTCAAAGAACAGATCAGCCAGAAGTGGCACAGAGGTCAAGGTTATAGAATCGGACAAAGGTCAGCGGGGTAGACCAGTCTGCAGCGTCGCAGAGGTCTTGGAGGGACACTCCAGAGGACCAAGCCCTAGAGTCTGCCACACTCTAGGTCAAGTGCGCTCTGACCCTGAAAGGAGCGGGGAGACCAGAGGACTCATTGGAGGACACGATAGTGTTGATAAGCCATCTGCTAAGAGTCTGCTTATTAGCAGGTAGGCCTCTTTTAGGAGGGCCATAGCAGATGAACAGTTGTTCCGACTACCTCAAAGGACTCATCCTATGGACATAAGTGTCTGGTGCTCCCACCAAACACAGTCGGTTCAGCTTCTTCTGGTCTTTGGAATGAAATGGAGGTGGATAGAATGCCTGGAGCCTAACAGGTCGTGGGACAACCGAGGGCACCCTGGGGAAGTATCCCACTCTAGGGTGCAGAGGGGCCACAGAGAAGGCCTGTAAATCACCTACTCTGTGGCCCCCTCTGCACCCTAGAGCGGGTGCAGAGCAGGCCAAAAAGAAAGCCAGCCACAGTCTTTATTGTGAGATGCCTCCATGAAGCCTCGGCCAGGGACTCGAAGGGGGGCTCAGATAGAGCCTCCAGCACTTTGGGCAGGTTCCACCCAGGTACAAGCCTTCGGGTGCTGCTGAGAAAACATGTCAGATAGTAGGGGATTGCCCTCTGTGAGAATCTTTGGGTCCTGAGCCACCACTGAAGGGGTCTTGTGTGCAGGAGGCCAAGTGGAATCACATCAGCGCTGCTGCCATAAGCCCAAGTAGTCTCTGGAACTCCTTGACAGTGAGTGACTGCCCTTCTCTGACTTTCCTGAAGGCCATAAGGATGGATGCAATGCGGGCAGGAAAAAGATGCACACGCATAGCAGTTAATCTCATATGACACCTAGATAAGTGGTTCTCTGTAATGCAGAAAGCACACTATTCTTGGTGTTCAGCTGAAACCCCAGCTCCTTCATGTGAGTGAGAACGACATCTTGATGCCACACCGCTAATTTCTCTAATTGAGCTATAACCATTTGTTAATATAATTGAGGATGCAGATGCCGTGAAGTCTCAGGGGAGCCAGAGCAGCATCCACATACTTTGTGAAGGTACCGGGTTATAGGGCAAGGCCAAACGGAAGAACCCGATATCGGTAAGCTTCGCCCCAAAAAGCGAACCTCAGGAACTTTCTGTGAGAAGAGAGAGAAAGGATACATAAAAGTATGCATCTTTTAGATCTACCTTGACAAACCAGTCCTTCTGATCTGATCTAAGACATGACCTGCTTGAGGGTCAGCTTTTTGAACCAGAGTCTCATAAGTGAGCAGTTCAGCTGATGTAGATCTAGAATAGGACGCAACCCACTGTCCTTTTTGCGAACTATAAAGTACTGGCTGTAGAACCCAGACTCTCTGTCTGATGGAGGGACTCAATGACTCAATGGCCTTCTTCCTCAGGAGAGTGCTTACTTCTTGTTCCATAACCAGCACCTGCTCGGTTCAAACCAGGGTGGGACAAAGCTCGTCGAAACAGGGCAGACAAGACCTGAACTTAATCGTATAGCACACGACTACAGTGCGCAGGACCCATCAAGACACGTCTGGCAGAACTTCCCAGGCTGCCAGGTTTACTTCAATTCAATTCAATAAATTTTTATTTGTACAGCTCTTTTAACAATGAACATTTTCTCAAAGCAGCTTCACACATAATGTGGTGATAAAAATGAATAAGATGTTCTTTATAAGTGTAAGTTTGTCCCTGATGAGCATGCCAGTGGCGACTGTGGCAAGAAAAAAACTCCCCGAGATGGCATAAGGAAGAAACCTTAAGAGGAACCATACTCAAGAGGGAACCCATACTCATCTGGGTTACACCAAATGCCCATTTATTGCAGATAAACAATGTTGCGGGGTACAGTAATGGTGATCAGAAGCAAACTGAGGAATGAGGGATCTTTGGGATAAAAGACGATCCACCACACCACTGTCAACAAACCTGAGTGAAAGTGTCAGAGGGAGGGGATGACAGCATACAAATATCCCAGTTCACCAAACACTCTACATCCATATCCCTCCAGATCTGCTCATTTACCTAAGAAAAATCTACTTTACCTTCATTACATCTAGAGCCGGGGCAATTCCGCGGTGCAGCTCTAGTGGCTTCAAAAGAGGCGGCAAGTTCTCCTGGTCAGCAAAGATGGTGGGCAAAACCGAGGATAAAGCTCGCTGCAGCTGGCCATGCCCTGAAGCATGTTTTGTGGCAGGGTTAATGGACGGTCACCGAGAAAAATTCGAAAAGCTACATGCCCTCTGGCCACTCCCCAATATGTCCTGTCAGGACTTCATGGTCAAAGCCATCTTATTGAAGATGACTGTCCTCAGATCTGTCACCTCCTGGGGCTTCAAACCCAAGTGCTGCGCCGGATCCCTGCCAGGGGTGTTGTGATGCTCCGTTTCAAAGGTGCTGGGTTGGGGTTGGGGCTGTGCCCGCCGAGCAGCCCCATGAGTGCTGTGGGAGATACTGCTGGAACGCAGCCGATTTTTTCTTTGCCTCCTGAAACCTTTCGACTACTGAGTTAACAGAGTCGCCGAATAGGCCAGAAGGCAAGAGAGGGGAAATCCAGCAGCATGGCCTTGTGAGCCACAGATGCCTCTCGGTTAAGGCTTTTCAGTGATTCAAAGGGCCAGGTCCACCCTACGGGGGAGCTCTTGCACCTGGCCACCCATAATGTCTCCCAAATCTAACTTGTGCAGCAGGTCAGCTTGGTACACCTGCAACACTGCCATGTTGGGCCCAGCTTCTTAATGTCATGTGTCACAACCTTCATAAGCTCCTCGCTCTCTGGCTCTCGGAACCCGCCAGTGATGGATCACTGTTAATTAAAAAAAATTTAGTGCAGATGAGGCCCAGAAAAATAAAATAAAAATCATGAATTAATCTGTGGAATTTAAAATGATTTTTAAAAGGTTTTTAATATATACAAATTGTATTATTAGTATATTATATAGTATATTATTATTATATGATATTATAGTTTTAATATATTGTGTTCTAAAACACACACAAATGTAATAAATTTAATTTAATATATTAAGTATTTATTTGCAAATTCAAACTTTTATAAAACACTGTACATGTTGATTAATGAGACTTAATTCAGAACACACAAATGGAAATCTATTTAGTTGCTCTTTAGTCACCTCAGGCCAACATGAATGATGCACTGCAAAACCTGGCAAACCAAATATCCGGCTTGGAGCAAAAACATCCGGATTCTCTTTTTATTATCCTTGGAGACTTTAACAGAGCAAAACTAACACTTGAACTTCCAAAATACAGGCAACATATTAACTGTCCGACAAGAGGGAAAAACACACTGGATCATTGCTACACCATTCTTAAGGACTCGTATCGCTCTGTACCCCGGGCAGCTTTAGGGAACTCTGATCACTGCTTGGTTCATCTTATTCCAACATACAGGCAGAAACTAAAATCTGTTAAGCCTGTAGTCAAAAAAGTGAAGAGATGGACCAGTGAGGCAAAGCAGGAACTACAAGACTGCTTTGACTGCACTGATTGGAGTGTCTTTGAGGCTGGAACTGACAGCCTGGATGAGCTGACTGACACTGTGACATCCTACATCAGTTTATGTGAAGACATGTGTGTGCCAACCAAAACCTTCTGCAAGTTCAGTAACAACAAGCCATGGTTCACAGCCAAACTGAAAAAACTTTGACATGCCAAGGAAGATGCATACAGAGGGGAGGACAAAGCACTGTACAAGCAGGCCAGGAACCAACTGACAAAAGAGATCAGAATAGCCAAAAGAAGCTACTTGAAAAGCAGGTTTTCAGCTAACAACCCTGCATCAGTGTGGAAAGGCCTGCAAAATATCACAAACTACAGGAGACTACCCCTCCCCACTGAAGCAAACAAAGACCTGGCTCACAACCTCAACACCTTCTACTGCAGGTTTGAGAACAATATCTTCACACCTCTCATCCAACCCAGCCCAATGTCTGCCCCATCACACCTCTGGAATCCTCTCTTACAACTCCTCCCAGCACTCAAGTTGCGCTCACGATTTGTGAAAAGGATGTATATCGGCTCTTTCAGAGACAGAAGACAAGGAAAGCTCCCGGCCCAGACGGTGTCTCCCCCTCCTGTCTCAAAGCATGTGCTGACCAACTGGCTCCCATCTTCACCTCTATCTTCAACAGATCACTGGAGTTGTGTGAGGTCCCCTCCTGCTTTAAACTCTCCACAATCATCCCGGTCCCCAAGAAACCCTCCATTACTGGACTGAATGACTACAGGCCTGTCGCTCTGACATCTGTCGTCATGAAGACCTTTGAAAAGCTGGTATTGGCCCATCTAAAGAAGGTGACAGAACAGCTGCTGGATCCTCTACAGTTTGCATACCGAGCAAACAGATCGGTGGATGACGCAGTCAATATGGGGCTAAACTACATTCTGCAACACCTTGACTGCCCAGGAACATATGCCCGGATTCTGTTTGTTGACTTTAGTTCGGCTTTCAATACAATAATTCCGGGAATTCTCCACTCCAAACTCCTAAACCTCACTATACCCCCTGCCATCTGTCAATGGATCACCAGCTTCCTGACAGGCAGGAAACAACAGGTGAGACTGGGAGGTGTTACCTCCGGTATTCGGACAGTTAGCACTGGTGCTCCTCAGGGGTGTGTTCTTTCCCCACTGCTATTCTCCATTTATACGAATGACTGCATATCAAGTGACCCAACTGTCAAACTCCTGAAATTTGCAGATGACACCACGCTCATTGGACTAATCCAAGATGGTGACGAGTCTGCATATAAGCAGGAGGTGAAGCAGCTGGTGCTATGGTGCAGTCAGAACAACCTTGAGCTAAACACACTCAAAACTGTGGAGATGATAGTGGACTTTAGGAAACATCCTTCAACACTACTCCCCCTCACAATATCCAACATCCCTGTGTCATCTGTGGAGAACTTCAAGTTTCTGGGCACTACCATTTCCCAAGACCTGAAATGGGAATCAAACATAAACTCGATTCTGAAAAAGGCCCAGCAGAGGATGTACTTTCTACGTCAATTAAGGAAGTACAGTCTGCCACAGGAGCTGTTGATACAGTTCTACACTGCAGTCATTGAATCTGTCCTGTGCTCATCAATCACCATCTGGTTTGGAACAGCAACAAAACAGGACAGAACCAGACTGCAGAAAACCGTTAAAACAGCAGAAAAAAATCATTGTTGCCCCCCTGCCCACTCTCCAGGACTTATACCATACAAGAACCAGAAACCGGGCAGAAAAAAATAATTAATGACACTTCACACCCTGGACACAACATCTTTCAGCTCCTCCCTTCTGGCAGGCGCTACAGAACTGTGTTCACAAAAACTGCCAGACACAGAAACTTTCCCCAAGCAATCACCCTCACTAACAAATGACAATTATATTCCCTGCTTCACATCTATGAGTACTGCACAGAACTGTCAGTCATCACATTATCTGTATATGTTGCACACACTATTGCTGCTATATACTGTACAAAGTTTATAGTAAACTATCTAATCATACCTGGCACACAATACTGTCATTTACACTACCATGCACTCCCACACTTTATGTACATTACTGGTCTGTATCCCTATTTATAACCCACACTGTCTATACTGTCTCACATTGTCTGTATTGTCTATATTGTCTTGTATAGTCTGTTTTTGTCTTGTCTTGTCTGTTTTGTCATGTATAGGTTTTTTATTTATGTCTGTACTTTTGAGAGTAACAAACAGCTGGAACCAAATTCCTTGTGTGTGTCAACACACTTGGCCAATAAACCTGATTCTGATTCTGATTCTGATTTAACTGAAAAAAAAATACATAAAAAAAAGTTAAAAAAAAATGTATTACCAATGTATTTTTCTCACCATTGAATAAATAACTGTTTGCTTAACCTTAGTCCAGAGTGTCTCCACTCAAATAATCTTCAATTTACTGTAAGAACATAGTAAGGACATAAAACCTGACTGGAGTTTTACTGTCTGTATCAAAGAGCACCACACAACCACACAGACTTTCTTTTTATCATTTTCAGATTAGTAAATGTTTTTCAAGCACAAATTGACTGGGTCTAAATGTAGACTATTTGAAAGATGGAGCTGCAGTGGAGGCTCTTTATTTTTCAGGCAATTGCAGGTCCAATTGCAAATGTCTCGCTGTATGAAGTTCAAAAAGTATCAAGCCTTTACTCCTCTGTGACTACAATACCCTAAAAGCAGACAATTTATGAGGCCTGTGGTTAGGAGACTTAGTGAACTGCAAGCTCTGTCTGGGTGCCGTTTAATTGGTCAGGTGAAACATTGCCGTCTCTTTTCTTTGCACTGCAGCTCTTTAGCTCACAGCAAATTGGAGCCTTAGAGGATCTGGAAAAAAAATACTAGACTGCTGCCTCATTTGTCTCTCTGCTGGATGTATTTATTTATTTATTTATTTATTTATTCAGCCTATGTGTCCATCTGTTTATTATGTTGAATATACACTGACAAGGACAGATATTTGACCGGCTGTACTTAAACTGTTTTATCCCTGTGTTAAATGCAACTTTTGTCTATGTATGTGTCAGAGAACCACCAGCCACACCTCCCTCCTTTGCTCAACACTTTTGCGCTCAGCCTCTTCCTCCTACTAATCACCTACAACTGCCAAATCACCTACACCTGTCCTCTATTTACCCGTCTCCTTTATAAAATCCCTAATCATCTTCACTCACCATCCGATCTACAGGTTACTACCATAGATCATTCCAAACTACCGACTGCTTTGTTCTATGTGCTTCCATGCTCCTGGCTACGGTTCACAGGAAGTCCTCAGTTAAGTGTTCTATCTGCTCCAGTCACATCTCAAACTCACGTGTGTTTGTATGTTAAAACAAAATAAAGACATTCTGTTTTACGCCTGGTCTATCCGTGACAGTATGCTGCTGAATCTTTATTTAATATCCCCAGGGTTGAATTTCTGAAGCGATAAGAAACAAAAAAAATAATACAAAGCTCATCAATGGTCTACTTTCACAAAATCTTGATGTTCATCTTGCTGACTCCTGGCAAGACTAACAATATTTAAGGTGAAATGTTATATTAATATTTACACAGGGAGTCCATTTCTGCTGAACTTATTGCCTGTATGCCTTTTCAAAAGATAAAGCATCTTGCATTTCTCCATTTTCAGCAAAGCATGATACAATAAAAAGCATAACTGTTAAGAATATATTTAAAAATTCAAAGATTAAAGATTAAAACATATAATAAAAATCTAATGCATACTGTATATTGTGAAACCCAGCCATTAGGGTTGCATAAGCCAGTGCACTCTTAGTGCCGTTCTCAAGCCCGGATAAACGAGGAGGGTTGCGTTAGGAAGGTCATCCAGCGTAAAACATGTGCCAAATCAAATATGCAGATCACGAAAGAGAAATTCATACCTGATCGGTTGAGGCCCGGGTTACCAAGGACCGCCACAGGTATCGTTAGCCAACAGGGTACCGGTGGAAATTGGGCTACTGTTGGCCGAAGGAGGAGAAGGAGAGGAGGAATATGTCTACAGAGACAGGAGAAGTGGAGGAGAGTGGAGGATAAGGTTGGTGCTTTAAATGTTGGTACTATGACTGGTAAAGGGAAAGAGTTAGCTGATATGATGGGGAGGAGAAAGGTAGATATGTTGTGTGTTCAGGAGACCAAGTGAAAGGGAGTAAGGCCAGGAACATTGGCGGTGGGTTTAAACTGTTCTTTTATGGTGTGGATGGAAAGAGAAATGGTGATTTTAAAGGAAGAGTACAGTAAAAGTGTAGTGGAGGTGAAGAGAGTTTCTAATAGGGTGATGAACGTGAAGCTGGACGTTGAAGGGGCAATGATAAATGTCATCAGTGCATATGCTCCACAAGTGGGTTGTGAGATGGAGGAAAAGGAAAAATTCTGGAGTGAGTTAGATGAAGTGGTAGAAGGTGTACCTAGGAATGAAAGATTGGTGATTGGGGCAGATTTCAATAGGCATGTAGGTGAAGGGAACAAAGGGGACGAGGAGGTGATGAGTAGATATGGCTTTAAGGAGGAATGTGGAAGGGCAGATTGTGGTAGATTTTGCTAAATGGATAGAAATGGCAGTGGTGAACACATTTTAAAAAGAAGGAGGAGCATAGGGTGAACTATAAGAGTGGAGGAAGGTGCACACAGGTGGACAATGTTCTATGTAGGAGATGCAACCTGAAGGAGATTGGAGACTCTAAGGTGTTGGCAGGGGACAGTGTAGCTAGACAGCATCGGATGGTGGTCTGTAAGATGGTTTTGGAGGTGAAGAAGAAGAGAAGCATAGTGAAGACTGAAAGAAGAATTGTAAACTGTAAACAGTAAACTGAAGGAGGAAGACTGTAGTGTGAGATTCAGGGAAGAGGTCAGATGGGCTCAGTGGTGGTGAAGAGGTGCTGGATGATTGGGCAACTACTGCAGAAGTGATAAGGGAGACAGCTAGAAAGGTACTTGGTGTGACATCTGGAAATAGAAAGGAAGACAAAAAGACGTGGTTGTGGAATGGGGAAATGCATGGGGAGCATAAGGAGAAAGAGGTTGGCAAAACAGAATTGGGATCGACAGAGTGATGTGAAAAGTAGGCAGGAGTACAAGGAGATGCAGCAGCAGGTAAAGAGGGATGTGGCAAAAGCCAAGGAAAAGGCATATGAGGAGCTGTATGAGAAGTTGGACACTAAGGAGGAAGAAAAGGAGTTGTCAGGCAAAGGGACTGAGCTGGGAAGGATGTGCTGCAAGTTAGTGCAATAAAGGATGTAGATGGAAATGTCTTGACTAGTGAGGAGTGTGTGTTTAGAAAATAGAGGGAGTATTCTGAGCAGTTGATGAGGGAGGAAAATGAGAGAGAGAGAAGGTTGGATGGTGTGGAGATGAAGCAGGAAATGGATAGGATTAGTAAAAAGCAAGTGAGAGCAGCAATTAAGAGGATGAAAAGTGGAAAGTTGGTTGGACCAGATGACATACCGGTAGAAGCATGGATATGTTTAGGAGAGATGGCAGTGGAGTTTTTAACAAGATTGTTTAACAGGATTTTGAAAGGTAAAGGGGAAGCCTGAGAAATGGAGAAGGAGTGTGCTGGTACCGATCTTTAAGAACAAGGGAGATGTGCAGACCTGCAGTAACTACAGGGGAATTAAGTTGATCAGTCACACCATGAAGTCATTGGAAAGGGTAGTGGAATCCAGGCTGAGAGAAAAGTGACCATCTGTGAGCAATAGTATGGTTTTATGCTGAGGAAGAGCACCACAAATGCATTATTTGCTTTGAGAATGTTGATGGAGACGTATAGATAAGGTCAGAAGGAGTTGCATTGTGTGTTTGTGGATTTAGAGAAAGCGTACAACAGGGTGCCAAGAGAGGAATTGTGGTACTGTATGAGAAAGTCAGGTGTGTCAGAGAAGTATGTGAGGGTGGTGCAGGACATGTATGAGGACAGTGTGACCGCAGTAAAGTGTGCAGTAAGAACGACAGACTGGCATCAAGGATCGGCTCTGAGACCTTTACTGTTTGCAGTGGTGATGGACCAGTTGACAGACGAGGTCAAACAGGAGTCTTCATGGACTATGATGTTTGTGTATGATATTGTTATTTGTGGTGAGAGTAGGGAGCAGGTTGAGAAGAGCATGGAGGGGTGGAGGTACGCGCTGGAGAGAAGGGAGAATGGAGAGTGTATTAAAGAAGTGAAGAAAAGAGTGCAGGCAGGGTGGAATGGGTGGAGAAGAGTGGCAGGTGTGATTTGTGATAGAAGAGTGTTTGCAAGAGTCAAAGGGAAAGTTTATAGGACTGTGGTGAGACCTGCAATGTTGTATGGTTTAGAGACAGTGGCATTGAGTAAAACACAGGAGGTGGGCAGGAGGTAGCAGAGCTGAAGATGTGGTTTTTCGTTGGGAGTGACAAGGATGGACAGGATTAGAAATTAGTTTATTAGAGGAATAGTGCATGTAGGATGTTTTGGAGACAAGGTGAGGGAGGCAAGATACATGGGGTATATCAGTTGGAGAATGCTTAGGATAGAGCCACCAGGAAGGAGGAAAGGAGGAAGACCAAGGAGGAGGTTTATGGATGTGTTGGGGGAAGACATGGAGGTAGTTTGGTTGAAAGAGGCAGATGTAGTGGACGGGGGGTATGGAGACAGTTGATCCGCTGCGGCGACCCCTAATGGGAGAAGCCGAAAGAAGAAGCAGAAGATACTGTATATTGTGAAGATACATAGTTGTGATATATAACACTGTAACAGTTTTTGAACTATGGATAAGAACTCTGCAATGCAGCAGGAAAAGTTTTTTCGTGTCTTATACTGTATATTACAATAACTATTAATATTCAGTGTTCACTCCAAAAATTGTCACAGTGCATCTGTATACATTTGGTGCAACAAAAAAAGTCAGTGTTTGTGTTCTAATAATTTTAGAATAAGCATTAAGTCAATACAACATAAGATTTCCTAGTTAAAAAAATCATGTTGACACCAAAGACTGGACAGTGTGTAGCAGAGACATGCCCTTACACATCTGAGGTGCAACTAACCTGCACATCATTATGCAAGCCACTTGTTGTGATGCGACCAGTTGTTATTGTTTTGTTTTGGTCATTGTGATTTGACGCATACTTCTAGCCAATGTCAGTGTAAATTACATTATTGTCAGTGTAAATTACAGTACTCATTACATTACTCAGCAACATTGCCTGCAGCTTGCTAACTATGTATATTTTTGTGAAAATTGTTAATGCATGTTGTCAATGTTATTTCTTCCCCTAGGACAAGCTACATTTTTTATTCAGTTGATAATAGTAGTCAGGTGTTTTAATGAGCAAATTATTCCATAAAATTATTTTCCATAAAAAATAGTATGTTGAAAAATCTTTGCATAAAGGAAATTTTAAATTGAATATGCTTATCACAGGACACGATTTAATAAATTATCACCAAGAGGGGGTGCTGTCTTACAACACTGACTGGTTTAAATCACCAATTTATTTGTGGTGTTTTAGTAGCTCCATTTAATGTATGCTGTGCCAAGCTGCATGTGTGTGCAGAGATGTGCATTGCATTGGATATACTCTGTATCTTATAAAATAATCTTGCCGTTGTTTCTTAGTAAATCCTTGAGTTATGACTATATAACCTTGGCAAAACACAACTTCTGTCAAATATGTGAACTCTTAATGTGGACCTACAAGAAGGGCTTGATCGGTTAAGATCAGAATGTCAGTATGAATCATTTTGTGCATTTATTTTTTGCTCTATTGCTCTCACATCATTTTTCTGTGTGTGTGTGTGTGTGTGTGTGTGTGTGTGTGTGTGTGTGTGTGTGTGTGTGTGTGTGTGTGTATTTGAGACAGTCCTGGGAGGGCCAGAGTCTCGTGGAGTCCTCAGAAAAATCAGTGACATGTTGGAGATTATTTTGAAGAGAATTGACACTCTAGCAAAACTCAGCAACAGCAGCAAAAGCCACAGCCTGGAGGAGCTCAGCTCTACTCTGGAGAGGTACAGTACTCTGTGTGTGTGTGTGTGTGTGTGTGTGTGTGTGTGTGTGTGTGTTTGTGTGTTTGTGTGTGTGTCTTGCTTAAAAGTCTCCTCAGAATTAGCATTTTTCCCATAGTCTCCATGGTGACAAGACTCCTTGTACCAGGGGTTGAGAGGCTTCATGGTGTCGAGTTCAGGGCAGCAGTGTGTGATGACTGGACATCAGTAGTGTTTTGGTATTGATAACTTTGCATTACAATTTAATGTATTTCAATGTACAATTCAAATACAACTGAATAGTTTGTATTTAAATTGTACATTATAACAGCATTAATATCCAAATGTGTTGCAATTTTTCAATAATTGGCCTCTTAACAAAGTAAGTACAATAATTTGGTTAAGTATTTTTATCTATTAATATGATACAACATTCACTGTTTGGATAACTCATCTTATGTGTATTCTCTGAACCAAATTCAATTTAGAATTGTGTCAGACAATTTAAATCTTGGTTAAGACTATATAATAAGGCACTTGATTTGTCATATATACGCATTGAATTAATGGTTAGTTCATCATGTTGCCATGTTTGTTAGTTGATTAAATAATTAACACCTCCAGGTAAATCTCATCAAATGGACTCTTTAATATAGCACAAGGAGCAGCAAACCCCACTTTGATCTGATTTGCTTTGATCCGAATTAAACCAGCATAATTTTATTTTGCTTTGACACGCCATCTGCAGCTATGGTGATGCTGGATTACTGCTGGGCCTGACTTGGATGGATAGCTTTTTCCATCTTCTCCCAATTCAGTTTCAGGTAGAATAATGTAAACGTGCAATTGATAGATGTGTCCAGCGGCACTGCCATCTCCATGTACCCATATTGCTTATACTGTACCATAGATCAGTGGTCCCCAACCAGTAATTCAATAAAACAGCATTTTTCTGCATAGTTCTTAATTAGAACAGGTTTCCAAATTTAAAGTGGATATTAAAGTTTATACATCTCTGGTAAAAATCTAGGTTTTTGTGAATGAAACCAGGATCATTCTAGGAAACAAGGTCACGTTTTTCTAATGTTAATGTGAAAGCAAACAGAATTACTTCAATGATGACGTGTATGATAATTATTTTTAAGCAGGAGTTTGATTGGTGCCAGGTTATTGCATGTTTTTTTTTCATTGTTGGTTGCTCACATTAACAGTTAAAAAAGAGGTGACATGATAATGTATAGCGTGTTTAAATTTTTTTTATTCATGATAAAAACCCGCAATTTTAGCAGGGATGTAAATGTTTATATCCATATGCAAAAAGCTCTCTCCTTCACCCCTCTTTAGTACCAAGGGTGGTATAAAAGACTTTTTATGTATTTATACATTGTGTTGTGTATATACTGTATACTATAGTATGTCTCTATTATTTTATATATATATATATATATATATATATATATATATATATATATATATATATATATATATCTTATCTTATCTTATCTTATCTTGGTTAGTAGCATAAAGTAATTTTATAAAGAATAATAATCACCTTGGCCTGTCATGAAAGCAGAGTCGATTGCTTTAAGACAGAGATGCCAAAAAGTAGAGCCCATTTGCCAGAATTGGCCCATGGTAATTTTTTATTTGATCACGTCATATATAAGAAGAGAAAGAGAGAGAGAGAGAGAGAGAGAGAGAGAGAGAGAGAGAGAGAGAAATAAGAATCAGCTTCCTGTGTTTAATTAGAGATCACTGAATAGCTTTATTAGGCATTGAACTCTATTGTACTATACATTGGATTGTTTCTCATTTTGCTATCAGTTTAGAACCTAAAGAAAATAAATTAGTAAGTAGAATATGTAGTGTTAATAAAATTTGATTTGATTTGATTTGATTGTTTTTGTTCATTATTTTGTACACATTTAATCACATACAATTTAATTTAATGTTCAGTATAATGCTAAGTTTATTTTTGGCTTAGACTTCATTGAATTTATATTTTTCTTTATCTTTCATAGAAAAAGGTTTGGGCACCTTTGATTTAATATTACAGTACATGGGAAACTCAAATTCCCTAAAGATTTTATTAAAATGTTTCACAATAATTTCCATGTATATGTATATATTAGTAGTTTAGTGGATCGAATGATCAAATATCTCACTGTAGTATGGTTCTGAAACAAATCAGTGAAAAGTTAAACGAATCAGTGAAAAGTTGGATTTTCAATAGAAGTTTTGTGAAATTGAATACCTTGTACAAGAGGCAGGTCTCATGTGCAGATCATTATCTTTGGGAGTTGAGTAGTCTACTTTTTATGGATAAAACTTTGGCTTACCTGAGATTAGAAATAAAACCTTAACTATATCTGGCTTTCTTAACTTTCTTAACTTCTGACCACTTAAAATTTAAGGTATTATTTAACAAATCTTTATATTCTACCTGATTATTGCATTTATTTCAATCCAATTCTGTATAGTGCTTTTAACGTGTATTCCGACAAAGCAACTTCAAAGAAATAAATGGGTAAAGAATTTAAAATTTAAATATGTCATCTCTAAGTTTGTCCCTAATTAGCAAGTTAGAAATTATGGCAAGGAACATCTCACTAAAATGCCTCAAATAGGTTTATAAACGACTCCAGGTAACGTATGTAACACTGGTTCCCTGAGGGAATGAGACGTTGCGTCAACCACGCTTTGCGTGAAGGAAGTGTTGTCCACACTCTAAATCACGTGTGTAATCCGACCAATGGAAAGCGCGGTGCAGGGTGACTTAATGAGCTATAAAAGCACATAAAGTGAAGCCGGCGCTGGCTTCCGAAAAGAATAGGAAGCACTTTAGGGATGCAGGCAGTGTGGCCTGGAGACACTGTGTCTTGTTCTCTAAGGGTAACATGGTTACATATGTAACCTGGAGACGTTCCTTTTCAGGAACTTGAGCTGGGTCAACAACGCTTTGGGAACGAGAGTCCAATTCCGCCAGACTGACAAGTCCCTGCTAATGTGTAAGGGCACAGCTAGGTCGGCCAGGATTGGCACTGAGGTCAAGGTTATAAAACCTGACAAGGTCAGTGGGGTAGACCAGCCCACAGTGTTGCAGATGTCATGGAGGGAAACTCCAGAAGACCAAGCCTTAGAGGCTGCCACACTACGGGTTCAGTGCTCTCTGACCCCGAAGGAGCGGGGTGACCAGAGGACACATAGGAGGCTAAGGGTCTGTTTGTTTGCAGGGAGGCTTTACATGGAGGGCCATAGCAGATGAACAGTTGTTGCGACTTTATCCGTGTATGTATATGTCTAGTGCTTGCACCAAACACAGCCGGTTTACTCTTTCCTGATCTGAGCCTAAACAGGAGGAGAATAGAATGCCTGGAAGCTAATAGGTTGTGGGACGACTAAGGGCACTTAGGGACGTTCCCTGTCGTAGGGTACAAAAAGCACTGGCCATGCCTGGAGTAAACTCCAGAAATGAGGGGGCCACAAAGAGGGCCTAAAGATCCCTGAATCTCTTAAGAGAGGAAATGGCTAGGAGGAACACAGTTTTGACTGTAAGGAACCTCGAGGATGCCTCAGCCAATGGCTTGAAGGGAGGCACAGATAGAGCCTCCAAAACAACGGCCAAGTCCCACACAGGCAATCTAGGTCGCACCAGTAATTGCCCCACCAGGGGTGCATGATATGGTGAAACAGTGGACACGTAGAATTTCAGGGTGGACAGAGCCAACCCTTTGGTGAACTGTTCTCCAGCACTGAACCAACCGGGCAACTGGACCAATTGGTGCTGATTGCACCTTGAACAGGCGCCAGCTAGCAGCATACAATCTTCTCTGGATTGGAGAATGGTCTCTACCACCTTGGTGGAGAGACCAGAATCTCAAAGCTGCAGTCTTCACAACTCTGGGTGGGGGTGAACTATTGTGCCTCCTGCCTGGGAGAGGAGATCCCCTAGGGAGTCTCCCAGGGAGGGTGTTCGAGAAGGGTTACCAGGTCCACAAACCATGGTCTGCCCGGCCACTGTGGGGCAACCAGGAGGAGACAAACTCCATCCCGGCAAACTTTCTACAGAACTCCGCGACAGGGGAAAGGCAAACAGGTGTAGCCTCAGCCACACCTGAGCCATGGCGTCCCGCCCTAGAGGGACCAAATGAAAGGACCCAATATTGGTAAGCTTCGGCCCTGAAGCAAACCACAGGAACTTTCTGTGTGAAGGAAGGTTGGATATATAAAATATGCATCCTTTAGATCTACAGTGACAAACCAGTCCTCGGCTCTTATTTAAGACACAACCTGCTTGAGGGTCAGCATCTTAAACCTGAGCTTCATTAGTGAGCGGTTTAGGTAACGTAGATCTAGAATTGGATGCCACCTGCCGCTGTTTTTGGGAACTATGAAGTACCAGCTGTAGAACCTGGACTCTTTGTCTGATGGAGGGACCACCTAAATGGCCTCCTTCCTCAGGAGAGTGTTTACCTCTTGTTCCATGACCAGAGCCTGTTTGGATCCCACCAGAGTGGAATGTACCCCATCGAACTAGAGCGAACCTGAACTGAATCGTATAGCCTCTGTCCACAGTCCACAGGACCCACCGAGACATGTCTGGCAGAGCTTCCTAGGCTGCCAGGTAGACTATTAAGGGTATCAGTTTCTCGAGACTGACCTCTGGTACACCTAGAGCCGGCTTCACTCCATGTGCTTTTATAGCTTCCCCAGTAGTGACGTCGCCCTGCCACTGACGCAGCGCTTTCCATTAAACAGATTACACAACTGATTTAGACAAAGCGGAAGCGTTCCCAAAGCGTTGTTGACGCAGCTTGAGTTCCTGTAAGGTAACCATTTTACCTGCACTTGCATCCATTCCCATGCTCATTATATCAAAAGTAAACAAGTAGATTACATTTCCATAAGCATTTATCCCTGATTAGCAGCAAACTCAGAATAAATTAAGTCTAAATCCTACATTTTTTTCATCTTTACATTTACTGTCTTTTTTAGACCTTAGAGGGTTCTTTTTCTTCTCAGATCTTTAATAGAGTTTGATAGTCTACTAATTGCTCACCTTTTAGGGCACTGTGGCATGTTTAATGTGAATGGTATGTATAGAAGTGTTGGAAATGTCCCACAAACATAGCATAAAAATTTGTGTTTGATTAATTTTTTGAGGTCTGTCAAGAGACATACAATGGTTTGCAACAGTGTCTTCAATGCATATTTGTTAATACATCATTAAATGTGTTCAACCTGCAGCTGCTTTTTTCTGTGAGTAATGTCTGTTGTGTGTAAAAAAAAAAAAAAAATAAATTAAAGAAGCTGAACTTCATTTTAAATAAGCAAAAAGCTCAAAGATAATTGGTTTTCCATATTTTAGGAGTGTGTGTGTGTATGTGTGTGTGCCTAGGTTTCAGCCGATGGGACTTGTGGAACGGATTCAGGCCATTGCCCAGAATGTGTCTGAAATGGCTGTGCGTGTGGAGCAGATCCTGCAGAAGAGTAAAAATGGTGCCACAGGTGCATATAATAATACATTTTAATATACCTTTATTCTAAATAATTTCTAAATCATTAGAAATACTTTAGTCTGTCTTTATCGGGCTCTCCTCTTAATTAAACTTAAGTATAGATGTAGTTTTCAATTGATACCTCTTTTGTCGACTGGATCATTCACTCTTTTGCTGTAAAATGTATGGCATTTATGTTGATTGTGACTTCATATTTATTTACCTCTATGGTGTCATCCTTTTCAGCAGAGATTCTTTTTGCAGTCTGCAGAAATATTTCGCCCATTGTTACTACTGCCGGGATCATTACTGTAATCAAACAGAACGGCACATAATCCCTTTGTGTGTGGTCATGCTCATTGGAGCTTGGTGGCCTGTTGAATAAAGAACAGCCCTGCTTCTAATTAAGCTGAGCAGGACTCAGTTTCACACAGCACAGAGGTTTTTTAATAATCAAGGCAAGGGGATGTTGCCAATTTCCTGTTTCCCCCACTGCGTCAGAGCACAGTGGGATAAACTTTGTTCATCAGAGATGCATTTTAACTGCGCCCACTGGCATACCAATGCACAGCAATGCAAACAATAGGAGATGAATGTGACATTTTAAAACCAAAAGATGAAAACCAGGAAGGTAGATAAGGTGAAGATTTAGTCTTCTCATGCCTCATTAAATTGATCCCATTTAATAACCATTTTTCATACAGTTTCCTTAGGGAAATGTAATGTCAAATTAATTCTGTCTGTCTTTTTTATATGAAAAGGGAGAGATGGAACAGCAGGGCAGTGTGAAATCCCAAAAGATCCTGGTTACCCAGACTGTGCAAGTAAAGTTGATGTAAGTTGATTCCTATCTCGGTTCATTTGATTGTTCTTACTGCAAACAAATGATAATCGGGCATTCAATCCATGGTGTATTTTTGCTTCACACAATGGCAGTGACCATGACAAAGAGATTACTGAAAATAAGTGTAACAATGCTTAAGTTAAGAATATCAACTTGTAGGTGCTGATTAATCAAGACCGCTCGGTAACATGCTCTATGGCTCAATGACTGTATTGTAGTATCGTTTAGATTTACACTGCCTTCATCTTTGTCTGGCTCATTCAGAACTTTAATGGTAACTCTTATCTGTAAAGCTGCTTTGAAATTGAACTTGGTTGGTTGCCTAATTCAAGCAAATCGATGGTAACATGTTAGCTTATCTATTTGCATATTTTTAGCTAGAAAATGCTAAATGCCATTTATATTTAATTTTACAGTGGAACCCGGTTATGTCGCCGGCCTAGGGGACGCCAAAAAGCGTCAGGATAACCGATGATCGAGATAAACGATAACCAATATGGCGGCAATACATTAACGTGCTTGAAATTTCTTTATGTACATGATGTGCGCTTTTAAATGAGAATGTGCATGCACATGTTTTTGGAGGTTTTTTTACACAACAGCGTTGCCGCGATTTGTTTAATTGGTCATGCGGATCGAGATAACCTGTAATGCGGATAAGGAGGCGGAAGCTGAAGTAAACGCAAAGAAAGTTTATTGAGAATACTCAGGAGATAATCCACCAATACTTGTAGCGAAGCAGTAATATCCAGTGGTGCACTCTGGGAGCACTGTCCACGAAGTTCTGTGAAAGCAGAGACAGTTTGTGTAGAGAATCCACGGATCTGCGCTATGGAAAGCGCTGGGCAGCAACAGATAAACGTGGTGCAGACAGCGTGAACATGGAAAACAGCAGGATCGGAGTAATCAGGGGTGCTGTTAAGAGAATGCGGAGTCCGAGAAGAAGGGTACATAGCGGGATACGTATACGCAATTACACAGACCATCATGAACCAACACATACACATAGGAGATGGGATGAGTGAGTGAATGAGAGTCAGGTGTGTGATCAGCATGACTGCGACGAGCTCCGTGTGGGCGGGGCACGCACGGGAGAAGAAGCAGGGTACTTCGGCGAATGCCGCCACCAAAGGGGGCGTGGCAGGGGGATTTCTGACATAACCTACGTTAAGTGGCAAATTTGCCCCCCCTTGTGCTCGAGATATTAGGGTTCGACGACATAAAAAATCGACATAACTGATTAAAAAATGCTAAGACAAAGCGAGAATTTGGCGGTTCCACTTCAAAAACGTCGACTTAATAGGGTTGGCGAGTTAACCAAGGTCGAGATAAGTGGGTTCGACTGTAATTAACTGACAATAGTAAACTATGGAATCCAAAATACTTTTTTGTCAGACTTGCATCTTGTCCAGCCACATTTCTGTTTGCATTACTTGATTTCAATGAAGATTGAATATCTCTGAATTGCTAACAGAATTTTCTTCCGCTTCCTGTAATGGTCCGTTGCCTGTCATTTTCCCACTTGTTTATTCTAGTGGATGAGGGCCAGATGGACATCAGACCCCTGTTACTCCTTCTACGGAGTTGATGGCTCTGACTGCTCCTTTCTCATCTACCTGAGTGAGGTGGAGTGGTTCTGTCCTTTGCTTGCCTGGAGGAATCAGAGCATACCATCCTACAATCCTATCATCAGCAACACACCTAAGACACATGTGAGAGAATAGTACCAGTTTTCTCTAAGAATCTGCTAGGAGATGGCTTAAGTATAATATTTATGTCTGTCAATTTTAATGGACTGTAAACAAAGTATTTTCTTGCATTCAGACAGACATTTAACACTGAGTATATATTTAGCGCAGACATATTCTTTAAGATGTCCCTGTACTACAATATAATAAAAGCAACCACTTTTGCTTTTTCTACTAGTTTTATTATAAAATGTATTTAGAGTAAGTGCTGATTTGCATGTGTGTATGGACATTAGATAGACGAGAGTTCTATTTGCATGCAATTGAGAATGGAGTGAAACAGTGAATGCAAAGTGCTGAATAATATTTTCAGAAGAGAATTACCTTTACTGCAAGTTAAATTCCATATTTGTAGTGTTTATAAATATGGATGCTTTGGAAATATTTATTTATACTCTTTATAATGGATGGATGAATACATGGATAGGTAAATACATAGATAGCTAGGTAGAAGAACTGCTGGGGAAAATGTTTGAGTGGTTCAAAAGAAAGCTTGGGAGAAAAAGAGTAAAAGCCATTAAAAATGTATGTATATATTTTATACATTATACATAGATTTATAGTATTCTCAACTGTATTTATCATAAAGATTACAGTAAAGTACAGTTTTGTTTTATTTTGATTGTTATTCATAGTCTGCAGTTAATGTCTAAAAGATACACCAGTATTTATGCAGGAACATTTTCATGGATTTTAAACATTGTCTATGTACATGCTGAAGTCTATTTTCTGTGCTTTTAATTTCAGATTATGCAAATCACCTGTGTTTAGTTTATGCCTCATTGTTTTCAGATGGGTCTCAAGTAGAAACATTCAAAACAGGGATTTTTAATAACATCTAGACCACTGCAATTAACATAAGCACTTGCCTTTAAGCCTAAAAAAAAGTTTTCTTTTTAGTTGATGTCAAGTGAAATATTAAAAAAGCTCTCACCTCCCTCCCTCACCTCCAAAACGTCCTACATGCATGTATGTTGTTGCTATATCAATCCTTTAATAATCCTAGTACTAATGATAAGCATATTAATCACAGGGACTTGTGAACCAAATGTATTCCACCCTGTTCATTTTTATAAAATATAGTACCAGATTCAGCATGTCAATTTTTGTTTGTTTTAATTTGCTAAAAAATAAAATTTGCTGATTTGCTGATTTACAAATAATGTTGAAAGTTTCAAGGATAAGCTGACCAAGCACTTATGTAGCAATACGTGTTTATAATTACATGCAAAAAAAACACTGATCTTTGAATTAGGCAGCGAATCTGATTAAGATTCTGGTTTAAGATGCTCTGATGTCTTCTATTTAAGGAGGAAAAATGTTTTTGAAAATCTTTTCATGCATGCTAAATGCATATTGGGTTATTATTTATAGTGTGTGTTTAATATTGATCTAATTGGTCTGAGTATAGGTTAAAATTATCATGCACTGGCGCTACACTTAACGAGACTTCTTGCTCAAGCTGACATTATATATGACATTGAAATTCAGATCGCTGATATGCTCCTCTCTTGAAAGCAAACTTCACCTTTTGTTCATAACTCTTGTACAACTTTTTAATAATTTTTAAGTGTGGCGTTACAGTTGAGGTCTAAATATTGATGTATGCACTTTCGGCATTAAATCCTTACGATGTGCACTTACATCAACCCTGAATATGCCCCTTTATGAATAATGATTCAGAAAATGATTAATCTTATGCCACACTGCACTGCAGAGTGTCTCGGGAATAAACGTGTGAGTTAGGCACTTTGTACAGCCTACGTTGTTTACAGTATAGTGAAACTAGGACAGTCAGAGAAGGCTGTTCGAACAGTAATCTTACAAGCAGAACATTTTTGCAGCTGTGGTGATTCACTGGCTTGTGCATTGCTCATACACCTGACTCTCTTATGCTCCACTGTAGTTAAAGTATGCCTTGCATTCCGATATAAAACAGAGCATATACAGTGTCTTCCAAAATTATTGCCACTCTTCATATAGATAAAATGCAGCATACAATAACTCAGGTTATCAAGTCAAGCAATAGGTTTATCCCTGTTCTAATCCTAATTCTACTTTTTTTTTGGTAGAAAAAGGTGCCAAAATTATTGACTTTCTGACATATGAGTGACAAATGAGTGTATTTAAAATAAATTAAATCAATCTGCTATTCTTAAAAATATAGTATAGTATAGTATATTGTATTTATTTTTATTTGTGCACCGTGTTTCTGTGTATTTGTTATATATATATATATATATATATATATATATATATATATATATATATATATATATATATATATATATATATTTATATATTTACATTTACAGCATTTAGCAAAGTGCGTTGAGTCGCTATCAATGAACAAATATAGAAATACTGTATTTATTTTGTCATTATAACATTATGACTGGTAAATGAATGACACTATTTATCTCTTTAACATGGCACCTGTTAGTCTGTGGGATAATTCCCATTTCGGGTGGGATAATACCCACTTCGGAAGTGAACTTTTGTCCTCAAAAGCAAAAGCAGAAAAAATGGGCAAGCGTAAGGATTTGACAAGAGTCAAGTTTGACAAGAGTCAAACTTATATATATATATATACCGTAATTTCCGGACTATAAAGCGCACACTTATATAAGCAGTCTCACACGCACACACACGCAGTAATACCGGGAGAATGCAGTGCATGCTATTGCCAAAATACCGCTATGCTCCTAATAGAAGCGCAACATATTTCACCCGTTACACCGCGTGTAACGTGTCTTTCATTAAAGCCTGTGTGAAGTACATTAGTGTAGACTGCGGCTTATAGACAGGTGCGACTTATTTATGTTAAAAATAAAAATATTTGTAAAATTCAGTGGGTGCGGCTTATATATGGGTGCGCTTTATAGTCCGTAAATTACGGTATTTAGTCAGCCACCAATTGTGCAAGTTCTCTCACTTAAAAAGGCCTGTAATTTTCATCTTAGGTACACTTCAACTATGAGAGACAAAATGGGAAAAAAAATAGTCCAGAAAATCACATTGTCTGATTTTTTAACAATTTATTTTCAAATTATGGTGGAAAATAAGTATTTGTTTAATAACAAAAGTTCATCTCAATACTTTGTTATACACCCTGTGTTGGCAATGACAGAGATCAAACCTTTTCTGTAAGTCTCCACAAGGTTTTTATACACTGTTGCTGGTAGTTTGGCCTATTCTGCCATATGCTGGGCAACACAGATTTTCAACTCCCTCCGAAGATTTTCTATGGGGTCGAGATCTGGAGACTGGCTAGGCCACTCCAGGACCTTGAAATGCTTCTTACAAAGCCACTCCTTCGTTGCCTGGGCGGTGTGTTTGGGATCATTGTCATGCTGAAAGACCCAGCCATGTTTCATCTTAAATGCCCTTGCTGATGGAAGGAGGTTTTCACTCAAAGTCTCATGATACATGGCCCCATTCATTCTTTCCTTTACACAGATCAGTCGTCCTGGTCCCTTTGCAGAAAAAACAGCCCCAAAGCGTTATGTTTCCACCCCCATGCTTCACAGTGGGTATGGTGTTATTTGGATGCAACTTAGCATTCTTTCTCCTCCAAGCACGACAAGCTGAGTTTTTACTAAAAAGTTCTATTTTGGTTTCATCTGATGATATGACATTCTCCCAATCCTCTTCTGGATCATCCAAATGCAGACATGTACTGGCTTAAGCAGGGGGACACGTCTGGCACTGCAGGATTTGAGTCCCTGGCGGCGTAGTGTGCTACTGATGGTAGCCTTTGTTATTTTGGTCCCAGCTCTCTGCAGGTCATTCAGTAGGTCCCCCCGTGTGGTTTTGGGATTTTTGCTCACCGTTCTTGTGATCATTTTGACCCCACAGGGTGAGATCTTGCATGGAGCCCCAGATCGAGGGAGATTATCAGTGGTCTTGTATGTCTTCCATTTTCTAATAATTGCTCCCACAGTTGATTTCTTCACACCAAGTTGCTTACCTACTGCAGATTTAGTCTTCCCAGCCTGGTGCAGGTCTACAATTTTGTTTCTGGTGTCCTTTGACAGCTCTTTGGTCTTGGCCATAGTGGAGTTTGGAGTCTGACTGTTTGAGGTTGTGGACAGGTGTCTTTTATACTGATAACGAGTTCAAACAGGTGCCATTAATACAGGTAACAAGTGGAGGACAGAGGAGCCTCTTAAAGAAGAAGTTACAGGTCTGTGAGAGCCAGAAATCTTGTTTTTTTGTAGGTGACCAAATACTTATTTTCCACCATCATTTGCATATAAATTCTTTAAAAATCAGACAATGTGATTTTCTGGATTTTTTTTCTTATTTTGTCTCTCATAGTTGAAGTTTACCTATGATGAGAATTACAGGCCTCTTTCATCTTTTTTAAGTGGGAGAACTTGCACAATTGGTGGCTGACTAAATACTTTTTTGCCCCACTGTATATATACATTAGGGATGTCAAAACTCATGCATTAGTAACGCAGTAAAACAAATTCATTTTGACGACACTGATTTTATTAACTCGCGATTAATGCAGCATCTATTTTTTATTAAAAGATATAAATAAATAAATATATGAGGCAAAATTAATTTTTAAACTCAACACACATTTATTTACAACATCCTTTCTTTTATTCTTCGAATATAAAAAAGAAACTCTATTAAAAATATTTTTTAATCATTATACATTTGTTTAATTGATGTGCCAAGTCTCCAATCAAGCACCAAAATCCACCATGATGCACATATCTGGCAATTAAAACCATCCGTGGAAACATAGCAAAAGTTCTGTTTGGTGTCCTACTGATTTACATAATATAAAACACCATAATTACTTTAAAACCTTTAAAAATATATTTAGTCTTTATGCTCTATGTTGAGTATGGTTTTACTATTAACAAACATACATTTGCATGAAGCATCCATATTTGTCCATGATGATTAGAGTATTAAAAACTTTTAATAATAAAAGGTACATTTAGAATGGATAAAAAAATGTGCGATGAAATTAACTCATGACAATCATGCGATTATTGATTGATTGAGAGCTGATTTATGTATATATCTATGCAAGACACTATGAATGATTGTAAGCCATATAAAAATAACAAGAATAAGGAAAAATCTTATATATATATATATATATATATATATATATATATATATATATATATATATATATATATATATATATATATATATAATTACACCAGTATTTATGAAGGAAAACATTAAATTATTCATGTACTTTGTCTATTTCTATTTACTAAGCCTAATATATATATATATATATATATATATATATATATATATATATATATATATATATATATATATATATATATATATATAATATTATACCTTACTTTTGTTATTCTTATGTAGCTTTGATTCATTCACAGTGTATTGTTTTTTATGTACGCCCTGACCTAACTACAGTATATAGCACTCTGGTCAATTTCTGTTGTTTTTAACACATCTAATAAACAAATCTTAATGTGTATCCCTCTAGGCAATTGTTCGTGCTGATATGGGTCGTCTTCTAGAGCAGATCGGATCAGGAAAAGAGTCTCTTAGCTTTATGAGGAGGCGGATACGTAGGCTGGCAGTGCAGTGGGCTGCAGCTGCTCGCAGACTAGATGAGCGTCTGAGCAGCCAGCAGAGGCAACAGAAGAAGGTGACTTACTTATTCACATCAGGGCAGTCTTCAACTTTGCAAGACATATTGTATAGTTTACATAAAATTTTAAACCATGAACAAAACTTGTCTTTATTTAATTTATTTTACTTAATTGCTTAAAATAAACATATAAATGTTACAAATTATTATTGTTTGTATTATGTAGATTGATAGCAATCATTTTGCATAGTTATTCATGTGAACCAATTACATTATGAATTCCTATGAGGATGTTTGTATTGATAAGAATTCTAACATTTTTTTATTATTATTATTTGCCTAAAATTAAAATAGTGCCGCACTAAAGTATCTGTTGCTGAATACCATTAACCTGGGTTCGATTCTTAGCTTTGATTCTTTAGCTCTGTGTTTGGTTTTATTAAATGCTTTGAAATTACAAGATCAACTCATGTTGGATGCACAAACACAGCTAAAGTATACATTTCACCCTTGTGGATCTAATGTGCAAATTAGAATTAATTAATTATGCCTCTTTATTTTTACAGTCTTACCATCTTATTTTCAAGTTTTAACCATATCTTTATCCTTACTACTTTTTTTTTTCTGAAATTATTTAGATTTGATTCTGATTATTTGTGGTAAAATTAGATGTTGGCACCTACAGAATATTTTTAAACCCTAATTTGGCAACACTGCCATTACATTTTCTGCAATTGCATGAGGCAGTTTGATTCTTATCCCAGTGGCCCTCTATAAGTGCTTTTTGCAATAATAACTATATTAAGCTAATTGAGACAGTTTTGTAAAACATCCAAAAAGCAATTTAGAATTATCTAACATATGTCAAATAGCAATAGTAATTTACTTACTCAACTTACTCAAAATAGGTAAATAGTATTTCATTGTTTAAAAAAAAAAGAGATATGAAGAATTTTTTTCATTGTTTATGAGTTGGATTTTTGCCCAACTGCCTCTATGGGCATCCGATACAAAAATATTTATTTGGAACCCACTATTGTAATTTCCAGACCTGAATTGTAATTATAATGGTATTGAGTAATACAGCTCAAATGCAAATTCTATATATTGGAGACACTGGAAGGAATTGAAATATAAAGGAAAAAAAGTTTTGCCAAAAAATAAAAAATAAAATGGTAAAATGTTAGCATTCCTATTGTTTGATTATATGCAAACAGAACACAAATAGGTATATACAATTATTTTGTGCTTCTTCTTATATTGTACATACCATACCATAGTCTGGAGGCCAAGAGGCATACCTATAACAAAGCAGAGTGAAACTGTGGCAGCAAATAAAGGATACTGATAAATAACCATAGGATTTAAACCAAAGTGGTAGTGCAGTCCATCAGATATTGCAGTCTAATAAAATGATAGTGCTAGTGAGCATGGTGTGAGGGGGTTTAGACTTCACATGTTTAGTTCAGTTGGGGTGTTGTGGAAGCTGACTGCCTGGGGGAAGGAGAAGAGAGACTGGCAGTATTGGCTTTGGAACATTTTCTCAGATGGAGGGATTCATACTGAAGCCTTCAGGTTTCAGAATTTTCACTACTGAAAATTGTAAAGGCGATGCATTTGGGTTTTCAAGCTGTGTTAGGTTATAGTGCGGAGAACCTATAATATAAATATCCTTGAAAATATGTGTATTATACAGGTTTTTGAATGTTAGCCATAGCCAATGTATAAAATGTGTGGTGTGTTTAAGAATCTGCCTAAACCACTCCAGGCTTACAACTCATTCAGAAAAATTACATTTCATTCTGTACGCTGAAGATAAATGACTTATCTCTGAATGCAGCACTGGGTTGTGTTGCAGAGAAATATCATTTTTGGTGTTCTTGTTCAATTTCAATTCTTATTTGAAGTTGCAGTGGGATATATTCCTCTGGGCTCAAGTGATAGACTAAAACCCTGCATGGTGCAGCCCAGTTTCATTCACATTTCTGATGCCTTCTATTTATGCTGCATCAGTATCCAAACACCCTGCACATGTCCTCCATAATCGTTAAGATTTGAATAGGGAACATTTTCTTCAAGCTTTCTTAGCTGATAACTAATGCCCTGATTCACAATGCACAGACAAATTTTCACATAGGGAAACAAGGGGGTTTCAAATATTAGGTGCACTTTGGCATGCTGTAGGAAACATATGATCTTTATAAGGTACAAATTAAACAGTGAACAAGGAAATTATGAATTCTGGATAAAATGTTCTCCCCTTTATTTCGGCAGGCTTCCATAGAGGTTTTTCGGTCTCAATTGAAGAGAATTTTTTATTCTGACTTTTGAAGGAAATTGGGATTTTGTGAACTTTGGGTAGCAAAGTTGATTTTTTTTTTGTGTGATATTAATAAATTAATGTTGAAGTTGATGGACAGTTAGAATTAACAATATAGATAGAAAAGTATGCAAGCAATCTGAATACATTATTACAAAACTGTGAAACAAACGTTTTATTAAATATTAGTAGAATAACAATAGCAGGTCCCCTGGTGGTCTAGTGGTTAGGATGCGGCGCTCTCACCGCTGCGGCCCGGGTTCGATCCCCAGTCAGGGAACCAACCCCAGCCACTAGTGCCGGTCCCAAGCCTGGATAAATGGGGAGGATTGCGTTAGGAAGGGCATCCAGCGTAAAAACGTGCCAAATCAAACATGCGGATGATCCGCTGTGGCGACCCCTAACGGGAGAAGCAGAAAGAAAGTTTAGTAGAATAACAATAGCATTAGAATAACAGACTAAGTAAGAATATAACGCAATAAAGAAAACAAGGATATAATGCAGATGTGTCAAACATTATGTGTAACAAACCACATCATTGATGCAGTAAGGTCTTTTACATTGGTGGTGCTGGAATTTTAAACAGCATACATGTGGCATAAGCTACATGAGGAAAAGAGGAAGCCATTTTTTCCCTTTAAAAAGAGAATGTGTGTTCATTACAATAATTGTACCACAGCATGGGTGATCTCTTGAATCAGAAGCTGTTGATAAATTTTCCATAACTTCAGTGCTCTGTAAATTTACACTTGTAAATTCTAGATTTATATGAATAATAGGTTTGTTGGTTAGATTAATATGTATAATAAGGCTCGAGAGTGTCATATCACAGAGTAGCTGGGAAGTGGGGACTATATTTTATTTCTTTTATTGTTTAGTTTATTAACTGCCCACAATATGCCAAAGTAACTGTCTTTGTTAGAGGGATGTGCATAGAATCATAGAAAACTAACCAGAACAACAGTGACTATAAACACGTTTCAAGAAAGTGTAGATAACCTGGACTAGAATTTGGCAAAGATTTGTAGAAATATTGCATTTCAACAAATTTTTTTGTTTGATTACATTATAATCAAATCTGTAATGGGGTATAACAGCTCTGATATAATTACAAACCTTGACATGTAATTTACAGACATGACAATCCAAATTCAGATTAACATAAACACATAATTAAGACATTTTATTGAACCAAAAGTAGTTTAGAACAGTATTTTGCTTTGACTTGGAACTTTGTATGACAAGGAAGATGGTACATGGATGGTGCAGTGAGAAGACATGTGTTTTATAGCATCTTTGGCTAAGTGCGAACTCTGGCTTGCACTGCTGCCGACAATCGTTTTGATGCAGCATTATGGGAGATGGAGTTTATTGCAAACGTTTTATTATCAAGTAAAAAAAATGTTGCACTATTTACCACCCAAGCCATCTTCTTCCATCATATTAGATTTCAGTCTGGGTCACGGTACATTACAGCCTTTGACAATAATAGTAGCTGTGAATAATGGAGCCCTTTCTTTCCTTACACTTGGAAATGACAAAGTGCTGTGATAAATGGGTCACAGGATGAACTGCTGACATAAACCAAGAGGGAAAGCTGAAAACAGTGTTCTGTAGAAAAAAAATCTGTTGTATATTATAGCAACAAAACAATAGTTTTTTTATCTGCACTGTGTTTGAAAAACCTAAATAGAAACGTCTCTAGGTCACGTACATAACCCTGGTTCCCTGAAGGAACAAGACGCTGCATCACCAATGCTTTGGGAACGCCTCCGCATGTCCATGCTCTGAATCACGTGTGAAATCTGTCCAATGGAAAGACCACAACCAGGATGCTATAAATGCACATGCAGTGGAGCCGACGCTAGCTTCTAAAATGGAAGTAAACGCTGCCAGGTTGCAAGGAGTGTGGCCTGGAGATGCAAACCCGAGTTTTGTACGTAACCTAGAGACATTCCCTTTCAGAAACTCAAGCCCCCTCAGGTGCCACAGCCACAGTCTCCATAAGTCCGGGTGGGGGTGAACCACAGTGCCCCCTGTCTGTGAGAGAAGATCCCTCCTCGAGGAATCTCCCAATGAGTTTGCTCGAGAAGGGCTACCAGATCAGCAAACCATGGTCTGCCCGGCCAACACAGGGCCACCAGGTGGAGACTGACTTCAATCCAGCGAACTTTATCCAGAGCTCCCAGGAGCAGGTAAAACTTTCTCGATATCTGCTTCACCATATCTGCTTCACCATATGGAGGCACCAATGGAGGCTTCACCATATCTGGGTGAAGCCTCCATTTCCCGGGGCTCGGCCCTTGGCTTGACAGGGCATCTGGTCTCTGGTTTAAGCACACTGGGATATATGTTGCTCCCACAGGAGGATCTAATGTGCCAGCCTGTATAGTGGGTGAGATCGCAGGCCCTGATGGTTTTTGTAGGAGGCCACCAATGTGTTGCCCATACGGATAAACATGTGGTGGTCTCTCAGGTCTGGGAGAAAGTGCTTCAGGGCCAGAAACACAGCTAGCATTGTCTCTAGGTTACAAACGTAACCCTAGTTCCCCGAGGAAACGAGACACTGCGTCTCTGTGCCACACTCCCTGCATCCCTGCGGCGCTTACCTTCTCTCTTTGCAGAAGCTAATGTCGCTACCACTGCACAGCCATCTTGTAGCTTCCTGGTTTACGTGACGGCGCCTGTCTATGACGTCACGGCTCACAGGGGCGTTCCCATAGCGTTTCGACGCAGCTCGAGTTCCTGAAGGGAAACTCCAGGCAGTTGATGTGCCATGTGAGATGGAGCTCCCTTCATAGACCTTGAGCGAACAAGCCACTCATGACCTAAAAATGCCCTGGAGTCTCAGCGGGGTCAGAGGCTCATTCATACACTTTGTAAAAGTGCAAGGCAGAGCGGAAGGATCAGATATTGATAAGCTTCGGCTCCGAAAGCAAACTTTAGGAACTTCCTGTGTGGAGAAAGGATGGATGGACACGCAGAGACTTTACCAAAGTGTTGTTGATGTTCCTGAAAGGGAAAAACAGCCACAGTTTTGTGACATCAATAGAAGTTGGGTATCTTTTCTGACAGGCCTGTAATGTTTTTCATCTCAAGTTCATACTGAGATATTTCTATAGACAAAAATACTAAACAGAATATTTACCTGAAATAAGTGTAAATGTCAAAAATGCTGCTGCTCTGTCAAACCTTTAAACCTTTTGTCATTTTTCAGTTCCGTACCAGGAAAAAAAATAGACAAATAGAAAAAACAATCTTATCAGACTGATGCTATTTAAACATATACAACACAGTCTATATAGGATTAAAAAGCATCAGTCTGATAACAATTTTATTTTATTTTATTATTTGTTCATCTTTCCCAGGTGCTGGTACATGTGGGCTTTCTTACAGAGGAGTCTGGAGATGTGTTCAGTCCTAAGGTGTTAAAAGGAGGGCCGTTGGGTGAGATGGTGCAATGGGCTGATATCCTCAGTGCACTTCATGTACTTGGCCATGACCTCAAGATCTCACTGTCAGTCAAAGACCTGCAAGGGTAAGTTTGTTAAATTATATTTGCAGTTTCAATAATGCAGTTAGAGTAATTTCAAAATAAATAAATCAGGACCTCAGAGAGCTCTCAAGGCCATTCACACTTTTTTTTTTGCTGACTCTATTGCACAGTTGTGCATTATACTGTATTACTTAATTTTCTTAGTTTAATAGTCTATTTAGTTCACACAAATAAACTGTAATATTTATTTTAAGTGCTAAGACTTCAATGGCACCTGTATCAAATTGGTGTTTTTGCAATTTGTTTACATGCCCCTATACTCTATATGCACAATTATTAACTCAAAGTAAATGCAATAGCACACAGGGGCATGATCTGGCTTGGTATGTTTAAAGCTTCCCTAGTGCTAATTGTAGTTGTATAAAATATATAGTCTATATTTTATATATATATATATATATATATATATATATATATATATATATATATATATATATATATATATATATATACAGTGCCCTCCACAATTATTGGCACCCCTGTTTAAGATGTGGTCGTGGACTTCTAAAAATTCTCCTTTTTTTTAAAACAACATAGAACCCAAATGCAAAAAAAGAGAAAAATCCAACCTTTTATTTATGTACATTACTTTGGTGGTAAAAAAATCACACATTTAGAAAAAAAAAAAAACTTGAAATCATGTGTGCCACAATTATTGGCACCCTGATGTTAATACTTTGTACAACCTCCTTTTGCCAACAAGACAGCACTTAATCTCCTCCTATAACATTTCACAAGATTGGAGAACACAGAGAGAGGATTTTGACCATTCTTCTTTGCACAATCTTTCTAGATCATCCAGTGTCCTGGGTCCTCTCTTATGCACTCTTCTCTTTAGCTCGCCCCACAGGTTTTCGATTGGGTTGAGGTCTGGGGACTGAGATGGCCATGGGAGGACCTTGAGTTTGTGACTGCTGAACCACTTTTGTGTAGATTTTGCCACATGTTTTGGATCATTATCCTGCTGAAAGACCCAATGACGACCCATCTTCAGCTTTCTGGCAGAGGCCATCAGGTTTTTATTTAAAATATCCTGGTACTTCAAAGCGTTCATAATGCCATGCACCCTAACAAGGTTCCCAGGGCCTTTGGAAGAGAAACAGGCCCACAGCATCACAGATCCTCCACCATACTTCACGGTGGGCATGAGGTGCTTTTCGGCATACTCATCTTTTGTTTTACGCCAGACCCACTTAGAGTGTTTGTTGCCAAAAAGCTCAATCTTAGTCTCATCTGACCAAAGCACACGATCCCAGTTGAAGTCCCAGTACTGCTTAGCAAACTCCAGACGTTTACATTTGTGAGTGTTAGTGAGAAAAGGCTTTTCCTTGCATGCCTCCCAAACAGCTTGTTGGCATGTAGAGAGCGTCTGATGGTTGTTTTGGAGACTCTGTGACCCCAAGATGCCACTCTTTGATGCAATTCTGTGACGGTGAGCTTGGGAAATTTTTTTACTTCTCTTACCATCCTCCTCACTGTGCGTTGTGGCAAGATAAACTTGGGACCTCTTCCAGCCTTGTTTGTCACTGTTCCAGTTGTTTTAAACTTCTTAATGATTCCTCTGACTGTAGATACCGGCAAGTTAAGGCGGTGGCTATTTTCTTGTAGCCATTGCCTGACTTATGAAGGTCGACACACATCTGCCTTACTTGAATGGTGTGTTCTCTTGTCTTTGCCATGTTGACAAATGGGTAAGAGAATTAGGCCTCTGTGTCACGTCATATTTATACCCCAGGAAACAGGAAATCATGAATTACTAATTAAAAGTCCCTAGATACCCTGACCAACCTTAGCAACTACAGAAAATATATTAAAAAAAAACAATAAAATTTTTCAGAGGAATTGTTAGGGGTGCCAATAATTGTGGGACACATGATTTCAAGTTTTTTTTTTCTAAATGTATGATTTTTTTTACCACCAAAGTAATGTACTTAAATGAAAGGTTGGATTTTTCTCTTTTTTTGCATTTGGGTTCTATGTTGTTTTAAAAAAGGAGAATTTTAGAAGTCCACGACCACATCTTAAACAGGGTGCCAATAATTGTGGAGGGCACTGTATATATATATATATATATATATATATATATATATATATATATATATATATATATATATATATATATATATTATATAGTGTATTAATTAAATTTTATGCACACAGACTAAAGTAGTTTAAGTCTTTGGTTCTTTTAATTTTTATGATTTTGGCTTCCATTTAACACAAACCCAATCTCAAAAATGTTTAATACTTCATAAGACCAATAAAAAAAAATTTTTTAGGGAACTGTTGGCCTTCTCAAAAAATGTTAATTTACCATATATGTACTCAATACTTGGTTGGGGCTCCTTTTGCTTTAATTACTGCCTCAATTTGGCATGGGATAGAGGTGATCAGTCTGTGGCACTGCTGAGGTGGTATGAAAGCCCAGGTTTCTTTGACATTGGTCTTCAGCTCATCTGCATTTTTGGTCTCTTGTTTCTTATTTTCCTCTTGATAATAGCCCATAGATTCTCTATGGGGTTCAGGTCTGGTGAGTTTGCTGGCCAGTCAAGCACACCAACACCATGGTCATTTAAACAACTTTTGGTGCTTTTGGCAGTGTGGGCAGGTGCCAAATCCTGCTGATAAATGAAATCAGCATCTTTAAATAGCTGGTCATTAGAAGGAAGCATGAAGTACTCTAAAATTGGTTTTAAAAAACAAAGTGGACCAACACCAGCAGATGACATTGCACGTAAAATCATCTCAGACTGTGGAAACTCAACACAGGACTTGAAGCAAATTGGGCTACAAGCTTCTTCATCCTTCCTTCAGACTTCTTTCCATATAAAATACAAACCGTACTCTCGTCTGAAAAGAGGCTCTGGACCACTGGACAACAGTCCAGTTCTCCTTCTGTTAACCGAGGTAAGACATCTTAACAAGAGGAATACGACAACTGTAGCGATTCCTTGACACATCTGTGTGTGGTGGCTCTTAATGCCTTGACCCCAGCCTCAGTCCATTCCCTGTGAAGTATCCAAATTCTTAAATCAATTTAGTTTGACCTCTTAAAGCTGCTGTTGTCTTGGTTGGTTCTGCATCTTTTTTCTTCCACACTTTTTCCTTCCCTTTCTGTTAACATGCTTGTATACAGCATTCTGTGAGCATCCTTCTTTGGCAATGAATATTTGTGGCTTACCCTCCTTGTGAAGGGTGTCAATGATTGTCTTCTGGACCAACAGTTTTCCCCATGAATGTGTAGCCTAATTACCCAACATTTTGAAAGCTCAGGAAATGTTTGAAGGTGTTTTGCCAGTCAAACTTGTCTGTAACAGATTCTCTCTGACCAACCAATCAGAGGACGGAAAAATGCTGATGCTATTCTGGGCCAGCTAGCTGGCCCTGTGAGGCGAATTTGAAATCTGATTGGTTAAAGAAACAGACCCATTTTTAATAGAGAGAGACAGGTAAAAAGGCCAGCAGTTCTGATTTTGAAGGCCCTGTGCAGATTAGATTGACATGGCAACATAGAGGCTGAAATCTGATTGGACAAAAAATCTAACATTCACATACACGTTCTGGAGGCAGTGCAGCCAAGAAAAACACTACGAAATAAAGAAAATTTACTGTTGGGAATAAATTTATACTAATTTAATGGAACAAATATTAGAATTTAGGTTGTAAATGTAGGTCAGTGCTTCTGATATATATATATATATATATATTAGATCAAAAATCTTAATCTTAGAGTTAATTCCTGAAGAAAATGTTAGACTAAAAGTTGTGTATGACAGTTGCCTCACCTTGAATTGATCAACCATACCTCATTAGGTTTATATCGATATTGATTTTTCCATTAGTGCTGGAATACATAAAATTGTTGGTCACTCCAGAAGAGTATTTACATAAACAGTTCTATATAAATGTGTCTTCCTAATGAGAATGCAAGAGGCAATAGCTTATAACCCAGAAGACACATTGTACAGCACCAATGGGATTTGTAAAATAGATATAAAACCAGCGCAAAGGGTAAACCATACAGAAAACAAACAAACAAACAAAACAGTGGCTATCAAACATACTATTTGTCAGTGAGCCACTAGCCACACCTCCCTCCTTCATTCAACATTCTCACTCAGCCTCTCCCTTCTACTAATCACCTACACCTGTCCTCCATTTACCCGTCCCCTTTATAAGGTCCCTATTCCCCTTCACTCACGGTCCGATTTACAGTTTACTACCTGGCTAGGCTTCGAGAAGCACTCAAGATAAGTTTGACATTTTCTACAGTCTCATCTCATGCTCTTTTGTGTTTTCATGTGTAGACCAAATAAAAGACAGTCCATTTTACTCCCGGTTTCTGACGCTTGGTCTATCCATGACAATATTGTTTCAACTGGAACATATCAAGAATATTAAGTGAATAACTTAAGTGATTATTCCAAGTGGTTAGTTTGATATCAGTCAGTCCTATTATCAAATAATCAGAGCAGCCACACATGGTGCAAAAATGGCTGTTCCTCAATCAGATGTTATTGTAATGTTTGTCGCTGCATGGAAAATTTGATTGCTAATTATATGTGTGATTTTAAAAAAATTGACCAGGAATGTCTTTCTGAGCTCTGTATTATTAATCTGTTGCCTATTGGCCTAGTCTAACTTTCTTTCATTTACATTTATTATTTTATTTTATTCTCATTATCTTTATAAGCCAGATCGTGAAGACATTTCCTGAAAATAAAACATGTATTTGCTTTTGCAATCTGAATGCAGTGTTTCTTTTAGCAATTATTAGATACACTACAGTAGCTGTTTTAGTCAGACAGTGCAATACATTGTGATGCATGAGCAAAGAACATAGTACAGCAGTTTTTAAATTAGCATAAAAAATATACATATTTCTAACTGCTGGTATTCTTATTCTGTGTCCTGATTAACCTGTATCAGAATGTTCTTACTGATGTAGAATTCATAGCCTTTTTGCCAGTTGTTTTTCATTTGGGTGTCTGCCCAATTCCATAAATTAAGGCATATTTCACTGCTCTTTTTAAGTGACGTGGAAATTAAATTTTTTTGGGTCATGTGTTAAATTTGTTTGCCCAATATTGGCACTGTATACCCATAAACTAGCTTAGTAGGTTGACACTAGTATTTATACTTTACTTCATAAAATAACTATAATCTGAGATTCATACCAACACAATCATTGTATAATATATATTTTGTATATACATTTTTCTCTGTGTTTCACATACATATCTTTATATATCCTTTATATCTTATATTCTTATATTTTATTTTATATAGTTTTTATACTTTATTTATCTGCTTCTTTTCTTTTTCCCACATTTTATTCCCCTCATGCCGGACCGTCGTATAAAGCATTTCACCGCATGTCGTACCCTGTATGTATGTGTATGTGATGAATAAAATTTGATTTGATTTGATTCGATTTTATGAATTCAGGATGACACATTGTTCTTTCTCTCAAAGTAATAAAGCTGCAGGTATACACTTGAACCTCTTTCTACCGGTATGAATTTCAGTTCCATTATGCTAATTGGTGTTTAATCTCTTCGAAGAAGAAGCAGCAAGGTGTATGTATATACAGTATACAGTAATCCCCCGCTTTACCGCTGTTTGAATCTCGCTCCCCCAGTTTATCACAGAATTGCATTTACCACATAACTAATTTGTTTAGCTAATTTTCCCGGTCTCTTGCAGATAGCACGATAGACAAAAAACATATAGGGCATTGTTTTTATGGAGTTTCAACATGTCCATAGCCTCTACAGATTCCTTGCAGAATTCCCAGATCTGTTCATTTCTCCTTACTTGTTTATGTGAGCTGTATGCTATCGGTCTCTATACAGAGTCTTAAGATGACTCAAAGCTTGAGCAGCTCTGAAAACACAGCATGACAGCACTGATGGTGCTCCTGTAATCTGAAAGACATTCAGTTATTAAATGCTTGCCTGCTGGAAGTGGGTGGTGTGCGTGTGTGTGTACTGTATGTGTGCGTGTGTGTGTGTGTGTGTGTGTGTGTGTGTGTGTGTGTGTGTGTGTGTGTGTGCGTGGGTGTGTGTGTTTTAATTTGTAGAGGATTTAAGCATTCATCATAACAATGTTATGTATTACATGATGAGCATATACGTGGAAAACTGATGGTGTTGTTAAATCAAGAGACATGATAGTAAATGTGTTTCCAATAAACAATGTTTAGCCAGAGAAAGGTGGAGGGGGTATTTCAAAGTACAGAACTGTGTGAAAGTTGCATGTTAGCAAATTCTGTAGAGATGATGGCAATAAACAGTAATAAGCAGTAATAAGATGTAATAAGCAAAGTCAATATCTGGTGCAATATAAGTAGTTTTATAAGTAAATAATCCCAGCAAGGTATACTGAGTATTCTGGAGAACTTGTTGCAATTTTCCAGGAGAGACTTTCACTTTTAAAAAAAATACAAATTTCGTTTTATGTTACATTATTTACAAGCATTTTATCAGGTTTGTATTGAAATAAATGGGTTATATTGGTCAGAGTAACTACAATGAATATGGCAATAGATATTATACAGGCAGAATATAACAAAATATATATATTTTTTAATTTATGAAAAATGGATTTATATGTAAACAGGCACCAAAACAGGTTTCTTTTTGGGCTAAAAGAAAGGTGGCCCATTTAGTTTTGAAAACATTTATAAAACATTTATATTTCTGTACTTATCTAACATGCCCCAGGGATACATTTCACACGGTATTGACCAAAACACTAACAAGAGTCCTCTTAGTCCACTATTAATGAAGCTTACAAATCCTGTAACAGCAATTAACACAACCAAGCCTTAGCCAAGAACACCATTAAAGTCAAATATAAACAAATCAAATATAACACAAAGTAAACACATACATTTTATATATATATATATATATATATATATATATATATATATATATATATATATATATATATAAATTGGTGTTAGCAAGGACACACTACCAAGTTAATCTTAACACTTTAAATACTACCTGACAGTCATCATAAATACAGACTCTTATAAGTACAAATATTGTACATTCACAATTACTAAACATAGTTATTTGATAAATATGCCTCAAGTGGAAAATTTTGGATCTTGAAATTTAGAGGAAACATTATAGGTAATTAGAGTACTTTCAGCATTAAAAAAGTAGGTTATTTAATGTTAATGTAGCATTAATATACATTTGTTTCATACATGCTTACCTACATTCTGATAGCATACACCTGGAATCAGTTACATCTCATGATTACACAACAGGACTTAGTGTTTATGGTCATGCCAATTTTTGTGGTTTTTTTTTTGCTTTACAGTATGTCTTTAGTTTTGTCCAGTTAACTACTGTATGTTTGCACATTTGTATGCCTATTCAGAATAAATACTCTTAACCAATATTTTGTCATTATTTCCACAGCCTGTCATGGGTCAGAGAGAAATGGAAACTATAGTCTCAAAATTGGGGTTAAAAATGGGTTACAAGACAAACATGTATCTGCAATGCTTTCCTTATCATTTGCACTAATAATTAATTGTTAACAAAATAAAAGGTTTTTGGGTGTACATTGTCTTTCTTTAATTGACATAAAGCTACATATTTTGTCTTTATGGGGCTCTCATCCACTATTCACACCCAGAGCTGAGACAGCAAAAAGGAAGGACTGAAGGAAAGTTGAACACTTCAACCCTTTGCCTACTGAGACAAAAAAAAAAGAGAAAGGGAAAGAACAGCTTGGAAACACTTTCTACATGCCTGTGAGCTCTAAAAGCCTTTAAGTTATTAAGTGCTCCCCTGCTGGAAGAGGATGGTGTTTTTAAGCGTGTTTTTTATTGTCGTGTGTGTTTATTTTCGCGGGGGACTCAATATTCATCAAAACACTGTCATGTGTTGCATGAAGTGACATACACTTGCACATCGCCCACATGCTTGAATAGCTGCGGGATTTATTAACGTAGTGGTAAAAACAGGGAGTGATATGCCCATTGAGAAAAGATTTTGTGATGCTGCAAGAGAGAATGAGAGAGAGAAGTAAAATCTTTGTTGAATTGCATGATGACGAGTACACTATAGGAAAACTAGCTCATATATATATATATATATATATATATATATATATATATATATATATATATATATATATATATATATATATATGAGCTAGTTTTCCTATAGTGTACTCATCATGCAATTATATTTTATATATATATATATATATATATATATATATATATATATATATATATATATATATATATATATATATTACATCCCCAACCATCTAAAAACGTACCAGTGCCCATTGGATCCCACTACATGTGTGGTTTTGACATTATACCTCCTGGAGTGTTTAAAGGCTCTGGCATGGAGAAGCTGATGCTGGATCTGTGATGATCACAAATGTTGAGCACAGTAGCTCCTAGTTTTATAACCATAAAGACTGTATAAGACTGTAGAAAGATCATTAATTATAATCTTATACTCCAGTGCTCATGTTAGTTCTCACTCTCCAGTGTTCTGTATTGTTGAAAGATTTATGGTCAAACGTTTGATATCAAATGAGGATGGGTTCCCCTTTTCAGTCTGGTTCCTCTAAAGGTTTTTTCCTCATTACATCTAAGGGAATTTTTCCTTGCCACAGTCACCACGGCTGCTCATCAGGGATAAATGCACACCGTTCACCTTGACTGTTGATTTCTTTGAAGCTGCTTTGCTTGACTTGACTTGACTTGACTTTATTTAATTAAAATACATTTAAATAATTATGTCAGCTATTTGAATCCATGTAACAGCCTAACAAAAATCCTAGTTTTAACAACATAGAAATTAAATCTTTCAACACCATGTCATAATGCCATGTCATGTACCAAAGTGTTCCAAATAAAGTGAAGTTGAATTCCCTTAGCAAGGAACAAAATAGGCTATAAATTCTATAGTCTATATATTTTATCCACTTTTCAGCAAACACTGCTGCTTTTCAAAACATTGCTGCTATAGACTGCAATCTCCTTTCACTTTAGCTTTCTCATTCACCCAGTTCAATTGCACACACTCACACTGCACAATTTTACAAGAGACTTCATTTATTAAGAAAAAAGTATCCGTGTACTGTGATTGCCTTTTTGATATCACCTATTACCTTAAACCCAGTATAGTTTCCTGTTTGTCGATTCTTCCTCTATTTTTTTTTTTTGCATTAATTAAATTAAATTTAGAGTTACGTGCATTTCCACCTGTCTGCACTTTTTACAGGACTGTTATTATTTAATTAATGTCAAGAAATAATAATACATAGCTTTATGTATGTATATATATATATATATATATATATATATATATATATATATATATATATATATTTTTTTTTTTTTTTAAGTCTGTACAGTCAATACAGTAATCCCTAATGCAGTTAGTACAATTGTGCAAATTATTTTGTTAAACTTTATTTAGTATAACATATAATATGCCATGTCTATTGGTTTTTAAATTACCTGACAGTGTACTATATCACAAGTACTCTATGTGATAAATTTAAAACTTCTTAATATGTCTGAGACACCAAACCAGCCTGCTGCTCACTGGCTGTCTTGTCTCCCCACTGGGTTCACAGCCAGACAAGAGAAAGTAAAATTTTACGAGGGGCTTGAAACATGGAAGGTGGGGTGGACCCGGAAGAGTGGCAGGCGTGATTTGTGATCGAAGGGTATCTGTAAGAGTGAAAGGGAAAGTTTATAGGACTGTGGCGAGACCTGCTATGTTGTATGGTTGAGACAGTGGCATTGAGTAAAAGACCAGAGGTGGAGCTGGAGGTAGCAGAGATGAAGATGTCGAGATTTTGATTGGAAGTGAGGAGGATGGACAGAATAAGAAACGAGTTTATATGAGGGACGGTGCATGTAGTATGTTTTGGGGACAAAGTGAGAGAGGCTCGATTAAGTTTTTTTGGATATGTGAAGTGGTGGGACATGGGGTACATTGGTAGGAGAATGCTGAGGATGGAGCCACCAGTAGGAAGGAAAAGGAAGACCAAGGAGTAGGTTTATGGATGTGGTGAGGCAGCTGTAGAGGAAAGAGTAGTATGGAGACAGATGATCAGCTGTGGCGACCCCTAATGGGAGCAGCCAGAAGAAGTAGTCTTAGCTTGTGCTGCCAGGGTCTATTTTCAGCCAGGCTATATTTCCTTAGGCCTTTTTATTTATTTCTTTTTTTTAATGCTGACACAAACTCATAAGAAAAATAAAAATAAATAAACCATTTGAGAATCAATGAGCTTCTGACCTCTCATATCAATATGGCATTTCCACCCACATAACCCAGTGGGGTTTTTTTTGTTTTGTTTTGCTTGAGCTCTAAAGAAAGTCCCAGGAGTTCAGTTTCTGAAATAATAAAACCAGCCAATTTATCAACAACATCTATGCCATAGATAAAGTTACAGAACCAAATTTTCTTTCTGAAACTGAAGCTCTTGTCCTTCATCTGCATGTTAAAATATGTTGTGCTTGTTGCTACCTGAGTGGCTAATTGGATAGTTGTGTGTGTATATGTATACATACTGTATATATAGTGGTACCCTGCTTATCGACCTTAGTCCGTTCCTTAAAACCGGTCAAAATGCGAAAAGGTCGAAGAGCGAATGTAATTATCTAATAAGAAATAATGAAAAACCAATTAATCTGTTCCCAACCTCCACCGATACCCATTTATTAACAAATTTTGCCCTGTTTTTAGCAGTATTAATACTAAATAATACAGGTACATAAATAATATTGTATATAATTGTTATGCAGCGTAATGAGCGGAGGCAAAGCCGGAGCACAGTTCGCTTTGGTTTAAAACATGGAGAGTTTAACACAAAAACACATATACATATATATATATATATATACAGTGGAACCTCGGAGCTCGTCGCCTCAGCGCTCGCGACCTCGCATGCTCGCGACTTTCATTCCGACCGGCGACTCTCATTCAGATCGGCTCGTGAGCAACCGGGAGCTGCTCAAAACGCTAGTTTTAACATTTCTAATCAAGGTTTATCTCATTAAAACATACTTCAGCATACTATATAAAGTGAGTACCCATTACTGTATTTTCTGTACTGTATTGTACTGTATTTTCTGTACTTCTCTACTGCATACTTTACTGTACCTGTACTTAATTTTTTTTAATTAAGCATGTAATTGCTGTTAATTTACATAAAGTATTGTTAAAATAGTCTAATAATTAAGTGTTATGGAGTGAAATAGTGTTATTTACTCATTTTAATCGATTTCGTATAGTGTTCTTTGGGTTTTTACTGGGTTGGAAGAGGCATATCAAAAGGTCACGAAAATTCGGAACTCGCAACCGGTCTTGGTCCCTAACCCTCGCGAGCTCCGAGGTTCCACTGTGTATATATATATATATATATATATATATATATATATATATATATATATATATATATATATATGAAGGTGGAGAGGTGTTCCTATAAATTTGAATGATGATTGTTTTTTGACATATTTGAGCTTTCTCATTGATGAGGAATTCATGTTACCGTGCCATGCCTCAGGTTGGAGAAATGCTTGCGCGCTATCTGGGCTTGGCGTTGCCTCCTCCCTTAAGACCCCAACACTACCCACCAAGCCCCTGCCTACTACTTCAGTGCTCGAGGTTAAGGCTTATGCTTAGGCAGGTCAGGCCTCTGGATGCCTGCACACTATGGCTGCGAAAGCTGGACGTGGTAGACATTATGGGTGGCCAGGGGCAAGAGCGCTGCTGTATGGCGGACCTGGTTCTTTGAGCCACTAAATAGACCGCTAAGGCCGTCGGCCAGTCCATGGCCGCCCTAACCTCCACCGAGAGGCATCTGTGGCTCGCCCTGTCAGAAATCTCTGACAGTGACAAGGCCATGCTGCTGGACACCCCCTCCCACCTTCTGGCCTATTCAGCGACTCCATTAACTCGGTAGTCAAAAGGTTTCAGGAGGCAAAGTAACAATTGCCGGCATTCCAGTGGTATCTCCCATGCCGCTTTCATGGGGCTGCTCAGCGGGTGCAGCCGCAACTGCAGAAACGGAGCATCGCAACATGCTCTCCCACTGTCAGGGATCCGGCACGGCACTCAGGTTCGAAGCCCTGGGAGGTGACAGATCTGAGGACTTTCATCTTCAATAAGAGGCCCTCGACCAAGCAGTCCTGATGGGACGTTCTTGGTGGTGGCCGGCAGAGGTGGCAAAGGTACACACATACTACACTTAAATAGATTTACAGAAACTGATGTTTTAAAATACTTGGGTAAAAGTACTGACTATACTTTTTTACTTAAGGGCAAGTAAATAAGTTTGGGCTCGGACATGTAGTTAAGTTAAAAGTAGCCATTATTAATACCAGTTTTAGTGTCATGCTGGTAACTGAACGTCATGTCATTAATATTAGGGCTGTCAATCGCTAAAAATATTTAATCGTGATTAATTGCACGATTGTCGTTGGTTAACTCACGATTAATCACAAATTAATCGCACATGTTTATCTGTTCTAAATGTACCTTGAATTAATACTTTCCCTATTTATTTTTTTTTATACTCTAATCAACATGGACGATTAATGAGATGATACCAGAGAAACTGCACTTCTTTTAACTTTCATAATCGAGGATTACATAATTAGAGAATATTTATATTCGATGACTTCTTGAGTTTTCTATACATATATTTATTATGTCTGTGAGGCAAGTATTCACTGAGACTCAGGTTATTTGTGTGTCTATGAAGAAAGGAGACTAAGACGGCAGAAAGCGCCCCCTGTATGTTTGCTTTATTTTACAAAAGCACAGCGTTATTTTTCATCAGTAAAACAAATGTTTACTGATTAAAAATAATTTTTTGGTGGAGTTTATTTATTTTTTTTATGTTTTTTTCATGTCTGAGTAAAAAAAGGACGTCGTAAATAAACATGTTTCGCTGAAGGTTTTAATTATATTAAATATATATTTATTAATATATATTTTTTAAATTACCAAACAGAAATGTGCGCTGCAATAATCGCTCATTAATTAAAAATAATATAATGAAAGTATTCAGGCTGAACATCCACCATGAAACACAAGCAAAGAAATGATGATGATTAGGTGATCAGGAAAGTCTCTGTTCTCAGTTAAGTTTACATCGCTGACTCCCTCTGTCTCATCCATGTTAACCCCAGACTTCTTCTTGTCTTCTGCATTGCTTGTTGTTCGCTTCATAAACTAGTCTACATTTGTGATGCGTGAGAGGCAGGAAATAATACAGTAGATTGAAAAAGCTGTGCAATGAAAAGAAATAGGTTGATGGGCTAAAAACAGCATGCGATGCAAGGAAAATATATTGATATTTCATCAAATAGATTAAAACTAAAGTAACAAACCTGTTTTGCAAATGTAAGAAGTAGAAAGAACAGATATTTGTGTTAAAATGTAATGAATGAAAGTAAAAAGTTTGAAAAATAAATTGTAAAGTAAAGTACTGATACCAGAAAAAACTACTTAAGTACAATAATGAAGTATTTGTACTTCATTACTTCCCACCTCTGGTGGCCGGAGGGCTTGTAGTTGCCCCGGCTTATAGTTCAAGAGACTGCTCGGGCTTATGGCAGCAGCATCCAATGTGACTCCACTTGGCCTCCTGCACATGAGACCACTTCAGTGGTGGCTCAGTACCCAAGGGTTCTCATGGAAGGGCAATTCCCTCCATACTAGCAAGGTCACGTGGCGATGCCTACGTGCCTTAGATGTTTGGAGAGATCCTGGGTTCCTATCTCTAGGCCCCGTGCCCGGAGTCCCCAGTCTTCACATAATGCTTACGACAGATGCATCTCTCACGGGGTGGTTAGTGGTCATGAGTGCCCAGGGAATGGCCGCTCCACCCTCATGTGGTGGAGAAAATCTGGAAGAGATTTGGCATAGCCCAGGTGAACCAAAATACTTTGCTTTTGCGACTATCTGCTCTCTGAGGAGAGTAGGTGATTTTCAGGCCCTTTCTGTGGCCCCCTCCTTTCCTCCTCCTTTACACCAGGTATGGCCAATGCCTTACTGCATCCTAGAAAGGGTTACATCCCCAAGGTGCCCTTGGTCGTCCCACAACCCATTAGGCTCCAAACATTCTATCTTCCTCTGTTCCAGGCCCCAGACCAGGAGAAGCTAAACCGGCTGTGCGAGCACTGGACACTTACCATAGGATGAGTTCGTGAAGGAAGTCGGAACAATTGTTCATCTGCTACGGCCCTCCGAGAAGAGCCCTCCCTGCTAATAAGCAGACCCCCAGCAGATGGATTATCGATGCTATAATGCTATGAAAATCCCGCCTTGCCCACAAAGTGGCAAAATTTGATAAGTTAGTTAAGTTAAGGTAAAACATGTCATGTCATGTGTGGTTCTTTAATACGGCAAACGTTATGTTTTGTGTTGTTAAACCATTGGCCAAATCTCCATTTTTAGGTTTTTCCATAGCTACTGCTGCAATGTATAAAACATCAGCACATCTGATATATAGTCTGATAACATAGTTATGCAACTTCTTATTAAGGTTAATGTTGCTAATCTCCTAAATGACAAGATAACTGGGTTACTGTGGGACAGCAGATGGCACACAGGGCCATTATAAATCTGGCCCTGGAAATGAAGCTTGGCAATGAAGTTTGCAAAGAGTCAGGCCATGGGTGTCTCTGATTATAAAAAAAAACCTAAAGATCCAACAGTCATTTTGTGGTGGGCCCACTTGTGGCCAGCTGTTTGTTTGCCTTGTTTGAATAAAGTTCTAGTGAAATTATTCTTGAAGACAGGCAGAGAGACATTTTTTCTCTCTTTAAATATTATTTGCAATGGCTATGTTCTAGATGCGTGAAAACAAGCTTTCACTTGTGGACATTTCTGAAATGTAAAGAGTAGCTTTAATTGTAACAGGTGTGCATGATCATTGTGCATGTTCTGGTACAATGTTAGATAGGCAACTGTGGGCTGCAGTTTGTTCTAGGAAATTGAGTTCAAGTATGGAGTCGCCTGACAACCACTCAATTTTGCCAGTTTCAAACTGACTCTTGTGTTATTTTTTATTTGTCAGGATGGGGCACAGGGTATGATTAGAGCTAATGAGTGTGTGTGTTTGTGTAAATGTGTGTTACTTTTTAACAGACCAAGATAAAACAACCTATGGTCTAGCTTAGTACCTTTAAATATATATTTAGTCTAATTATTCGTTACTTACTGGTGAGTGGGTACAAATATTAAATATATAACAGGCGTTCAAAAGACTGTGAAAAACATTATATAGATTAGATATATAGACTTAACATTCCAAAATCTGCTTCTATTACTGCGAATAAAGATTTTTCTGTTATGGTGGAGCCCTGTACTTTCTAGCACGTTGGGCAGATTTAAAAAGACAATTAAACTGAGCTACTTGGAACAATCAATAGATGTGTCTGTAGTCCATAGTATCATTTGTGTGTATATGTGTGTGATCCTTCTCATGCGCGCATGCTCTGACATCCAGCATTGCTCATTCTCTACTCAGCATGAGGTTGATCCTCTACCTACATCTGAAAATAGCCATCAGCCCTTGCACTAAAACTCAATGTTACTTGCTGCTCATAAATTGTAGGATATGCTGCAAGTCAGCCCTTAGTGATCTTACACACATCCTTCCGGTGGAATTTTTAACCCCAGATCTTGTTCTATTACAGTGACCTGTCAATGTGTATGGTTTGGTTTTCAGATTTGTACTGGTGTAGTAGTGCACGTTATGCAAATTAAAACTCTCCAAATGTATCCTGGAATTAGTATATATCTAATTAACCCATCAGGCAGCCACAGCAGTTTTGGGAATGTGTAAACATTACTGGCTAAGTGCTGCACTGTGCTACTCATTATAACGCATTTCATTCTCTCTGTGTGATATGGCACACTTACAATCCAATATCTATTCATTATCATAAATAGGAAAAAAAATGTCTGTCTCAGTATTCAGCTCTCATTCATTCCAGGATTCAGCAGATCATTGAGCAGACCACAATCAGGAATGACGTGAATAACATGTATTTTGTTATATAGCAATATGGAAATATTACCCTTGACAGGAATTTCTATTGTGTGTACTTATACAGATTTTTTTCTGTCACTACCTAAAATTTGATTATGGAGGATCAGTGAATAGATTAACTGGTAAATAAAGTTTTTCAAACAAAAGCTTTTAGCAAAATAAGGAAAAGCATTTTAAATGCTTGTTTATTAGTTTTAGTTGTTTTTTGTTTCATTATGTAAAACAATACATGAGAGGGATTAAAAATCATGTTCATGCACAAGAAATCATGTCCAGTCCTACCGGTTTCCCATTCAAGGTGTATTTCCAGCTCATGTAGAATAGACTTTGGACCAAACATGAAAATGGATAAGACTGCATTTCTTGTGCTATATATAGCAGATAACTTAATGCATTGTAAATGTTATGTAGCACAATCCATTGATGTTCAGATTCAGAAAATATGGGAAAAACTGCAAACCAATAAACAGATTGGATATTTACTGACCTATCTTTGCAGATTTACTACAGAGGTAAAAAAAAAGTGGTATATCTTAAAGCTTCTGTGTATGCTTTGTATAAGTATGAGGTCATCCGTGTTAGAACAAGTCCTCTGTCTGAGTACTGTATCCTACTCATGGAATCTGTGTATAGTGATGTGTCCATATAGCGATTTTCAGCAGGCTGATTTTATTAATATGCATAACCCCTCAAACGTGGCTAATTATGCTTTTTAAAGTATTTCCTTCTAGCTTCTATGACTTAATTACTGACTCTGTGAAACCATTTAGAGACATTAATAAATGCTATTTTGTCATATCAGTAAATATCTAAAAGTATGTACAAAATGCAGTTTGTAAAGGAGAAAAAAAAGGTAAATTACTTAACACACTCCATGAGAGTTAATAAGAATGTAATAAAAGTGTCTAAAAGGCACCAAAGGAGCCTATCTACACATATATCGTTCAGTATATTTTCAATATGTAATTCATTGAATTAATTCTTATATGCAGTTTGTAAAAGCTTTCTTGCAGAGAAATGTGAAGAACCTAATAAACAAAACAAACTACTTTTAGTAGAGAAAGGACTACATGTACAGTGTAGAGAAAATCGCTAAGCATACTATGGGATGAGTGGGATAAACCTTGTTTTGTTCCACCCAGAATTCCCACATTGCCTGTTGTTGCTATCTTCTAATTGCAACTATGAGAATATGTTATACTTTATAGTCAAAACATTATCACAGTCTCAGTCATTAAAAAAAAATTGTTGTGGTTTTCAACTTTACCTTTATTTATTTTTTTTTCTATGTTGAAAGGATACTGTTATTTAGAGGTTATTATTGTCCAAGGCCAAGCAATGTTTACAAACATGAATAGTGGACTGGCTCAGATACAGGCTCAGTGTCTATTAAATCCTTTTACAGGAGACAAAACATAGGAACTAGACAATTATCACAGTGAGGGACACACATAAAGCCAGGCAATTGGTGAGCAGGCACAAACTACGACAGGCAGTGCAGGTAATTGAAAAACAACCCAAGGTCAAAGCAAATAGACCAAACAGGGACCGGAATGGTCCAGAAATGGCAGAGGTTGTGTGCTTGTGCGTGTGAGTGTGTGTGTGTGTGTGTGTGTGTGTGTGTGTGTGTGTGTGTCTGTGTGTGTGTGTGTGTGTGTGTGTATGTGTGTGTGTGAAAAAAAAGAGACAGACAGTGACTGAGCACAGGGTTGTCTTTTCGTAATTATTTTTTGAACTTGTCATGGCTATTATTGTTTGTTACATTTTGAAATGTATTCTTTACCTTCTTTGTATGAAACATCTTATACACAATTATTTGTATAAGATGTTTCATACATCTTATCCACAAGTATTTGTATTATCTGTAACAAGAACTAAGTACACTGTATCTGCTTGCAAACAGAAATCAATAATCTTAATTTGGGATCTTAGCAAATTAAGGTCTCAGAGTGTTGAAAAGAGTAAGAATAGAATGAGAGTCCATGTGCACATATGTTTTCATACGCAATCCAGACGTACTAAATACATTCTCAAACAAGTGCATTGTTGTTAAGTAGATCATTATTTAGAATTCAATCAGGGCAAAGGAAAATCTAAAAGAGTAAACAAGACAAATGTCTTGGAGAGATGCTCCAGAGGACCAGGTCTTAGAGGACGCCACAGTCCGAGTGGAGTGAGCTCTGACCCCAAAATGTGTGGGGAGACCAGAGGACTCATAAGAGGATTAGATAGCATCCACAATGCTGAGGGTCTGCTTGTTTGCACGGAGCCCCTTTTTATACAGACCAACAGACAAACAGCTGCTCTGACTTCCTCCACATTTCCATTCTGTGTACTTATGTGTCCAGTGCTCTGGACACAGCTGGTTAAGCTTCTCCTGGTCAGGGGCCTGAATGGGAGGAGAAAAGAATGCCTGCAGCATGACTGAGCTCTGAAAGGGCATCTTAGCAACATACCCGGGTTTCTGGTAGAGAAACGCACTGGCCATGCTGGGGGTAAACTCCAGGAGAGATGGGGCTACAGAAAGGGCCTGAAGGTCCTCAACCCTTTTTAGTGAGGAAATAGCAAAAAGAAATACAGTCTTCGCTGTAAGACACGTCAAGGGCACCTCGGGCAAGGGCTCAAAGGGAGGCTTAGACAGGGCTTCCAACACGACAGCCAGGTCCCACACAGGCACACAGCCTCTGCCTCTAGGTGCCTCTAGGTGCCATGGAGGAAATGTGTCACTAACCCAGTAACTGCTCACCGAGCAGAGCACGGTAAGCAGCAATAGCCGACATGTAACCTTTAAGGGTTAGGAGACAACCCTGTGGCGAACTGTCCCTGCAGGAACTCCAGTACTGAACCAACCGGGCAGTTAAGTGGGTCAGACTGGTGGTGCTCTGACTACGCAGTGAACATGGGCCATTTCGCGGCATACGACTCCTCATGGAGGGAGCTCAGGATTGGTGAATGGTATCCACTACCTCAGCAGAGAGACCAGTAACTAAGATCTGTGCCCCCTCAGGGGCCACAGCCTCCATAACTCCGGGTGGGGGTAAACAACCATACCCCCTGCCTGATTCACAAACATGAGCACTTGTGCTCTGTAAAACTTCCTCCATGTCTGCTCCACCAGGGGTTCTCTGTACTGGAGAAAGAACACTTTTCTTGATTATTTAATCTTAACCCCAAATCCTTCATGTGTTCGGGAACGACATGTCGAACAACAGCTCCGACTGAGCTAATATCAACCAATCGTTGATATAGTTCAGAATGCAGATGCCCCGGGGTCTCAGCGCAGCCAGATCCGCATTCATACACTTCGTGAAGGTGCTGGGATGAGAGTGCAAGGTCGGATGGAAGGCCCTGATTTTGGTCAACTTTGGCCCAGAAAGCAAACCTCAGGAAATTCCTGTGCGAAGTAAGGATGGATACGTGGAAGTAAGCACCCTTGAGATCTATCGTCACAAACCAGTCCTCGAATCTGATTTAAGGCACAACCTGCTTGAGGGTGAGCATTTTGAACCTGAGCCCCAATGGTGAGCGGTTCAACTGATGCAGATCCAGAATGGGACGCAACCTCCCATCCTTCTTGGGAACTGTCTAGCAGAGGGACCACCTCAATGGCTTCCTTCCTTAAGAGAGTGTGTACATCTTGTTCCATGACTAGAGGCTGCTCGGGTTTTACGAAAGTGGGACACATGCTGTAAAACTAAGAGACACTGACATACACAGAGTGCTTCCTGAACAAACAGAAGTTAGCGTTGTCTCTACCGCATGTGCTCTCATAACTTCTTGGTTGTGACATTACCCCACCGGTGATGCACCTTTCCAATGGACACATTTATACTTGTGATTCAGAGCATTGACATGCAGAATCGTTCCTAAAGCGTTGTTGACGCAGCTTGAGTTGCCGAAAGGGAGCCTAGGCAATGTTAAATAATGTTTGGCCAGACTTTGCAATGAGTATATGTTACTTATTCAGAAAGGAAGGGAATGATCATTAAGATGGTCTGTTACCATCTTTGGATTGTTACTAATTTCAGTATTAGATATTAATTGACTAATGAAAAGGCTAAACTGTGGCTTTTTAATGCAATTGTGTTTCAGAGCCATACTTTTTAAATTTCTGACAGGTGAAGTTCATGACATTGATCATCATGTTACAGTTAGCACCTTTCAAAGTGGTGGGTGATCTGTTCGGCAGCAAGTAAACATTCAGCTCTGTAATTGTGTTAGAAGAGGGAAAAATAGGCAAGTGTAAGGATGTGAAAGACTTTAACAAGGGGCAAATTGTCATGGCTACATTAGGTGACTTGGCCAGAACATCTCCAAATTGGCAGATTAGCAATGCAATTTTTAGCACCTGCCAGAGTGGTCCAAAGAAAGACAACCAGTGTATCAGTGACCGAATCATGGAAAGCCAAAGCACTGAAGTGGGCACATAATCTTACTTACATTTTCCAGGTTTAAAAAATGAGTCTCAAATGAGGGCATGAGAGGCAGTGTAATTTTTCCTGTATGTGTAAGAGAAAAAGAGAGAGAGTGAAAAAGAGAGTGTTCATTGTGGAACAGTACAAAGTGCTTCTTTCTTTTTGCATTAGTGTCTGCAGACAGATTGCCTGTCTGTGTGTGTCTTGGTGCTTTCAACAGACTACACATCCATAACTATATTAAACATCTACAGAGAGCAGCATAACAAAAGAGCTCTTCCAGTAAGCCTTCATGCATTTTTTGATTTGGATTTTGCTGTGCTATTTCATGTGCAGAGTATTTGCAATTTGCTAATGGTATGATTTATCCCTTTTACACAGACAGTAATACATGCTGTTTTCTCAGGATTATTTATCAGCTCTGTTTAAAGATCCATAAGCACACCTGTAGCACTGATTTGATAAGGTTTTTATTTAACTTTTTCTCACAGGTTTCTTGGCGTTCCCCCAGGAAGAGGAAGTTGCCCATTGCGAGGACCTTTACCCTTTGACCTCATCTATACTGACTATCATGGACTGCAGCAGATGAAGCAGCACATTGGCCTCTCCCTTAAAAAGCACAAGTCAGTGTGTGTGTGTGGGTGTGGGTGTGGGTGTGGGTGTGCGTGTGTTAAATCTATGCTTTTATTCACCTATCATCTGATCGATCTCTTTCACTAATGATTGGTTTTGCCATCTCTGTACATCAATGATATAATGTATCGAACAGTTTCATATGAACCCTTACTAAGACTCTGATGAGAAACAGTTGGTGAACTTTATGGATTTATATTTTATTGAGAATGTAGGTCATCTCCCTTTTTTGATGGAATTTGTCTGACAAAAATGGTGGTGTGTGAAAATTTTAGGAGTTTTCAGTAATACTTAAAGCAGCCTGGCACCAGCAACTATGCCACAATTAAAGTCTCAGAGATAACACTTTTTTATTCATTACAATATTTGGTATAAACATTTACTGAAGCTCTTAAATTATATGATCTGTTGTATTGTGGTGCTGCCACATGCCACACTATTTGGACTGGAAGTGCATAAATAGGCAGGTGTACAGGTGTTGCTCTTATAGTATCCTATAAATGATGTATGTATTCTTCAGAAAATGATGTGTTTACTGTTAACGATTTGATTATTTCTGTGATTAATATTGTAATACCACACTTTCCTTTCAGGAATTCAAGCTGCATCGCAACGCTTTGGGAGCGCTTCCGCTTCTTTCTATGTGTGTTTGTCCCCTTACAGGTTTCTGTTAAGTAGTAAATGTCAGAAGAAAAAGTGAATTGCCCCTTTCTCCTTCTTTACCTGCCTGGTTCAGCACTCGCTCGCAGGTTGGAAGCACACCTTTAGGCGTTTTTTTTCCCTTGCAACAAAAGCATTCAGCTAAGCTGAACCAGCTGTGTGAACACTTACGTCCTTTAGACGAATCCCTGGAGAAAGGTGGAACAACATTTTTTTACGCTATCGCGTAATCCTATGAGTCCTCTGGTCGACCTGCTCCATTCGGCTTCAGAGCGCACTTGACCCGGAGTGTGGCAGCCTCTAAGGCTTAGTATTCGGGAGTGAGACGCAGCTACAGTTTCTGAAAGGGAACTCAGAGGGAACTTTTACTGTATAGTAAAATAAATTTCTCTAGGTTACGTATGTAACCTTATTTCCCTGAGGAAAGGCTTTGGAAACGTTTTTGCATTGTCCAAGTGTCGTCTGAATCCCATGTTATCAGTCCTGTGGAAAGCGTCATGACCAGGAAGCTATAAAAAGCAGTGTCGCAAGGTCTCGTTCCCTCAGGGAACTAGGGTTATATACGTAACCTAGAAACATTTTTTTTACTATACAATGTAGCGAATTTAGCTTGCAAAAAGGGAAATATTTATAACTTATTATAACGTGTTATAATTATTCATAAATATTTCAATTAACGGTAATAGAATTACGTTACAATTATTTGGTCTGTTCTTCACCAAACAGACACTATAGTCTTTCATTAATCCTATAAAAGTGGTATCTCCCCAGCCAAGAAAGACGCGACCCCCCCCCCTTTACTTTATACCGTACAATTAATAGAGCATGTAGTTCAGATCAAATATCCCAGGAACTTTGAAATGTGAGCAGTACTCAGAAGCAATCACTGACAAATACAGCGTTTAATGAATGAGACAAATACAACATAGAACTAACTACACAAACAAAAGAAAGAAAATCAAAATAAAAGAAACAAAAAGTTAAGAAAAGGAAGAAAGAGTGAGAAAGAAAGAAAAGAAATAGCAAGCTTAATCTTCAAAATGACCACAACCTAAACGAGAATCATCAAGAAATTCAAATTCACCTTAAAAATAAGGGGCTCAAGCTTAAACACGCATTTAGACTGGTTGGTAAAACGGTAACTTGCATTGGCTTGTTACCGTTTTACCAACCAGTCTAAATGCGTGTTTAAGACAAACGAATCTTCTTGAAGAGTCGGTTAGGAGGGAGTCAGATGTTCTTTTGAAGAACATCTTTTGAAGGTTCTCTTGAAGATCACAGCAGTTGTTGTTCTTGAAGGTAAAGCTTGCCGAAAGATCTCAAAAGGCATGTGAGTCATACATACAGTACATGTTTATCTGTCAGGAATCCACCTGCCACGGCCCCTTCAGCCCCCTTCAGCGTGTCAGGTGCTTTCTCGGCCGCTTTCTCTGAAGCTCCCAGCTTCAATCGCGCACATATGGTGCTCGTTTAGCATCATCACCAGCTCCTATTTAAACTTCCACACTCTCACTGTCCGTTATTGTTGGTATATGTTGGTTTACGGCGGTCGTTGTTATCGCTCATGTGTATCCCGGTACGTGCCTTCCCACCGGCACTCTCTCAATGGCTGCTCTTTTCTTCCCAAAGCGCATCGCGGATTCCCCCCCGATCCTGCCGGTGTTCATTCTATGCTTTCGCTGCTCATCCCACGTTCCGCGCCGCCAAGCGCGGCTTTCGCCTCCCGTTCATCGCATAACATTTAACAACAAAAGGCATATGTGCACTAACTAACAGCAGAGATTCACCAGTATACAATACAACACCTGAAGCAGCTGTAAGCCTTGATTTTCCGCCACTTCATGAGTTCTTCTGCGGCTGCACCGAGATAACTGACGTTAAATGGCAAATTTTTCCCCCCTTGTGCTTGAGATATCAGGGTTCGGCGACATAAAAGAATCGACATAACCGATAAAAAATGCTAAGACAAAGCGAGAATTTGGCAGTTCCACTTCAAAAACGTCGACTTAATAGGGTTGTCGAGGTAACCGAGGTCGAGATAAGCGTGTTCCACTGTATTTATAGCTCATACATAATTGGGAGATATGGAAGTCAATAACGAACACAGTAACAACTTATGAACAAATTCATTGTATGAACGGTCTTTCAGAACGTAACTCGTTCGTAAGGTGGGGAGCATCTGTAATGTGTAAACTTTGAATATTAAGTTAAACATAGAGCTGGTGCTGCTATTGTGAGATATTGTAATATAACTAAAATATAGGAAAGTAGTGTTTAGATGATTAGCAGACATTGCACAATATATAATAAATATATCATGCTAGGGCTGCAACTAATTATTTTGATAATAGATTAATCAGCTTTTTTTATAAAATATTTTTTTAAGAGATGTTTTGCTTATTATAACTATATAAAACCATAATTCAGTGTATTTATGTATAAAAAACACTTGTACTTAAAAAAATTCACATATTGAGATGGGAAAGATATTTGGGTGAACAAATTAAAAAGCTTATAGTAGCTGCTTGTTGATGAGTTTATGGGGAATTTCTCCTTGCACAAATTCACTCATTTCTTTCTGTAAAAATAAAAACAGCATTTGAGTATGCAAGATGAAGCAATTTTAATTATTTTTTTCTTATTATATTAAATTAGAACTATTCTTAACAAATCTATATCAAATATTATATAACATTGTTTTGACAATTTTTTTTTTAATGCACAGACATTTTTTTTAATTGTGAAGATATAAGAATCTGGAAAATATATTTAATTCAATTGTATATAATAATTATCGTATTTTTCGGACTATAAGCCACTACTTTTTTCCCACGTTTTGAACCCCGCGGCTTAATCAACGAAGCGGCTAATTTATTAATTTTTCCTGGGTTTTTCCCGGTTTCACAAACTTTAAGCCAAAAAACTGAGCGACATAACATTAGACCAATGAAATTTCCGAACGGAAACGAAAAAGTGCACCTCACCTGTGTTCTGAGCTGCACGGCATCGAGAGAAAAATTTTCACCGGTGTTGATTTTTAAATGCAAGACGATGCCAAAAGAGAAATACAGTAGTTGTGAAAGGAAGGAGGAAGACAGTGAACAATGACTTTCTTGGTAGGCTACTGTTTAGATACAAGCCGCTGTAACGCGTTGAGTCTGGGTGAAGGGAGAGCTCACTAACTCCAGTTGCAAATGAAATCTTTTAAGCACAGACAGGTTTCCAAAACGCGTGCTTTTTTATTTTTCTTGGCAACAGTGTTATGGGTTCGTCAAAGAAACATAGAAATGAGCATCAGAAAATAATGAGCACATAATCCACAGGCTCACACGCGCACACACGCAGTAATACCTGAAAAATGCAGTGACGTGCTGTTCCCAAAATGCTGCTCTTCTCTCAAAGGAGCCACAACATATTTCACCTGTTACACCGTGTAACAGACACTCTCTTTCAGTAAAGCCTGTGTAAAGTAGTGATGGGAAGTCCGATTCTTTTTTGAATCAGTTCTTTCGGACAGTTCGTTTTAAAGAACCGGTTCAAAAAACCGGTTCACCAGTTCTTTTTCGTCCTTACGTCATGACGTCATGCATAGCCAAATATCATCTCGGCGGATGAACATACACACTAAACACATTTAAATAAAGTCATGTCTATTGCATGAGGGCATATAGCTTATCTGTTTAAATTAAATCATCATTATCATCCTAGAAATGTTCCTTACATTTACGTTTTGCACTAAATCACCCAATACAGGCACTGATGTGCAAAACGTTGATGTTTTAAGTTGTTAGTAAATAAACTTACTTTTCATTTAAGTCCTCAGTTCACCTGTGCTCATATATCAGCAGCGCAGCACCAGCCTTTACAGTATGTCGAACGCATCTGATTCGGAGTCCAAAAAGTGTGTGTGTGTGTGTGTGTGTGTGTGTTAAAGTCAGACAGCACGCGTACTGCTCGGTAGGTCGCGCATGCTCAGTATCAACAATTCGTTGGTATCAGTAGTATGTTGGACGTGTCCGAAAGTAACGGTTCTTGATACAGTACTGGTGACTTGAGAACAGCAGTATGTGTGCTGTTTGGAATCGGCAGGTATGCGCATGCTCAGTGATGATCACTTGTTCAGCAGCATGTTTCAGTTTAATGTGTGTACTGTTGGAGAAACTAGAAAAGAACCCCATTCTCAGGGATTTTGATTTATTTTGAGTCGGATAGACGGTCATACACATTCAAAAGTGAGTAACTTGAGTAATTTTGTTGATTAGTGCTGATTTGAGACGCGAACTGTTTTGAACGATTCAGTCCGATTTGGTGAACCGGTTCGACCGGATCACTAAAAAGAACCAGTTCAAATGAACGATTCGTTCACAAACCGGACATTACTAGTGTAAAGTTCATTCGTTTCAGTGTAGACAGCGGCTTATACACAGGTGCGGCATATTTATGTCAAAAAAAAAAATATTTGTAAAATTCAGTGGGTGCGGCTTATATAACGGTGCGCTTTATAGTCCGGAAATTACGGTAAATTATATATGCATTAATTAAATATACAAACATTGAAAACAAGCATTTAAACGCAGTAAAGCCGCAGTAAATCACATTTAAAAAAAAACAGGTTAACTGTTGTAGTTGACAAATGCTATAAAAAGAGAATGGAACGGAGAAATGCAGCAATCTAACAGGCTTAATTAAAAAAAAAGGAAAAAATATGCATCGTTGTACAAATGCATAAGCATTTACTAAAAAAAAAAAAAACACAGTGACTAAAAATTTTATTGTTTACTGCTGTTATTATTCGCTGCTTTTAGAATTAGTGTTTGTTTGCTATCTATCTGTTACTAATCTAGCGCAACTGTCCCGAAGATAGCAAACAAACAATTTACACAATAGCACTTCATTAAACTATACCATTTCAACATGTTGAGAGTATACAGTACAGTTTTTGCTTCCTGTGCTGATGTTTCGCTTCCTCAGTGTGCTTTCTTTCATGTGCGTATGCATCACTGTGGTACTTATATCCCACACAGGCTCAGCTTTGCATAACTTGCAGGTTACAGTTCTCTTTGTTGTGCTTAATGTAAATTGCTCCCATGCCTTGAATGACTTGGGGACACACTTATTCCTGCTGCTGGTTGACCTGTACTCTCCGGCACTTGTGTTATCTTACCATCAAGCTAACACACAACTTGATCAGCCCATCTAATTGATAACGGCATTTATTGACAACCAATTTCATTGTTGATTATTATTGATTTTATCGATTAGTTGTTGTAGCCCTATATCTGCACATATGTCAGCAAGAAAGTATGCATGATTGATGATTTCTGTTTAACTGTAACTGCTTTTTGCTGTTAACTGTTTCTGGTTTAAAACCAAACTAAAGCCATATATTTGTTATTTTGTTTTCATTATTTCCTTTAGGAAAGCCATAATATCCATTCCTCTTTTTGCAGAGGTTTTACCTCATATTATCTGGTATATTAACCCATCTTCATTTCTGTGCAGTTTTTCCATATTCTTTTTTCATAGTTTTTCCATAGTCTTAAGTCAGTCTTTTTTTATAAAAGTAAAAAGGTCCTTTTAATGAAGTATGCATAAAACCTTATAAAATGTGCTAAGTGTGTTTGATATCTGGTCAAAAATGTAAAACATTTCTCTGGGTTTTAATACTGTATTTTAGGAATTTCTTAATGAGATTTTAAATGCCAAATATTTTGCTCTCTTTTAAGTTTGCTTTCCTGTGCATGTCACAGTGGGCTTCCACTTCTTTTTGTCTTCACAAATCCTCTTTTATGCATAAGGGCATTGTCATGGCAGAACACGTTTGGGTTCCATTGAAGGAAAATTTCTGTGTTACAGAATACTGTATAATACAGTCTAAATTATTATTATTATTTTTTTTTTTCTTGGCAAAAATTTTAAAGAAGGCCCACATTTAAGTGTGATGGTCAGGTGCCACAAATCTTTGGCCATAGATTGTAGCTTAGAACTGCTTTTTACTATTAGCTTTCACTAATGCAGTAGGATTTCACAAACATAATGGCCCATATTTGGGATGCCATCTGTTACAAATTTTGCATAAACAATACAGTGAAGTAGAAAAATTGGGTCCAAAATCAGCTCTGTTGCTGTGACAGGTAAAGGTGTAGGCAATATAGACTTATTTCATCATGCAGTGAATATGAAATTTAGAAAGTGTTCAGCACAACACCTTGTTGCACATTCCTTAGATATTCAGCTGACAATTTGACATGATTTGAACAAATGACAAAAGTAAGACACTTACTTAAGTCTTCAAAGCAGCTCTGAGTAATGTTCACTTAAACATTGTTTTATTCATTTTTAATAATATTTGTGCAACTCATGCCAGAACTGCTTCATCTATAAACCACTGCAGTCATAATTCTTGGTAGCTCTATTAGTGGCTGTCTTGTAGATAATGTAATTGCAAAATAATTATAAAATATCTCTGGGAGATAAAGTACAAGAAAAGCCCCTGATTTGTCATGTGTATTAAATCCATTTAGTTGTAAGATTCAGGCTAATTTACTCTTTTATTGTGAATCATGTCTCCATTTCAGATTGGCTAAAGCTTTATGTTAAATTTCATTGTTTTGCTTTGGTACAGTGAGCCTAAGCCATATTTTGACAATATTTAATTTATGATACTTGTAGAAAATACAACCAAACAGCCCCTTAAAAATGTTAACAAAAACTGTTATCACAAGTTAGAAGAAATTTTAAAGGATGTATGACAATGCCTCTTTGCACAAAATATGCTCTATAAACACATGGTTGTCAGGGATCCAGCAGCCACACCCACACCAACCCCTCCAATCACTCCAAGCAGCTCACCAACTTACTAATCCTCCACACCTGGTCCATATCAGTCACCACACCATAAAGACCCTGCTTATCCACATTCCCACCGTCCGTTCTACAGCTTAGGCTTATGAACATACCGGACTGCCCAAACTACTCAGTTGTAGTTGTTTTCCAGCTTACTAGCTGCAGTGTGTGTCTTCTGTGTTTTCTGCCTTGCCCCTTTTGCTTTTGTTATTAAAGAAAAGCCCTTTTTGAATTCACTCGATCTCAGAACGTTCTTAGCGCCTGACAATGGTATACATGGGTTGGAGTGAAAGATATTGAGTGGTCTGCTATAGAGCTATGACTTAATCCCTACTGGACACCTTTCGGATAATTTGGAACACTGACTGCACCCCAGGCCTCCTCACCAAACATTCGTACCAGCCGTTACTTATGGCCTTATAGCTGAATGAGCAATATCTCCATAAGCACACTCTAAAATCTTCTCAGAGGAGTAGAGGTTATTATTACTGTTTTCACTAAAGTAATTTAATTGTAATTTGAAATGTCCTTGCTTCTTATATTGATTATATTACAACCAAAAAATAATAATTTTGCTTGCTTTTTGTGATGTGAAAAAAAATTCCACAAAAAAAATAGATTTAATAGTAATTATTTATTATTTATCAACGTAGATTGGAGTAAACTATTATATAGTTTACAGTTTACTATAGAAAAATTAACAGTAAAGTGACATATCATCTTGCACTCATTTATAACACTCAATGTGTCTTTAAGGCTTTGACTCTTTTGTCAGACATATAATGATCTTTGACCACTTCATATTCCGCAACTTTAATTTTGATTATAGCGTTAAAAATATTTAGCAAAACTGGATAGTCAAGGCCACATTGAGCATTTAGGGAGGTGTGAAAGATGACTGTTTCTTCGGTTTGAACTTTTGATCTGAACTTGCCACACTCAAGTAATTGATTGGGTGGTCTGAAATTTTTTTCTGTCCTGAGTGACTCGTTCCTCAGTTGGATTTTGCAGTCAGTAGAAGGGTACAAATTGCTGCAAATTTCTGAACTGGACTTTCAGAACATTGTTCACCTATTAAATTCATAAAAAAAAACATTTTCTGCTTTTTTACTTTCATTTCTTTTCACTGAGGTTCTTTTGTTACCATGGTATCTTCATATATGTGTGAAATATTCTACTTTATATCAGTATTAAGTTCCAATTCTGAACATTTAAATTAGTCTCAGCATCCATATCATTGTGTCTGATAGATGTCATATCCGGGTGATTGACTCATTTGGTACCGAGCCAGCATATAATCATGAGGAGTATGCCACCCTGCATGGCTACAGAACCAACTGGGGCTACTGGAACCTTAATTGCAGACAGTACATGACCATGTTCCGTAAGTAGCTATATTTTATTTATATATATATATATATATATATATATATATATATATATATATATATATATATATATATATATATATATTATTTAATATTTAATATTTACATTTAACTGAGCCAGACAGTTTTCTGTTATTGTTGGGTGTCTGAATTTCTACCTCACTGAGCTGCAGCTGCTACTAAGAGATGCCCAAGGTGTGTGCTGGCAGTTCAGTGGAATATAATTATCTGAGAAGCCAAGCAGGTGTTTGTGGTCACAGCATGCTTGTCTGTATTTTGCTTGTGTCTAAACCAGTGATTTAGTCAGTAGTTCAGTGATTTAAATATTAAATGAATAAATCTTAGACATCTTGCTTTGGAAAGAAAAAACAGTGCAGTTTGCTTTGTCATTCTGTTCAGCTTTACAGAATTATGCTCTGCAAATGAATTTAATGTTGCTTGTGTTGTTCTGTGTAGTTACTTGTGCTGCATTAAAAGCATTATTGTTTTGTACCCTGCCTTACAGTACTGCCAACAGCTGTAACAGCCTTCTCTGTATTGTTTCATAATATGCTCCATGGTCCAATAGGAGCGAGATTTCAGTATATAGATGAAAATAACATTTACATACTAAATGGGTGACTGTTTAATATTTTTTCATTATGGTTTTCTTAATAAATTGTGTACTCTTTGATTTAATGTTATAGTTAGTTTTTCTGGGTTAGTTTGCATATGTTGAATATATTTTGTCTTTAAATTGTGATGTAGAGTTGAAGGAGTGGGATGCAATCATGTGAGATCAGCATGGCTTTTATTGAGAACAAGCAAAATAAAATTTTCAAAATTCATCACAGGGTCAGAGACCAGAAAGACAGTGTAAACAGAGGGTACATAGCACATGCATCGATCAATCTGGAAGAATTATAAACAGAGAACTAGAACCAGAAATGTGGAAATAACAAAGCTTGAAACTTAATTGACAGGAAAAGCAGGATTATAACCAAAACAAAAGACAAGTTTTGACATTTTTGCCAGTCAGGCACTGAAGCGAAAGACACATTCCCTTTCAGGAGCTGGAGCTGTGTCACAAGGCTTTGGGAACACTTCCGCATTGTTTACGCTCTGAATCATGTGTGTAATCTGCCCAATGGGAGGAGCGGCGTCACGACCAAGAAGCTTTAAAAAGCACATGGAGTAAAGCCAGTGTCAGCTTCTGTTTGTTCTTGAAGCGCTCTCTTTGTATTTTTGGCAATTGTTTGTCTGTTGTTTTTCTGAAAAATATAATGAAGGGTACACACAGATTGTTTCTGGTTTAAGTAAGCTAGTAAGCTGGACAAGCGCTTTTTTGGCATCGCACGTCAGGGTCTTCCATTCTTTCCTGACCCGCACACTGTGGTGTCCAGGTCCTGGGCAAAACCTTTTTTGGCCCGCCCCTATAGCCCCAAGCGGCGTTATACTTATACGTCATAGGGCTGAAAGAACAGGGTTATGGAGCCACAGGTTGAAGAGACGCTGGCAAGCTATCTCTCCCTGGGAAATCAGGCAGACCTGCTGCGAGAGCTGGATGTGGGAGGTGCCTCAGGCGAATAGGTTAAAGAGTTCCACCGTACGGCAGACCTGTTTTTTTTTTTAGACTCACCAAAAGACTGCTGAGGCTGTTGGGTGGTCTATGGCCACCTGAGTGTCCACCGAAAGACAGCTATGGCTGAAACTGTCTGACATGTCCGACAGAGAAAGGACCATACTGTTGGACGCCTCCCCTTAAGCCCACTAGCCTTTTCGGCAATTCCGTTAATGCAGTGGTCGAAAGGTTTCAGGAGGGCAAGAAACAAGCAGCGGAGTTTTGGTGGTACCTCCCACGCCACTCTCAAGATCAACCCAGCACAGAAAAGGACCTTCATGAAGTAAAGTTCCTGAGGTTCGCTTTGGGGGCCGAAGCTTACCAGTAACAAGTTCTTCCATTTGAATCAACCTGATCCACCATGAAGTGTGTGGGTGCAGCTCTGGTTCTCCTGAGGATTCAGGGAATCCGCATCCTTAATTATATTAACGAATGGTTGATATTAGCTCGATCAGAGCAGTTAGCGGTCCAGAATAGAGATGTCATTCTTGCTCACATGAAGGCGCTGAGGTTTTGGCTAAATGCTGGGAAAAGTGTGCTTTCTCCATTACACAGAACCACTTATCTCGGCATCATTATCTCAGAAAACATCCATTAGGGTTGCACAAGCCAGTGCACTCTTAGTGCTGGTCCCAAGCCCAGATAAATAGAGAGGGTTGTGTTAGGAAGGGCAAATGTGCCAAATCAAATATGCGGATCAGGAATCAGAATTTCATACCGGATCGGTCAAGGGTTACCAACGACCGCCACAGGTATTTTTAGCCAACAGAGTACCTGTGGAAATTAGGCTACTGTTGGCTGAAGAAGGAGAAGGAGAGGAGGAAGACATCTACAGAGACAGCAAAAAAAGGAGAAGTGTAGGAGAGTGGAGGTTAGGGTTGGTACTAAAAATGTTGGTACTATGACTGGTGAATGGAGAGCAGTAGCTGATATGATGGAGAGGAGAAAGGAAGTATGTTGTATGTTCAGGAGACCAAGTGGAAAGGGAGTAAGGCCAGCAACATTGGAGTTGGGTTTAAAATGATCTACCATGGTGTGGATGGAAAGAGTGAATGATTTGTACCAATTGGCCAGGCAGAGGGACCAAGCTGTGAAGGATGTGCTGCAAGTTAGAGCAATAAAGGATGCAGATGGAAATGTGTTGACTAGTGAGGAAAGTAGGTTGAGAAGATGGAGCGAATATTTTGAGCAGCTGATAAATGAAGAAAAACAATGTGAAGCAGAAAGTGGATAGGATTAGTAAGGAGGAAGTGAGAGCAGCGATTAAGAGGATGAAAAGTGGAAAGTCGGTAGGACCCGATGACATACCAGTAGAAGCATGGAGGTGTTTAGGAGAGATGGCAGTGAAGTTCTTAACAAGAATGTTTAACAGGATTTTGGAAGGTGAGAGGAATGCCTGAGGAATAAAGAAGAAGTGTCCTGGTACTGATCTTTAAGAATAAGGGAGATTTGCAGACCTGCAATAACTACAGGGGAATAAAGTTGATCAGGTTCTCTGGTGGTCTAGTGGTTAGGATGCGGCGCTTTCAACGCTGCGCCCCGGGTTCGATCCCCGGTCAGGGAACCAACTCCAGCCATTAGGGTTGCACAAGCCTTAGTGCCAGTCCCAAGCCCGGGATAAATGGGGAGGGTTGTGTTAGGAAGGGCATCCAGCGTAAAAACAAATCAAACATGCGGATGATCCAATGTGTCGACCCCTAATGGGAAAAGCCGAAAGAAAGAAAGTCACACCATGAAGTTATGGGAAAGAGTAGTGGAAGCCAGGCTGAGGGAAAAGGTGACCAGATGTGTGCAGCAGTATGGTTTTATGCCGAGGAAGAGCACCACAGACGCATTATTTGCTTTGAGAAAGGTCAGAAGGAGTTGCATTGTGTGTTGCATGAGACAGGGTGCCCAGAAAGGAGTTGTGGTATTGTATGAGGAAGTCAGGTGTGTCAAAGAAGTATGTGAGGGTGGTGCAGGTCATGTATAAGGACAGTGTGACAGCAGTGATATAGGTAGGAATGACAGACTGGTTTAAGGTGGCGGTTGGATTGCGGCTCTGAGCTCTTTCCTGTTTGCAGTGGTGATGGACAGGTTGATGGACAAGGTCAGAAAGGAGTCTCTGTGGAGAATGCTGAGGATGGAGCCACCTGAAGGGAAAAAAAAGAGGAAGGCCAAAGAGGAGGTTTATGGATGTTGTGAGAGAAAACATGCAGGTGGTTGGGGTGAAAGAGGCAGATGTAGAGGACAGGGGGGTATGGAGGAGGATTATCTGCTGTGGCAAAAGAAGAAGACTTATGGAGATTCGACTACTATGCGCATGCAGCTTTCCTCTGCTTGCATTGTGTCCATACTTACAGCCGTCAGGAAGGTCGAAAAAGGACAGCCACTTACTGTCAAGCAGTTCATGAAACTGCTCAGGCTTATGGCAGCCATTGTGATCCCACTTGGCCTTCTGCACATGAGACCTTATCTGTGGTGGCTTTGGACCCATTTGTTCTTGCAGAAGGGCAACCCCCTCCGTATGATCAAGGTCACGTGGCGATGCCTACTTACCTTAGATGTTTAGAGAGATCCCAGGTTCTTGTCTCAGGGCGGTCATGAGTGCCTGCTCCGCCCAAGGTTCATGGAAAGGGCCCGTCTACTTTGGCACATCAATTGCTTATAAATGCTGCCCGTGCTTTTAGCACTGAAGCGTTACCTCCCAGACCTCAGAGATCACCACGTGCTGATCTATTTGGACAACACCTTGGTGGTCTCATACATCAACCATCAGGGGAGTCTGCGCTCGTGTCCCTATAGAGGCTGGTGTGCCAGATCCTCCTGTGGGCTCAGGTAAGGCTCTTCTTAAGAGCATCTTACATCCCTGGCTGGTTGAATGAAGCAGACACGCTGTCAAGACAGAGCTTGAGCCCCAGGGAATGGCAGCTCCATTGCATGTGGTGGAGCAGATTTAGGAGAGTTCTGGCAAAGTTCAGGTGGACCTGTTCGCATCTCGAGAGATGACACACTGTCCCCTCTGGTTCTCACTTACTCCTTTAGCCCCACTGGGGCTGGACGCCATGGCTCAGACATAGCTGAGGCTACACCTGTATGCCTTTTCACCCCATTACTCTGTTTCCAGGAGTTCTGGAGAGCGTTTGCCAGGATGAAGTCTGTCTCCTCTGAGGAGGGATCTCCTCTACCAAGCAGGGGGGCTATATATCACTCCCGCCCAGGGTTATGGAGGCTGAGGGGGCACAGCTACGATGTTCCGGTCTCTCCACCAAGGTGAAAAAGACTATTCTCCACTCCAGCGCTCTCTCTACGAGGGGGTCGTATGCAGTGAGATGGCACCTGTTCAATGTGTGGTGTGAGCATCACCATTTGAATCCAGTCCACTGCCCAGTTGGTTCAGTGCTGAAATTCCTCCAAGGACAGTTTGCCAATGGTTGACTCCTTCCACCCTGAAAGTTTACGCGTCTGCCATTTGGGCGTAACATGCCGCCATGGCAGATCAATCTCTGGGCCCCTTTAGTGGTGCGTTTTCTCCGCGGCACCCGGAGGCTGAGACCCCCCGGTGCAACCCAGAGTGCTTCGGTGGGACCTGGCCATTGTGCTGGAGACTCTCTTGGAGCCCCCCTTCAAACCTTTGGCCAAGGAATCTTGGAGGCTCCTCAAAATTAAGACTGCGTTCTTATTGGCCTTTACACAGATAATGTGGTGATTAAACGTAAATATGTTCTTTGTAAGTATGTTTGTCCCTGATGAGCAACTGTGGCAAGGAAAAACTCCCCAAGATGGCATAAGGAAGAAACCTTGAGAGGAACCAGACTCAAGAGGGAACCCATCCTCATCTTGGTTGCACCAAATGTCCATTTGAAGCAGATATACAATGTTGCGGGGTACAGTGATGATGATCAGAAGCAAACTGTATTCCTGAGTCAGTGTAGCAGACTACTGACATTAACTACAGTCCAATCCATCCTCAAAGCACCGTTCTACTCCGAAATTACATGGAACCACCCAAGGTGTTGATGAGAGACCGTCCCAAGCTGCACAGAAGTGTAAAGATCCACGGAGGGGAGAGGGGCAGGAACAGTGGTCACTGGAGCCTCAGGAGCATGTTTAACTCGACCGAGAGAGAGAGAGAGAGAGAGAGAGAGAGAGAGAGAGAGAGAAGAGGGTATATCCCCAAGGTGCCCTTGAGCAGATGGATCATTTATGCTATCGCATCTTCTTGAGTCCCCTGGTCTCTCCACTCAATTCAGGTACAGAGCTCAATCAACCTGGAGTGTGGCAGCCTCGAAGGCTTGGTCCTCTGGAGTGTCCTTCCAAGACATCTGTAATGCTGCGGGCTGGTCCACCCCGTTGACCTTTGTCACGTTTTATAATCTTGACCTCTGTGCCACTTCTGGCTCCTCCATCCTTTTGACCTAGCTGTGTCATACACACTGGTCAGGGACTGGTCAGTCTGGCGTGATTAGACTCTCGTTCCCAATGCATTGTGACACAGCTTGAGTTACTGAAAGGAAACATCTCTAGGTTATGTATGTAACCCTACTTCCCAGAGGAAACGAGACGCTGACCCTCTCTGTGCCACACTGCCGGCGTCCCTGAAGTGCTTCCTTCTCTCTTACAGAAGCTGGTGCCGGCTTCACTCCATGTGCTTTTTATAGCTTCCTGGCCGTGCTTTTTATTGGACAGATTACACACATAATTCAGAGCGTGGACAACTGAGTAAGAATGGGATTGACATTGTTTTTGATGGAGTTGGGATGTAGAGCAACATACTCAGCAGATCTGGGAGCATGGAACCAGTTAAGCTGGAGGCGAAGAGAAAATGACATGTCCGTAGGAGCGTACCATACTTAGTGTATAGCCAAGCTATGGATTAATGAACTTTGTGAAGCCCTGGAGACAAAAAGACAACACTGGTAATGTCTATGGGCAGAGAGACGACCTTGTTGATCTTTGATAAAAAGACAGCCAACTGTGGCAAAAACTCAGGGATGCCAATTGTCTTTTCCAGAATAAGGAGGTGGAGCAACAACATTCCCACCAGGAGGTGGAGCAACAATGTCTTCGCTGTGGTTGGGTGGTGGAGCAGTATCATCATTATTGCCTTTTTGTGAAGAGGCTGGATGCAATTGCATGAGATTAGCTTTTATTAAGAACTGTCCAAACTCATCATCCAAAATTGTATCTGGGGTCAGGGAACAGGCAGATAGTGTTAACAAAAGGCATATTCATATTCCAGGCACAGGCCTAGTTCAAAATCCAGGAAATTAAATTAATCGGAAACACAGAACTGGAACCAGAAACATGGTAAAAACACTGCTTGGAACTCAATCAACAGAAAAGTAATATAAGACCTTGTAATGAGACAAGGAAATATAAGAGCAGCTCAGAAACAGAAGTTAAGAACCTCTTCCATAGTGCAACATTAGACTCTTTTTGTAATTGTCCAATAAATTATAGGGTTTTCTGTGTGCATTCTAAATTTGAATAGAAATCCTTTTAATATAAAAACCAATATCTGACATGTTTCCCAATACAGCACACACTCCTGACAACTCCTTCATGGGCTTTGTTGCTGAAGAACTAAACCACACCGAGAGGCTTAACATTCAGAGAGAGAAAGTCAACAATATGGCAGTGATCTATGGCAAAGAGGCCAGTATGTGGAAGGTAAACTCACACTCACACTCACACACACACAAACACACACACACACACACACACACACACTTCTCATGAATATTTTACCACTGAAAAATTCAGGGGCACTAGATTTATGATTATCTTCCTTTTCATTTCTCACGGACACTCATTTCAAGACACGGCTTGAAGCTTTATACGTTGTGAAGGGCCTGCGGGTGTCACCTCGGTCATGTAAAGCTTCATGACTGATAGGAACATAATGAGCTCTTTTCACCCTGATTGATAGAGCTAGAGAGACACAGGCATCCTCTCGAGTCGCATCTGTTTATGACCGTTATAAATCTGGAGTCGATGGCTGCCGCGATAATAACTCTCTGATGAGTTGTCAAACGCTTTCACCTGGTAAGTGGTGCCGGATTTAGCTTCTAATGTGCCACTCATCCCTAAGGACTTGAGGCTTGTGTATCATTTTATGGCAACAGTAGGCTCAGCACTTCCAAGGGTACACACCAAGATAAATTGCCTTTCAGAATCTGTTAGACACAATGACAGCATTGTGCTGCGGTAGCATTTTAGACAGCGTACAGTTAGCACTGTGACACTAATTAAGTTGTGTTGAAGCGCAAAGATTGCAAAGTGAGAGACAGAGACAGAAAGAGAATGAAAAGTTAGGTAAACATCACTGGAAGAAGTTTCTTCCTTCTGTTCATACCAAAAAAGACTGACAAGCATCTCATAGAACACATGCTTTGGCTGTCAGACTTCTAGAGATGGGTAACTGATTTTATTCTGACAGCATTTAAATACACTCAGCTATTTAAATTACATAGCATACAATCTTTGCACACAAATGCCCTCACAGGAACAATGCCCTGTAGGTCATTCTGTAACTTAATACATTTAAAATGTACAGTGTCATTCGACATGATGAGATTGTAATTAATCCCTTTATCTTTCTGTTTCTGTTTTCTGTTATATTTCCATCTGCTCTTGCTGATGATTCACAGTGTGAGGTCAGTGAGATATTTAATAAATTTTTAAATGAAAGCAATATTTTTATATTATTGCCCAATGTGCATAAATATCATACCGCTGAAATAAACAGAAGTTTAGATGTCTGTAATTTTTTTTATTATTATTACAAAAACTGAACCTTTGCACAAAGCTCAAAAATGAGCTCAGTCACCAACCATTTCTCTCAATAATTCCCAAGATGTTTCTCCACTTGGATTATAGTTCACCTGTGGAAAAGTATATTGTTTGGACATGATTTGGAAAGGCACATACCTCTTTATAGAAGGCCTCATAGATGACAATGTATATCAGAGGGAACACCAAACCTTGAGGTCAAAGGAACTGCCTGCAGAGCTCAGAGACAGGATTGTTGGATGGCACATATCTGTGCAAGGCTTAAAAATTGCTTATGCAGTGAATATTCCCAAAAGCACAGTGGCCTCCATAAGTCTCAATATTTTCCAAGATTTTTCCAAGAGCTGGTCACCTGGCCAAACTGAGCAATTGGGAGAAAAGGTCCTTAGTAAGGGATGTGACTAAGAACCCAATGCTCTCTCTGACTGAGCTCCAGAGAGCCTGTGTGGAGATGGGACAAAAATCCAGAAGGAAAATCATCAATGCAGCCATCCCACGAACTTTATTGCAGAGTAGCTAGACAGTAGCCTTTCCTCAGTGCAAAACCCATAGAAGCCTGCTTGTTTGTCAACAGGCTCTCAGACTCTTAGAAACCAAAGTTTCTTTGGTCTGATGAAACCAAGATTAAACTGCGTGGCCTCATTTCTAAATGCTATGTCTTTAGGAAATCAGGTACTGCTCATCACCTGCCTAAAACCTTCCTAAAATTAATGCATGCTACTGGCAGCATCATGCTTTGGGGTGTTTGTCAGCAGCAGGGACTAGGCAACTGGTCAGGGTTAAGGGAAAGCTGAATGAAGCAAAGTACAGAGATATTCTCAAAAAAACCTGATCCACAGTGCTCAGGACTTCATGTTCATTTTTTTCAACATCACAACGTCCCTAAGCACACAGCAAAGACAACTGAGAAGTGGCTTAGGAACATCTTTGTGAATGTCCCAGAGTGGCCCAGCCAGAGCCCTTACTTGAAACCTACTGAACATCTCTGGAGAGACCTGAAAGTGGCTGTACACAGACAGGCTCCATCCAACCTGACCCAGCTTGAGAGAATTTGCAAAGAGGAATGGCAGAACATTAGGGTTGCACTCTTAGTGCCGGTCCCAAGTCCGGACAAATGGGAAGGGTTGCATTAGGACAGCCATCCAGCTTAAAACATGTGCCAAATCAAACAAGCACATCACAAACCTGAATTTTATACCGGAATCGTCGAGGCCTGGGTTACCAACAACCGCTACAGGTATTGTTAGCCAACAGGTTACCGGTGAAAATTGGGCTACTGTTGGCCAAAGGAGGAGAAGGAGAGGGGGAAGAAGTCTACAGAGACACCAGGGAAAGTAGAAGTGTGGGATAGTGGAGGTTATGGTTGGTACTTTAAACAACATGCAGGTAGTTGGTTTGAAAGAGGCAGATGTAGAGGACAGGATGGTATGGAGACGGATGATCCTCTGTAGCGACCTCTAACGGGAGCAGCTGAAAGAAGAAAAATGAATAAACAGAAAATAAATCCAAATCAAATCAATATTTGGTGTGACCACCTACACTTGCACACAGTTTTTGAATGAACCTTGCCATGTAGGTTGTTCCAAACATCTTGGAGAACTTACCACAGATGTTCTGTTGCTGTATGCTGCCTCAAATACCTCTGTCTCTTCAGGTAATCCCAGACAGCTGTGATGATGTTAACATCAGGGCTCTGTGGTGGCCAAAGCCATCACTTCTTGTTCTTCTCTATGCTGAAGATAGTTCTTAATGAGATTGTCTGTATGTTTGGGGTTGTTGTCCTGCTGCAGAAGCCAATTAGTTTGGGGCCAATGATGGTATTGCATGATGGATACGTTTCTTGCTTGTTTTTTTGTCTTTTAGCACTGAGGACACCATTATTCCTGACCAAATGTCCAAATACAGTGGAACCTCGGGTTACGAACGCCCCGGCATACGTATAATTCAGGTTACGAATCGCAGTTCATCAAAATTTTTGCCCCTGGTTACGAACAAAATATCGGGATACGAACGTCGCTCACCAAAAAATCGCAGGCAAGTTGGTTATTTTTGCTCTATCCACGCAGCTCGTCACATCAGTTAGCGTCCTGTGTCCCTAGCGAGAGCATCGTGTTACTTATCCGCTTGAACTTTTCCCGGCGGCAGCGTAACAACCTCGTTAGTTGATGCTCGTGAAATGATGAGATGGACAACATTAGCCGATGCATAACCACTTTATTTGTTTTTATGAAGATAGATTAGCAGGGTTACAGTCTTTTCCGAAGTACAATTCCCATAATGAATTTCACTCTGGACTTCAATACCAACTGATAGTAGCCTTAAAGAAACAGCTCTCATTTTCCCTCTAATGCAACAATTGTCTCAGCGTTCGTGTTAATAACACTGTCTTTAATATTCTATAATATAATATATAATAATATAATATAATAATATAATAATATAATAAATAATATAATATAATAAGATTCTCCTTCCAAACAATAACTCTCCCTCCTCCCCCTTCTACGAACGTCGTCTCCTGCAGCAAATCTTCTCAAAGGGAAAGTACCCGGTAAAGATGTTTTCCTCTTTTGTATGTTTGTATGTGGTATGATTTTAATATAACATGTTAAAAGTAAATAATATTAGTGAATATTGGCTTTATTTTTATTTAAGTAATATTTTTGGTTGTCCAGAACGAATTACCGAAGTTTCTGTTCATTATTATGGGGAAATTTGTATCGGGATACAAACTTTTCAGGTTACGAATAAAGTACCAGAACGAATTAAATTCGTAACCCGAGGTTCCACTGTATAAGGAAGGAACAAGGATGCTTCATGTTTCACTGTTGCCTGCAGAAACTCATTATTGTGCCACTTTCTGGCCCTTTGGCAAATAACTTGCCTTCTGCTACATCCAAATATTTTAAATTACAGTATGACTCTTCAGTCCAGAGTACCTGCTGCATTTTTTTGCACCCCACTTATGTTTTCGTTCATTGTTTAGTCACTTAGCCTTGTTTCCATTCTGAATTGTTGGATGCAATTTTTCCATGCTTAACATTATCACCTTATAACATTATGAATAAAAAAGTGAATATTTTGTCCTCAATGTTGACATGTTAGACGCAGAAAAAATGAGCAAGCGTAAGGATTTGAGCTAATTTGCCAAGCGCAAAATTGTGATGTCTAGACAACTGGGTCAGAGCATCTTCAAAACTGCAGCTCTTGTGGGATGTTCCCGGAACTGCAGTGGTCAGTATTATCAAAAGTGGTCCAAGGAAGGAACAGTGGTGAACCAGCGATGCACGTATGGTGTGAAGGCTGATCCAACAGACAAGCTACTCTAGTTCAAATTATGAAGAAGTTAATGCTCTTGATGGACTGTTTCAACAGCAAAAGGGGACCAACACAATATTAGGCAGCTGGTCATAATGTTATGCCTGATCAGTGTACATTGAATAATAAATATTTAAATAAATAAATACATTTTATTTTCATTTACATTTTTAGCTCAGGTACCAGGATTGTTTTGGACAGCATTTATTTATGTCCTACAAACTGGAATGTATTATTTTAATTATGTTTTCCACCCAGCGATTTAAAAGCTGTACTTGTGACTCAGTTTGAATCTGCCATTTTCTCCTGCAGGGGAAAGACAAGTTTCTCACCATCCTGCACCGCTACATGGCCATTCATGGAACAGTTTATTATGAAGCCCAGCGACCTCCAGAAATTCCGGCCTTTGTCAGAAACCATGGTTTATTGCCTCAACATGAGCTTCAGCAGCTTCTAAGGAGAGCCAAGGTATTGTCATTGTTTTGTGCTTTTTAAATTATTTATTGACAGTAAAGCTAAGAACTGCCATTCTTACAGACACTACTAATAAGATGCAAACATATAACAGAGTTTGTATTAGTTGTACAGTTCATATAGAGCAAGTAGTTCCATAATAAGAAAACATGACTTAAAAAGGATATGAACATGGGGGAAAAAAACAGCTTAGACATGTAAATACAATTCTTCACACAAACATTTGACAAGTATATAAATACACAATCTTGAAAATAAGTTCAATACTATCTTTCTTTTTTCAGCTTTTTGTAGGATTTGGATTTCCTTATGAAGGTCCCGCTCCTCTGGAGGCCATAGCCAATGGCTGCATTTTCCTTCAGCCCAAATTCCATCCACCCCGTAGCTCTTTCAACAACGAATTCTTCAGAGGGAAACCCATGTCCAGAGAGGTGTGTCCTGACTATTAAGCAAAAGTCAGCTGAGTTCATTCAGATTCACCATAACTTGTGTTCTTGATACTTCAAGGAGAAAATGTGTGTGTATATGTATATAATATACAGTATATAGTATATATGCCTTCTACCATAAGCTTTTAAGGCTACAAATAATGCTTGCCCTACCAGCAAAGAAGACAAGAATCAGAACTCTTTTCTGCATTGACACCCAAGCGGGAAAACCTTTTTTCTGTAAACTGTTACAAACAGCATCCAAGAGTCCTTTGTGGTCCTCAAACAAAAAACGTACAAGTCAACACTGACTCCTTTTCCTAGATAGTTGGAATCATTAGATTCAACTGTGTTGAAATATTGCTGTATCTACCAATCTTAATGAAACAGGGTCAGTATGGGTTAAAATCCTCATTCCAATTAGGCAGAAGCCACAACTGATTCCACCTTTTTAATTAGTTAATCTTAACTTTTAATAAATATTCTAGATAAGATTGGATACCTCTGACCTAGCATGTATGTTACAGCCTGAACTACATGTGTTGTTATGCATAACTAAAGCACACTTTCTGTCAGATTAGGTTTGAGCATCTTACTACACTATGGTATGCAGATAAAATCAAGTTTTTTTTTATGTTAACAGTATTCAGCAGAGTGTATTACAAAAAATTTAAGAATGTACCATTTATCTAATTCCTACAACATCTAAACAGTTTTGGTTTACAGCCCCATCAGTGATAGCTTGATCATGCTGAATTGAACTCAGAGCCATCAATAGTCTAACACCTTCAACACTGAGTTACAGCTGCTCATAATACATGCCCTGTTAACAACTGTGACAGTGTTTTTTGCCTGTGATACTTTCCAATGGCAATCAATCCTTTCAAGCTCATATTACACCAATATTATTCAGTAACATTTTTCAACATCCCTCAAGTTCACACAAGGTGTAAATATCCCCTAGCAACCGTAAAGACTGCAAATTCATGAACTTTTTTTTCCAATATTATGATTTTACATAAAGTTTATAGAGTACAGTGATTATGAATGTTGGTTTCAATGGTTGTAAATGGAAGTTTTTGCTTCCTATACACCCAACTGAAAATTTAATTATGCACCAATGCACCAAACATCATTGCAATTGCATTTGAAGCATTAAAAAGTTTTAGAAAAGTAGTAATTTGATCCTGTGTATTAGACTATATCTGCAGAGACCCATTAGTATGTAGTTATGGTAATCATTATTATACTACCATGTATATTTATGTATTGATAATTATATGCAATTGATGTGTTTTCTCCCTTTTTTTAATCAGGTCTCTTCTCAACACCCGTATACTGAGCAGTACATTGGCAGACCACACGTCATTACTGTGGACTATAACAACTCAGAGGAAGTTGAAGCAACCATTAAGGAAATCCTAAACACTAAGGTAAGCTTGAATTTACTTACTACTAAGAAAAAATGATTCTGTTTAACTTAGTCACATTAACCAAATTGTTATATAAACACATGCAATTTAAGGTCATTGTAGAAAGGGTTATTTAACACAATGAACCTTTATAAATCTTCAAAGTACTCATAAAATTACAAACTGGAGTGTTTAGTCTCGCCCACAAACTAGCCCCTATAAGTCTATTAACTTCTTTTTAAATATCACTTTCTATTAAAAACAGACAAATACAGAATAAAACAAATTAAAAGGAATATATAGTACACATGCTACACATTTAGTTTCAGTTTTATTACATAGTTGGATAGTCATTTTTTACATAGTTTTATCAAAAATAATTGTGGTAAAAAAGGTCACCCAATTTTAGCATATAGCTGCTCAGTTTGTGATCTTTCCTTCTTTGTGGTTGATAGATTTTTTTTAAATATACTAAATAAACCAGAAGTGATGCATTAATGCAGGGTACTTGTTTATTTATATATTTTTAATATATTGCTATTTTTTGTTTTGTGAATTGCTAATGAATCTAACTCAGAGTTGTACTGTTTATTAAGTACTATTTTAGCAAACAGGAACACTAGATTTGCGTATGGTAAATCCAATGAGGCACAATCCTGGCTCACCAGAGACTCTTAGAATCTCCACTATGGGACATTGAACTTTAAGCAGAGTAAATATTGGTTTTGCTCAGCTTAAATTATATGTCCCTCTGGGATCACATGGCTTCCAACCAATGCTGATACTAGTTGACTGTGATCCAAATATTGTCTTGCTGGAAAAATGGGCTTTACATTAATCACTTCTCGGATGCTCGATCCATCTTCCCCACAAGCAGCAATCAATTGATCCTCCTTTCCAATGTATAACTTCAGGGCAGTTGTAGACAACCAAACACCAAACATTGGTTGAGCAGCATTTCATTTTGGATAGCAAACATCTTATGCCCAAAGGCAAGGTAATACCGTATGCAGTGCTGACATAAAAGAAAAAAAAAAGTAAATTCTGACATATTTGTGAAAACAGTAGCTGTGGCAATCCAGCCCAGACTGCCTTCTAATTAATTAACCGATACTGCACCTGCATTATAGTTTACAGTGTGTAATAAGTCATTACACATGGCAGAGAAAGGCGGTTACTTTTTTATTTGAGAAATCTTAAATCCTATTCTCTAAGTACATGATCACAATGAAGGTCTGTGAAATACTGTATAAAGTGTGACATTGTGACAGTTACAATTGATGGTACAATTAATGTTTTTGTATGTGTACTCAGGTAGAGCCCTTCTTAGCTTATGAATACACATCTGAAGGAATGCTAGAAAGACTAAATTCTTATATCCAGCATCAGGTATGCTTATTGTTTATGAAAAGACACACACACAAGCTGAAAATCTTAACCCTTTGACTAATTCATTCTGATTACTAATTAATTCTGATTTTGTATTTATTTTTTGCTGTGAATCTTTTTCTCCACACAAAGGATTTCTGTCACATCAGTCCCCCCTTTCCATCATCCAATGAGTCCAAACTGTGGCCAGGGAATCCACCAAACCCTTTCATCCTCTTGCCCAACTCCACAGGTGTGGTATGGGCCTCAAATGTCAGTGCTCCAGCATCTTGGCCCCCTCTCAGTGCTCTGAGGCTTGTCCTCAGTCCTAAAGCAACATCATGTGTAAAGACGTGCCAGGATGCTGGTCTCATCTGTGAGCCTGCCTTCTTTCCTTTCATTAACAATATGGAGGCCTTTATTGGGTGAGGAATTTAATTAAAATGTTGCTTTTGAAATGAGATTTGCAATAATATTACTTTAATTATGTTGTTGTAGACAGCACCAAAGATGGGAGAAGCTTCAGCTGTTTAATCAATAGCTTTAGTTGTATAATCTCAGATATAATTTGCAGAAGAACATTTCCATCAGCTTCATTTGAAAACATATACTGATCACTAAAAAGGTTTCAAAATGAGATCCTCCTTTACAACCTAGACTCTCACACAATCTATAACACTGCTGACTCAATCTTTTTTTAACACATTCAGACAATTTTTTTTCCACCCCTTGTTAATAATATCCTAAGCTACTTGAAGTCCACAAGATTTCTCTCTTTACCTGAAGAGAGCATTCTACTCTTTTTGGGGACAGAAATATATCATGTTCTCTAGAAACGGATATGATTTTCCTCCCAACCACTTCACACTCAAAATGGAAAAGTTGGGTGAGTGGGATGATGCCAAGAAAACATCCCTGCAAGAAGCAGTCACTGCTGGGCACTGCTCCATGAAAGCTACAAACAGCTGCTAAAGCAGGGAAGACAATCCCTTAGTGGAGTCTTGTATGCACCTTAATGGTTTTGTCTTCACTTTTAGAAGCACAGAGAACGTCCAATCTGGCTAGAACTGAAAGAAAGGCTACTTAAAGAAAGTCTACAATAACATAGAGGACTGTTCTGCACTTTAAACCATTAAGAGGATGGGCTACAATAGCAGAATTCCTCCTTCTTTCCATCAAGATCAGAAAACTAAAGCTGCAGAGGGCTCATGTTTACCAAAGCTGGACAGTTAAAGAGGTGAAAAACATAGCTGGGCCTCATGAATCTTAATTTCTGCTAAGGCACGCAACGCAGATGGTATGGTCAAAATTTGGCACCAACAGCATGAATCCATGGACCCAACCTGGCAGCTTATGTTTAATTTCTGCTGCAGATGAGATACAGCCAAGTATATCATCCAATTAATAAGTGTTACACTTCCAATTCATAGCATATGGGATTAGATTGTCCAAAGTAAATCTGTTAGTGGTTCTAATTGTCAGGCTATAGCCGAAGCCATATAAAATAAAAACTGTAAGGTAGCCAAAATCACTTTCTTTTGTTGAGCTTAACCGATGATCCAGACAGACGTTATGCACCTAGAAGTATCTTCACCAACCTGAATTTGATGTGTTTGTAAAAAGTTTCAAGATGTGGGTAATAGAAAATCAATGTAGCTTTGTTTTTGTGTGGGTGTACTTAAGACTTTATGATTGCACTACATGGCATTCTTACATACAAAGTTTATATATTCTATATATTGTGGCGATAGCTTGCTTACAATTGCTTACTCTTCATCTAAAACAATTAATCCACTGTTGTCCAGTGTTTTCTTTAAATATGTGGGGCATACTGTATCTAA